>NC_092373.1:204484497-204830330 GCF_030028105.1 Mobula birostris | reverse complement strand
AGATCACCTCTCATCCTCCTTCACTCCATAGAGAGAAGCCCTAGTTCCCTCAACCTATCCTCATAAAACATGCTCTCTAATCCAGGCAACAACCTGGTAAATCTCCTATGCACCCTTTCTAAAGCTTCCACATCTTTCCTATAATGAGGCCAGAACCAAACACAATAGTCCAAGTGCGTCCTAACCAGTGTAGTGTTTAAATGTACTGATAAGACAATGCAAAGAGAAAAAGGTGTAAAAATTCACACTAAAATGATAGCTATACACCCAGAAAAGGGAGCAGTTACACAGATATACGCAGATAATGAGACGTGGTGTTTATAAATGAGAAAGGGAAGGGAAGATAAATGAAACCCGAACACACCGAAGCATAAGCATAGTAGGCTAGGATGTACAAAGAAAACTGTAAATATATCCCAGTCACTGATCTCTCTGAGCTGCGCAGGTGCACAGCCGCGCAGTGACTGAAATGCTCCCGCGCACATAGTCTTTGTTGCCGTGCAGCTGGAATCTTCTTTTACGTCATGTTTTGTTAAAGTCCCGTGCAGTTTTCAGACCGTGTGAAAACTTTCCAGCTCAGAGCAACGGTTGGTCCACTCATCTGTTTAAAAAGAAGACGGAAGGCTGATCCCAGGAGATCCACAAAAAGGCAGATTCAGCCTTAAAACAGCTTCAGCAGAAGGTTTTCACCCAGACACAATGTATACTGAGGTGCCCATATATGCACACTGTTATAACTGTCTATGTCTCAACCTGACCCCGTTAGTTCCAAATTTAAATTTTCACATGCTCTTTACTGATTTCAGTAGAGTCCTTCCCAACAGTGAGCACATCTACATGGAGCGCTGTCACAAGAAAGCAGCATCCATCATCAAGGACGCCCACCCTTCAGGCAGTGCTCTCTTCTCGCCTCTGCTATCAGGAAGAAGATACAGGAGTCTCAGGACTCACGCCACCGGGTTCAGGAACATCGGGGTCCTGAAACCGTGTGGATAACTTCACTCACCTTAACGCAGAACTGATTGCATAACCTACCGATTCATGTTCAAAGAATCGTGTACTCAGTATTATTTATTTATTTATTTGTCTGTTTTTTATTTGCGCAGTGGTTGTTTGTCGGTCTTTGTTTGTGTGTAGTTTTTCGTTGATTGTCTTGTATTTCTTTGTTCTACTATGAATGCCTGCACGGAAACAAATCCGAGGGCAGCATATGGTGACATAGACGTACTTTCATAATACATTTACTTTTAACTTAGAACTTCGAGTGGATTTGGGTTGAAATCACCCATGAGCATACAGTTAATTTATGTATATAAGCCATCTTATCTATGTATATTTATTGTGCGTTTTATTACTGTGTTCTTTATCTTATGTTGTTTCTGTGTTGCGTCGGATCCGGAGTAACAATTATTTCATTCTCCTTTTCACTTGTGTACTAGAAAGGACATTAAACAGTCTTGAAACTTGAATTCAAGATTAACGAGCAGGTGGTTAGCTGCAGCTAATAAGTGGCCACCAAGAGTACACTCTGCATTCTGTCACGGATTTTGTTCTTTGTACTTTTCTCTTCGTGCCGTTAGGATTTGAAAAAGATTTCTCGTTTTAAAGGATGCGAAGCGAACAGACGGGTTCGCCGTCGTGGCTGCGGTCTGTGGGCAAAACCTTACAAAACTGAACTTCTTCAAGATTCAGTGTTGTCTAATGTCATTTCCAGTACACAAGTGTAAAGGAGGACAAAATAATTGTCACTCTGAATCCGATGCAGCACAAACACACACACACACACACACACACACACACACACACACACACACACACACACACACACACACACACACACACACACACATACACTCTCACAACCACACAATAAGATTTAAAAACAGTAATAAAATAACTCAATAAATATAAATACATAAGATAACATACATACAAAGATTGATTGTATGCCCACAAAGTGACGATAGTCCGTAGGTAAGGAGTTGGGGCGGGTGTGTGTAAAGGGTGGGTTAGTGGGTGGAGGTGTTGATCAGCTTTACTGATTGGGGAAAATAACTGTTTCCGAGTCTGGTGTTCCTGGCGTGGATGCTACGTGACATGACATCCAAAATTTCTGTAAGACTTCTATAGATGTGTGGGGAGAGTATATTGACAGGTTGGATCACAGCCTGTATGGAAACACTAATGCTCTTGAACTGCTCTGGGAGTGGGATTTTTGATGATGTTGTTGGCCTCCGGCACCCTTCTGTATATATGTGTAGGCTGGTGCGGGTGGTGCGTTGAGAAGTTATTCCGCAGTCACCCTCGGGAGCACAGTTACTCCCTTAGAGAGTGTGATTTCAGAACCCTGATCACTATAAACAGGCGGAAACTATTTTCAGCTGGCGGCCGCACTAATCTAGGTAACGGCAGAAGGCCGAAACAGCTTTAGAGCGTGAGGCAGACTCCCGAACATTCCGCCGACACTGCGACAGGACTCTCGGTTCTGCAGGCTGCAAGTCTGTGATGTGTCTCTTCGTGGCAGAGTGAATTATCCTCGCGAGTTCCTGATGTCGCCGTGGGAAAGTTCTCCGAGAATGGCTGGGTCCCGCGCGGCGTGGAATTCTGATATGAAAAATTGGCGAGTCGGACGCCGGAGAGTTCTATACCACGTAACAAAAACCGTACAAAAACTTGTCTCCTGGGGTCGGGGATGAGGATTAGAATGCGGGGTCACAGATCAGAACCAGGTTTAATATCACTGGCATATGTGGTGAAATTTGTTGTTTTGTGGCAGCGGTACAGTGAGGTAGTCCTCCTGGGCTGGTTCGTTGTTTGTTCATAAATCTGATCGCAGACAGAGCGGGTGGGAAGAAGCTGTTCCTGAAATGTTGAGCGTGTGTTTTCAGGCTCCTCGACTTCCCCCTTGACGGCAGCAGCGAGAAGAGGGCACGTCCTGGATGCCGCCTTTTGGAGGCATCGCCTTTTGAAGGTGTCCTGGATGCTGGGGTGGCGAGTGCCCATGACGAAGCGGGCATCTCTCTGGAGGTTTTCTTCCGTAACAGGCGGTGACACGATCAGTTAGGACGCTCTCCACCGTACAACTGTAGGAATTCACTGGAGCTTTTGGTGACATACTTGCTGCTTGGAAATAGGTACGGAGCGGATGTCAGGGGTAAGCTTTTCACACAGCGGTGCTGAGTGCGTGAAATGGGCTGCCGGCGGCAGTGGTGGAAGCGGATACAATAGGGTCTTTGAAGAGCCTCTTAGATAGGTACATGGAGTTTAGAAAAATTGAGGGCTATGCGCTGGGGAAATTGTAGACAGTTTCCAGAGTGGGTTACATGGTCGGCACGTCAATATGGGCCGAAGGGCCTGTAATGTGCTGTAGATTTCTATGTTCTATACCAAACGCGATAGATTATGAGAAGTTCTATACAGTTTTCCCGTCGGTAAAGAAGAAATAGAGCGTATTAAGGAAAAGGTCCATTTGGAATTTTAAGGTTCAGGAACAACTTCTTCCTCCATCACCAGATAAAACACTGAACTTAGAACGTACTGGTCCTTCGGCACACCATGTTGTGTTGACCTTTAACCTAACCCTCGCCTCCTATTTCTCAACAGACCACGAACTCTGTCGTTATTCCTCTCTATTTTGTCATTTATAGTTATCTTAGGTCTTTGCTGAAGCAAAACAACATATCTCATATAAATCAGCGATAATTAACCTGATTCTGAGAAACTCCTCGGTCCGGGTTTGGAAACTCAATCCCAATGGGAGTGGAAGGGGGGCAAACGGGAATGGAGACTGGGCGATTCTTACATTCAGCATTAATCCTCCACACTGACTGAATGGCCAATTCGGTGACGTGCATTCCGTGTAAATTTTCTCTAAGTACAGAATACAAGACCCGACTTTCCAAAACTCCCTGAACAAACGGGATCTCAGCGCGCCTCACCATCAGAACTGTAGACAATGCACCAGAATCAAAAGGAACGAATGCGTTTTGATTCAAAAATCATCACAGCACATTGTTAATGACCATTACAAATTCTAATGCTCTGACTGTGTGAATATCCATTTACTCGGATCATTACCTTTCAACCATCGAGCTCCTGAACCTCACTCACCTCAAATCTAATTCCGCAACCCGTGAATTCACTTCTAAGGACTGTACAACTCATATTCTCTGTATTATTTATTTACTTTTGTTATATTTATTACGATTTGTCCTCTTTTACACATTTTTTATAAGTCTTTATCTGTGTGTAGTTCATAAATTCTCGTTTCAGTGAAAAAGAAATTAGCCTACAACCATCAGCATCTTTAACTGGCGTGGATAACTTCACTCACCTCAACTCTGAACTGATTTCACAGTCCACAGACGCTCTTTCAAGGGCTCTACAACTCATGTTTTCAGCATTATCTATCTATTTATCAATCCGTCCATCTATCTATCCATCTATCTTTTCATCTATCCATTATCTAACTATCTATCGATTGATCTATTTTTGCATAATTTGTCATTTGAACATCGGTTATTTGTCAGTCTCTGTCGATGAATCGTTTTTTATACTTTATACTTTATTGTCGCCAAACAATTGATACTAGAACGTACAATTATCACAGCGATATTTGATTCTGCGCTTCCCGCTCCCTGGATTACAAATATTAAATATTGAAAATAGTAAAAATTAGTAAATATTAAAAATTTAAATTATAAATCATAAATAGAAAATAGAAACATGGAAAGTAAGGTAGTGCAAAAAAAATGAGAGGCAGGTCTGGATATTTGGAGGGTACGGCCCATATATTTCTTTACTTTCCTGTAAATGCCTGTAAGAAAATGAATGTCAGGGTTGTACATGGTCACAAATACCGACTTTCACAATGAGTTTACTTTGACTTTGACTTTATTTGGGATGGAATATGTCGGTCGCAGGAGGCAAAGACCGGCAGCCGTTTCTTAGGGCAGGGCCGGGAACGTCTCCGTTAAGTCTCAAGGAAACGAGTATTTTTTATATACCCGAGGGGAATTGGACCACAAATAAAGACGTTGTGAACGGAAATAAAATATGATCCTTTGGAGAAGAATTCGGAGTGTGTTTGTCAGCTGTGTGCCTTCGTGCTTCGAGACGCGTTTCACTGTATTACTGCGTTAACATAGTGTGTGAGTGTCTGTCCACGCGCGCCTGAGAGAGAGAGAGTGAGTGAAAGAGAGAGCAGGGGAAGAGAGAGAAAGAGAGAAAGGTTGAAAGAGAGTATGTGTGAGAGAGAAAAAAGAGTGAAAGAGAGTGTGAAAGAGAGAGAAGGGGAAAGAGCGAGAAAGGTTGGAAGAGAGTGTGAGAGAGAAAGAGAAAAGAGAGAGAGGTGAAAGAGAGGGGGGTGAAAGAGAGTGAGTGAAAGAGAGTGTCATAGAGTCATTGAGTACTACAGTACAGAAACAAGGCCTTGGGGCCATCGAGTTCGTGACAAATACACTATTTAACTGCCACCGACCTGCACCTGGACCACAGCCCCCATTGCACTCCCGACCAGGTACTTATCCAAATTTCTCTAAAATAGTGACATCGAACTGACATCCAGCACTTGCGCTGGCAGTTCATTCCAAACTGAATGAAAATTTCCTCCTCATGTTCCTCTTAAACATTTCACCTTTAACCCTTAACCCATGACTTCTAGTTGTAGTCTCGCCCAACCTCAGTGGAACAGACCTAATTACTATACCTGTCATAATTTTTATACCTCTATCTAATATCTCCTTGTTCTGTTCGTGTGTGTGTGTGTGCGTGTGTGTGTGCGTGTGTGTGTGTGTGTGTTTGCGTGTGTTTGCGTGTGTGTGTGTGTGTGTGTGTGTGTGTGTGTGTGTGTGTGTGCGTGTGTGTGTGCGTGCAGGAAAGAGGCTTGTTTCAACATAGAAAACCTACATCACAATACAGGCCCTTCGGTCCACAAAGCTGTGCAGTACATGTCCTTACATTAGAAATTACCTAGGGTTATAGCCCTCTATTTTTCTAAGCCCCATGCAGGAGTCTGGTGTTTATCTTTCCCTGAGCGCAGTGTCCCTAACCAATATGTCTTTGGACTGTGGGAGGAAACTGGAGCACCCAGAGGAAACCCACGCTGTCACAGGAAGGACGTACAATCTTTGTACAGAGAGAAGCAGAAATTATATTTCTTCCTTCCCTTCCCCCACCTTCTTCTCATATTTTTTTTTCTCCAGTCCTGAAGAAGGGTCTTGGACCGAAACGTCGCCCGTTCACTCTTTCAAGACGCTGCCTGGCCTGCTGAGTTCCTCCAGCACTTTGTGTGTTGAGCGGAAATCCAACCGTGATTGGTGATCTCATGTCTATGAGATCAAATCTGTACGTTGAAGCAGACAGTGAAATGCGTCTTTTGTCAAATGTAGGTTGTTAATGCAAATGATGCATCGCACCGTGTGCTCCCATGTTCAGGTGATAGATAAAGCTACGAAACTGTACTGAGGCAACGGACGGTCAGAACTGCTTCAATGCGTTACTGGCACCACCAGGGGGTCAGTCTAGATTCCAGTTTAACGTTCACCTCCGGGCACCAGGAGTTAGTCCAGGTTCCAGTTCAATATTCACCCCCGGGGAACAGGAGTTAGTCCAGATTCCAATTAAACGTTCACCTCCGGGCACCAGGAGTTAGTCCAGGTACCAGTTAAATGTTTTCCTCTGGGCACCGAAACGTCAGCCGTACTCTTTTTCATAGATGCTGCCTGCCCTGCTGAGTTTCTCCAGCATTTTGTGTGTGTTGCTCGGATTTCCAGCATCTGCAGAATTTCTCTTGTTAACGTGAAACTGGAATCTGGACTCACTCCTAGTTCCCAGAGGTGAACATTAAACTGGAATCTGGACTAACGCCTGGTGCCTGGAGGTAAATGTCTGTAACCCCTGCTTCCCCTGAAGGTTGATGGACTATGAACGGAACCGTCTGTATAGGAGGGAGGGAAGTGGTGCGACTGGGTGAGACTGTCAGTGTGAATGTGGGGGTTCGGGTGCGCCTCCTATGAACTACGTATACACTAATGAAGTGGCAGGTCTGAATTCCCGACCTATGCAGATATGATTTAAATACCGCCAACTCATTGTCCACACGCCGACAACTTGATTTCCATTATGCATCTGTTTACATGTCGCTATGCCATGAATAATGGAAGACTGCGGGAACGTTCGGCGGAAAGTACAAAGAGGCGGCCACTGGCGGCTTTATGCAAATAGTCGCTGAGTTAAACGGGTATCCGTAAAATTTATCAGAGAAAGGGAGAGAGAGGGGAAGAGACGCAAACACGAGGAATTCTGCAGAAGCTGGAAATTCAAGCAACACACATCAAAGTTGCTGGTGAACGCAGCAGGCCAGGCAGCATCTTTAGGAAGAGGTAAAGTCGACGTTTCAGGCCGAGACCCTTCAGGACTGACGAAGGATCTCGGCCTGAAACGTCGACTGTACCGCTTCCTAGAGATGCTGCCTGGCCTGCTGCGTTCACCAGCAACTTTGATGTGTGTTGCTTCAGAGGGGAAGGGAGGTTATTTATCAGCAACCCATCAATTTAATCACATGGCAATTTACAATCTACAATGACCAACGAACCTACTAACTAGTACGCCTTTGGAATGTGGGAGGAAACCGGAACACCCGGAGGAAACCCACGCGGTCACAGGGAGAACGTGCAGACTCCTTACAGACGGCCCGGGACTGA
Organism: Mobula birostris; assembly: GCF_030028105.1. Taxonomy (NCBI): domain Eukaryota; kingdom Metazoa; phylum Chordata; class Chondrichthyes; order Myliobatiformes; family Myliobatidae; genus Mobula; species Mobula birostris. Next base: position 204,822,627 of record NC_092373.1, on the reverse strand, counting down.
ACTCCGATGTCCCAAGATGTAACGGCGTTGCACTAGACGCTATCCTACCATGGGGCCCCTGTATTTACTGTGAATGTCCACAACAAAATGAATCTCAGGTAGTATATGGTGATATATATGTACTTTGAAAATAAATTTACTTTAAACTTTGAGTTAAAGCGCCACGACTACTGCATATTTCCAAACGCCAAGGCGCCTTTTACACATCGAGCTGATTCAGCTCATGGGAGACATCTGGTGGTGACATCTCCACACTGCAAATCTGATGAGTTGTATTTCTCTTATGTACAACTCTAAAGAGTTAGAAATGTCCCGAAAGTTACTTGTGAAGAAAAATCTCAATAATCTGGAGAAATAAGCAATCTGCCGGACGAACTCAGCTGGGTTGGTGACAAACGCTGACAATCATTAAACACCCTCACCCCCCACACATTCTGCCAAAGATGCTGTGTGACCCGCTGAGCTCCTCCAGCAGAATCAGAATCAGGCTTATTGTCACCGGTAAATGTTGTGAAATTTATTATTTTGTGACAGTGGTACAGTGCAAGACATAAAAATCATTATGTTACATAGCTAGACTAGCAGCTCTTACTTGCTGCTGTTAGCTGTTTGGTGAGTTCTTGTTGCCTTAGAAGTGAATAAATTTGTATATATTAATACAAAAAAATTGTCAGATGATAACCTAGAACATAAAACATCGGATGTTAGAGCACAGAACAGGCCCTACGGTCCACAATAATGTGCCGATCTCTTAACTGACTATAAGATCAATCTAACTCTTCCCTCCCACAAGACCCTCCATTTTTCTATCATCCATGTGCCTATACCCCCTATACCCCCCTCGTATTAGTCATTTCTTCCCTGGGAAAAACTCTCTGGCTGTCCACTCAATCTATGACTCTTATCATCTTGAACATCTCTCATCCTCCTTCATTCTAGAGAGAAAAGCCCTAGCTCACTCATCCTGTCCTCATAAGACATCCTCTTCAATCCAGACATTAATAGGCATCCATTAGTCTCATGAGACCATGGATTTGCATCTTGGAAGGTTTCCAGGGCACAGACCTGGACAAGGTTGCACTTTTTCACCCAGAGAGTGGTGGATATGTGGAATGCTCAGCCCCAGAAGGCAGTGGAGGCCAAGTCTCTGGATGTTTTCAAGAAAGAGATGGATACAGCTCTTAAAGCTGGGACAGCAGGCTGAGGGTAGCAGACACCAACAGAATCAACAAAATCATTCGTAAGGCCAGTGATGTTGTGGGGATAGAATTGGACTCTCTGACGGTGGTGTCTGAAAAGAGGATGCTGTCCAAGTTGCATGCCATCTTGGTCAATGTCTCCCATCCACTACATAATGTACTGGTTGGGCACAGGAGTACATTCAGCCAGAGACTTATTCCACCAAGATGCAACACTGAACGTCATAGGAAGTCATTCCTGCCTGTGGCTATCAAACTTTACAACTCCTCCCTTGGAGGTTCAGACACTCTGAGCCAATAGGCTGGTCTGGACATATTTCCATCTGGCATAATTTACATATTATTATTTAATTATTTATGGTTTTATTTATATTCTATTCTTGGTTGGTGCAACTGTAACGAAACCCAATTTCCCTCCGGATCAATAAAGTATGTCTATCTATCTATCTAAAGATAGCAGAATCAAAGGCTATGAGGATAAGGCAGGAACTGGATACTGATTGTGGATGATCAGCCATGATCACAGTGAATGGTGGTGCTGGCTCGAAGAGCCGAATGGCCCACTCCTACACCTATTGTCTATTGTTTTGGACATGCCCAAGTCCTGGAAAATATTGGAAGGAAGTATTCCAAACTTTTTCTGTACTCTTTAAAGTAAATTTCAAGCCTAGTCCTTTGACTGCCCTATTTGGTATTGTTGGAAGGAAAGATACCATCTTGAAGACATCTGATCTGCACATTCTGGCTTTTATCTCTCTTATGGCTAGGAGGGCAGTTTTGTTTAAATGGAAGGATATTGTTCCACCTAACCACACTCAGTGGTCACGGGATGTTATGGCATGCTGAAATTTAGAAAAGATTCATTGTTCAACCTCTGAATCTAATCAAGATTTTCAAAATTTGTGGGGACCGTTTTTAAATTATTTTCATGATCTTTGACTTCTCGTTAAAGTACAGAAGTTGGATAATAGCATATGTTATTATCTGATAAGGTTTTTTTTTCTTTTTTCCCCCAAACAGCTTCAACTTTGGTAGTGGGTATAGATCTTTTTTTAAAAATAAAACTGTTTATATTCTAATATACGAATTAATCTAATCTATATGAATATAGAGTAAGGAGTTCGTTAATGTGATTCAATATACTGTATCTGGTATTATTATATTTTTTCTTCTGTTTTATAATATGTATTCTTTTGGACTCTATTCTTCTATATAGAAATCAATAAAAAATATTGAAAAAGAAAGAAGACATCAATGGATCTGGGGTTGAGAGGGTGAACAGCTTTAAGTTCCTCAGTATGTACATTACAGAGGACCTCACTTGGTCTGTACATACTGGCTGTGTGGTGAAAAAAAAAGCACAACAGTGCCTCTTTCACCTCAGATGGATGAAGAAGTTTGGCATGAGTACCAAATCCTAAGGACGTTCTACAAGGGCACAATTGAGAGCATCCTGACTGGCTGCATCATTGCCTGGTATGGGAACTGTACCTCCCTCAATCGCAGGACTCTGCAGAGAGTGGTGTGGATGGCCCAGCGCATCTGTAGATGTGAACTTCCCTCTATTCAGGACATAAAGATTTGTACTCCTTATGTATGTGAAAGATGTAAAAAATAGTCAGTTCAAATTCAAATTAGGTGGGACTAGGCAGATCAGGTCGGTATGGACTAGTGAAGTTCAAGTTTGTCATCTGACTACATATATACAACCAAATGAAACATTCCTCCAGACCACAGTGCACCCAGAAAATATATATCACACACAGCACATGAAACAAAATATTACCAAAAATAATTTTTTAAAATATAATTCAATATGCATGTAGTGTGCAGCACAGGAAAACAATAAACAGTTTGCTGTCCTAGTGTTAAGACCTTGATGGTAGCAGGGTGTTCACTAGTCTCACAGCCTGAGGGAAGAAGCTGTTACCCAGTCTGGCAGTCCTAGTCCTGATGCTCCTTTCTGATGGTAGTGGGTCAGAGAGACTGTGGGATGGGTGGTAGGGATCCTCAACAATGTTTCGGGCCCTTTGTCTATAATGCTGCTAGTAAACATCACAAACAGAGGGAGGGAGACCTTGGTGATTTTGGTGATTTTGGTGATTTTGGTGGTTTCAGTGCTGTAGGGCTCTCTGACCAAGGTGTATAAGATTGTGAGGGATATAGATGAGGTGCAGTGCAGGAATCTTTTTCCATGTCAGAAGGTAGGTAAAAATTACTGGACATGGATTTAGATTCAAGATTGTTCAATGTCAATTCCAGTATACAGTGGCATGCAAAAGTTTGGGCACTCCTGGTCAAAATTTCGGTTACAGTGAATAGTTAAGCGAGTAAAAGACGAACTGATTTCCAAAAGGCATAAAGTTAAAGATGACACATTTCTTTAATATTTTAAGCAAGAAAACTTCTTTTATTTCCATCTTTTACAGTTTCAAAATAACAAAGAAGGAAAAGAGCCCGAAGCAAAAGTTTGGGCACCCTGCATGGTCAGCACTTAGTAACACCCCCTTTGGCAAGTATCACAGCCTGTAAACATTTTTGTAGCTAGCTAAGTCTTTCAATTCTTGTTTGGGGTTTTTTGCCCTTTCTTCCTTGCAAAAGGCTTCTAGTTCTGTGAGATTCTTGGGACATCTTGCATGCACTACTCTTTTCAGGTCTATCCACAGATTCTTGATGATGTTTGGGTCAGGGGACTGTGAGGGCCATGGCAAAACCTTCCGCTTGTGCCTCGAGGTAGCCCATTATGGATTTTGAGGTGTGCTTAGGGTCATTATCCTGTTGTAGAAGCTATCCTCTTTTCATCTTCGGCTTTTTTACAGACAGTGTGATGTTTGTTTCCAGAATTTGTTGGTATTTAATTGAATTCATTCTTCCCTCTATCAGTAAATGTTTCCCGTGCCACTGGCTGCAACACAAGCCCAAAGCATAATCGATCCACCCCCGTGCTTAACAGTTGGAGAGGGGTTCTTGTCATGAAATTCTGCACCCTTTTTTTCCTCCAAACATACCCTTTTTAATTGTGGCCAAAAAGTTCTATTCAAAAGATTCAAAGGAACATCTAATCAAGCCTGATGCATTTTGGAAACAAGTCCTGTGGACTGATGAAGTTAAAATAGAACTTTTCTTCCCCTCCCCATCTGGTCTCTGAATAGTCCATGTACCATGAATTCTTATTATTTCTTTCACATGATTTAATTTTGTAACTTACGGCAATTTTTGTCTTGAGCTGTACTGCTGCTGCAAAGCTACAAATTTCACTACATACTATAACCATATAACAATTACAGCACGGAAACAGGCCATCTTGGCCCTTCTAGTCCATGCTGAACTCTTACTCTCACCTAGTCCCTCTGACCTGCACTCAGCCAATAACCCTCCATTCCTCTCCTGTCCATATAGCTGTCCAATTTAACTTTAAACAACATCGAACCGGCCTCAACCACTTCTGCTGGAAGCTCGTTCCACACAGCTACCACTCTCTGAGTAAATAAGTTCCCCCTCATGTTACCCCTAAACTTTTGCCCTTTAACTCTCAATTCATGTCCTCTTGTTTGAATCTCCCCCACTCTGAATGGAAGACTCTTCTCTATGCCCCTCATAATTTTAAATACCTCTATCAAGTCCCCCCTCAACCTTCTACATTCCAAAGAATAAATGCCCAACTTGTTCAACCTTTCTCTGTAACTTAGGTGATGAAACCCAGGCAACATTCTAGTAAATCTTCTCTGTAGTCTCTCTATTTTGTTGACATCTTTCCTATAATTCGGTGACCAAAACTGTACACAATACTCCAAATTTGGCCTCACCAATGCCTTGTACAATTTCAACATTACATCCCAACTCTTATACTCAATACTGCATGTAAGTGATAATAAACCTGATTTTGATTCGTTGGTGAGTCCAAATGAAGGGTCTCAACCCGAAATGTTGACTATTTCCCTCCACGAATGCTGCCTGACCCACTGAGTTTGCGTTTGTGTCTAGGGAAGAACGGATAAACACAAGGGAGAAAGAAGACAATAATATGGTGACAGGAAGGAAGAGCAAAGAGATCAGTCTGTAACTGTGATCATACGACACAAAATAGACATAAAACTTCAGGCTTGTTGAAACTGGAACTTTATTTCTCAGACATGCTTCCGTCAGAAATACAAATGATGAAAACAATAAATAGAGCTGAAAGTTGGAAGATCTCTGCAGAATACTGCCCCCAAGCACAAGATCACTCATAAGGGGCCTGCCACACAAAAACTTTATGTGTGGCCGCAGAAGGGCTGCTGATGGAATGCAATCAGTGCTGGGTCTGCCCTAGTAGAGCTATGCAGAGCTGACTCAATGACCCAGGGGCCTGCCTCTGCCCCGACCCTTGGGCAGAGCTGAGGAATCTACAGTGGAGCGTGGGTTCTTGATGGTCTCATCCACAGACAGAATCAGGCACGCAGCCTCCGACGCAGCGGTAAGGGCGTTGATCCGCACTACACATGGCTCCCAGACGCAGGCCTCAAAGTTATCTGCAATGTCCTCGTTGTTGACATCCACGCCATACCACATTCCTCCCTGCAACAGTAAGCAGGACATCATCATCACTACACGGACTCTGGGAAGGGACTGTGTTCAATCACAACTTCCCACAGCCCCTTCTCTCCTTCTCCTTCCCCGCTTAAGATTAAATTGCATTAGCTTTATTGGTCATATATACAGTTGGATGGCACGGTAGTGTAATGGTTAGCACATCACTTTAAAGTGCCAGTGACCTGGGTTCAATTCCTGCCCTGTTTGGAAGGAGTTTGTATGTTCTCCTCATGATCATGTGTGGTACCTCCTGATGCTCCAGTTTCTTCCCACATGGGTATAACTGGGCAGCACGGGTTTGATGGGCCAGAAGGGCCTGTTAATGTGCCGTATCTAAATAAATAAATATACGCTGAAACATACAACATACAGTGAATGAAATGTTTTTTTGTGTAAACAGCCAACAAACTGAGAATGGGTTGGGGGGAGGGGGGGTTTCACGCAAGTATCACCAGCACAGCATGCCCACACTAACTAACCCTAACTGGTACGTCTTTAAAATGTGAGTGGAAACCCAGTCAGTCATGGGTTGAATGTACAAACTCCCTACAGAACATGGTGTGAATCAAACCCCAATCATTAGCACTGTAAAGCATTATGCAACCACAATGCTATTGTGCCACCCAGAGAGATATGGGTCAAACACAAGCAAATAGGACTGTCTTAGATAGGAAGCTTGACTGGTGCAGCCCTGATGGCTCAAAGGGCCCACTTCCATGCTATGGGGGAGAGGACAATCAATCATGAACATGGATAGAATCTGCTGGAGAAACAAACTCTAAGACCCAAGAGACTGGAATGGCTGCTCCCCCTCCCTGTAATGCAATAACCATGCCTGAGGTTTTCACATGTGTCCCATGGGTGAGGGAGGAGTGGTCAGAGACTGGTCCTTACCTGGGCATGTTTGGCACGTAGCTTGTTGAGGATGTTGGTGGCGTCAAACCCAGCATTGTCACACAGCTGCCGTGGGATCACCTCCAGGGCCTTGGCATATGCCCCGATTAGAAGCTGCGCTTTGCCAGGGATGGTTCGAGAATAGTCCCTCAGGTACTTGGAGATTTCCATTTCAATGGCACCTCCCCCCGCAACCACAGAGTCGTTCTGTGAAAATAAGACGCAAAATGGATTAGAGAGCATGTCATATGAGGATAGGTTGAGTGAGCTAAGGCTTTTTGTTTTGGAGTAAAGGAGGAAGAGAGGTAAAGGTGTACAAGATGATAAGAGGCATGGGTAGAGTGGACAGCTACCACTCCCCCACCCCCTCCCCAGGCAGCAATGGCTAACACCAGGGGCATAATTTGAAAGTTACTGGAGGAAAACATAGGGGTGATGTCAGATGTAGGCTTCTTTAACAGAGTGGTGCGTTTATCATTTCCTGTCAGTCACCTTATGCACAGAGACTTCTGTGGCTAGCGTTACTTTATGAACATACAATCAATATATATAAGCTATCTTACGTATTTATATTTATGCTTTTTTATTATTGTGTTCTTTACCTCAACTATTTTGATCTCCTTCACACTTGTGTACTAGAAATGACATTAAACAATCCTGAATCTTGAATTTTTAAGCTCTCACCTTGATGGCCCGCCTGACAATCATGATTGCATCATGAAGGGAGCGCTCTGCCTCATCCATGAACTGCTCAGAGCCTCCTCGAAGAATGATCGTGCACGTCTTGGCCTTGGGGCACCCAGTGAAAAAATTGTACCTAGGGGTGGAGGTAAGAGAGGTTACCAGTGTCCATTGCAGATCCCCAAAACAAGCAACAGTTTAAACCCCAGGTGAGCCATGGCAACACAAGAGCATGTTACTTCATTTAGAAAGACATCTGAATGTTCTTCACAATGTAGCTCCTGCTTGGTTAGTCAAAATGACTACCTTCAACTCCACTGGGTCATCTGGACCTTTATGTCACACTCTGCTAAGAACCAACCCCAATGTCATCATCAAACCTGCTGACAAGGCCAGTGTGTTGTGGTTTTATGACCTGATCTACACTGTGCAGGCATGGAGGGTCCAGAGGAGATTGACGAGAATGATCCCGGTAACGAAAGGGTTAACATAAGAGGAGTGTTTGATGGCTCAGGCCCTGTACTCACTGCAGCTTAGAATGAGGGGGATTGTACTGAATACTGAATGTTGGAAGATTTAGACAGAGAGGATATTTCCAGTGGTGGGGGAGTCTAGGACCAGAGGGCACAGCCTCAGAATCCAAGGATATCCTTTCAGAACAAAGATGAGGAGGAATTTCTTTAGCAAGAGGGGGGTGAATCTGTGGAATTCACTGCTACAGGTGTCTGTGGAGGCCAAGTCATTGAATATATTTAAAGCAGATATTCATAGGTCAAAGGCAGAAGGCAGAATAGGGTTGAACGGGGTAATAAATCAGCCATAATGGAATGGCTGAGCAGACTCCATGGGTCGAATGGCCTAATTCTGCTCCTATGTCTCATGGTCTTAAACTCACAGATGTTAAATGTCAACAGCCCAGACACTTCTTCATACCTCCCTTTTCACAACTCCACTGACCATCATCTCCCAGTCACCGACCCCATCTCCTCAGGAGGTCTTCCCTCCAGCCTCTGAACTCACTGTCCTCTGTGCACACTGCTTCTATGTCCTCCCTGGGAGACCCACAAGCTGGGTTCTTGTCTCATGGGGCTTACTTCTGTCTAGCTTTAACCTGTTCTTTCTCTCCTTATCCAGTCCATTCCCGCTTATATCAATGATACCTCTGGTGGCCTATGCCTCTTTGGCAGCTGATTCCAAGTTGTTGTCCAATCCCTCGAACCGCTCTGTTACAGCAGGACAGACTGACATCTCATACACACATTGTCCTGGAACAAAGGGTCAAGCAAACCCCTCTCCAACAGCACCCTTCTTCAAGTAGCTGAACTTGTTATGGCACTGAAAATCTTCCTCAACTCTACTCCCTTAACAATGTTGATGAGCAGAGGGATCATGGGGTTCAAATTCATAGTTCCCTGAAAATAGCTACACAGGTTGACAAGTGGTTAAGAACGCTTGCCTTTATTGGTCAAGGCATTGAGTTTAAAAGTCACGAAGGTGTATTATTATTGCAGCTTTATAAAAATTCTAGTTAGGCTTTATCTGGAGTATTGCATAGAGTTCCAGTCACCCCTGGTTGATGTCAAGGCTTTGGAGAGGGGGTAGAAGAGGTTCGCTAGGATGCTGCCTGGATTAGGGGTCATGTGCTATCACAAGAGGTTGGACAAACTTGGGTTGTTTTCTCTGAAAAGGCAGTGGCTAGATATCTAATGAGAGGCATAGATAGAGTAGACAGAATCTTTTTCTCAGGGTTGAAATGTCTAATACCACAGGGATGCATCTAAGGTGAGAGGGTGTAACTTCAAAGGAGATGTGAGGGGCAATTTGCTCTTTTACACAAGAGTGGTGGATGCCTGGCATGCACTGCCTGGGGCGGTGGTGGAGGCAGACCTTTAAGAGACGTTTAGACAAGATTGTGAGGAAAATGGAAGGAATAGTTTAGTTGGCCATTTGATTACTAATTTAATTGACTTGACACAACACTGGGGGCCGAAGGGCCGGTTCCTGTGCTGTACTAGTCTACGTTCCATTCCAACTGAGACACCTTTCCATATCCTTTCAGCTTTTCAAAAGGGCTGCTCTCTCTGTAATCCCCTGGCTTACCTCTTCCATCTCAACCAATCACCATCCATCTTCTTGTGGTAGCTTTCTGTGCATCCACAGAAGATTCAACACTGGCCTTTATACTACCTGTACATGAATGCCCTACCATATACTTCCAGCTTTGCTCATTTAATTTTATAAACTAGTAAATGAAAGGCAAATGCAATGTCAGCATTCATTTTGAGAGGAATAGAATATAAAAGCAAGGATGAGGCTTTATAAGGCATTGGTCAGACCACATGGAGTATTCTGAGCAGTTTGGGGCTGCTTATCTGAGAAAGATGAGCTGGCATTTGAGAGGATCCAGAGGAGATTCACGAGAATGATTCCAGGAATGAAAGGGTTAACATAGACCATAGTCCTCCAAACACCTCCCATTCTTGTACTTATCCAAACCTCTCTAACGCTGCAGCTGAACCTGCACCCACCACTTCTGCTGGCAACTCATTCCACACTCACACCACCTTCAGTGACGAAGTTTCCCTGAAATATTTCACCTTTCACCTATGACCTCCAGTGCTGGTCTCACCCAAGCTCAGTAGAAAAAGCCTGCTTGCATTTACCCTATCTACACCCCTCATAATTTTGTACATCTCTAACAAATCTCTCCTCATTCTCCTGCGCTCCAGGGAATAAAATTCTAACCTATTCAACCTTGCCTATAACTCAGGTCCTCAAGTCCTGGCAGCATCCTTGTAAATTTTGTCTGACCTCTTTCAACCTCCTTGATATTTCCTTTAGTTAGGTGACCAGAACTGTACACAATACTCCAAATTTGGCCTCACCAACACCTTATATGTCATAGAGAGGTTTAAGGTAAAAGATGTAGGAGGTTTTGAGGGAACCCAGGTAAGAAACTTTTCACCTAGAGGGTCTTGGAATCTGGAAGGCACTGCCTGAAGTGTTGGTGGAAATAAGACACTCTCATTACACATAGGTATCCAGTCAAGCACTTGAAATGCACAGAAGACTACGGATAAAGTGCTAGAAGATGAGATTAACACTGATGTTGTTGTCAATCAAAGGGCCTGTTTCTCTGCTATATGGCTCTTATAGTTCACCTGTTCGAGTTGGCACATTTATCATTAGTTCTACTAAAACTTTCTCAGCAAGCTTCTCAATTCTTTTCAAGATTACACCTCATTTACCTTTTCATCCCATCTGAGGTACATGGACCTTGTTTTGTCCAGTTGCGTATCATGTCTAATTCATTCTGGCCACCTCAGTTAATTCTAATGTCCACTCTGATTTGAACTTAACCAGTTTCTGAATCCAGGTCCTTCATACATAAGAGAGGCAGTAGTTCCCAACACTGAGATCTGAATCATCTCACTCAGCGTTGGTGACAGCATCAATGAAGTCTTGTATTTATCTGAAATGTCACATGCATTATATCCCAATGTAATGCCTCAGTCAGTATTAACATTTTGGTCTATATACTAACACCAGTGTTGCTGTTGCTGTGTGATAGATCCATGGTGTGACTCCATGTACAAACAAAAAGGTTAATGCTAGGCTTCAGGCCATGCAGATACAAACCAAGTTTCAATTACCTTTCACTTCCAACCTGGACCTCCTCAAACTGCTCACACTGTCCCAACACATCCTCTGTCATGGCATTAACACTGGTCTGAATGGAACCACCGCAAGCCTGAAGGACACAAACACAAAAATGTCTGCAGGGACTCAAAAGATGCACCATTCCATTAATATCAAGCAGTACAGTAGAGAACATTCAGCCCACAATGATGTAGTGACCTTTTAACTTTCTCTCATCAATCTAACCCTTCCCTCCCACATAGCCCCCCATCATTCATATGCCTATCCATATTGTCCCTAATGTATCTGTCTCCACCACCATTCCAGCAGTGTATTCCAAACATCCACCATTCTCTATGTGAAAAACCACCTCTGACATCCACCCAACAACAAACACAAAATGCTGGAGGAACTCAGCAGGCCAGGCAGCATCGATGGAAAAGAGTAAACAGTCAACAGCTTACTCTTGACTTTTCATCCTTTTTCTCCAGTCCTGATAAGGGTCTCGGCCTCAAACGTCAACTGTTTACTCTTTACCATAGATGCTGCCTGGCCTGCTGAGTTCTTCCAGCATTTTGTGTGCGTTGCTTGGATTTCCAGCATCTGCAGATTTTCTCTTGCTTGTGATCTAATATCCACCCTATATTTTCATCCAATCACCTTAAAATTATGCCCCCTTTTGCCATTTCCACCCTGGGAAAAGTATCATCGCGTTTCTTAGATCCTGACTATTCCAAACTAATCCTGCTTTGATGGTTGTTTGGTCAGACGGCAAATCAATTTCTGTGGCAAGGAGCGGATTCCGAACTGGAATACAGAAAGGGTTGACCTATAGGTAAGAAATTTGGAAAAATAAAAAATAACAAGAGAACCCCATAACACTCTCACCATTACATAACTCAAATCCAACAACTGCTCACCTGTTACCTGAAGTAGCTAAGACCACAAGACATAGAAGAATTAGGCCATTTGGCCCATTGAGCCTGTTCTGCTATTCCATCACAGCTGATTATTATCCCTCTCAGCCCTATTCTGCCTTCTTGTAACCTTCTGATGTTTTTAATAATCGAGAACTTATCAACCTCTGCTATAAATATATATGCAATGAATTCCACAGCCTCACCATCCTTTGGCTACAGAAACTCCTGTTCTAAAGGGGCAGCATTCTTCTATTCTGAGGCTGTGCACTGAGATCCTAGGCTCCCCCACTATAGGAAACATCCTCACCACACTCAATCTATCTAGGCCTTTCAACATTCAGTAGGTTTCAATGAGATCCACCCTTTATTCTTCTAAACTCCAAGTACAGGTCCAGAGCCATCAAACTCTTCTCATATGTTAATCCTTTTATTTCTGGAATCATTCTCTTGAACCTCCTCTGGATCCTCTGGATTGAATCAACATCAGTTTCATTAACTCCCAGACAATTTTATTAAGTATTAAAAATAGAAAGTGTTGGAGGAACTCGGGTGAGGCAGCATTTGTAGCCTTTCCCCGAAACTTTCTCATTTTTTCAAAGTTTGGAAGATATTCAGATTTCCAGAGTCTACAGCTTTGCTTTTGCTATTATATTTCTTATCAACAATTTCATGGAGATGAGGTCCTATCAATTGCAGCGGGCCTTTTAATACAGGTTGTGGTAACTGCACTACAATGGACAGAAAGGCTCCACAGCAGGTAGTCAAAACCGCCCACAGCATCACCAGCACCAGCCTACCTACCCTCAAGGACATATATATGAAAGCTGTCGGGAAAAGGCGAACAATATCACCACACACCCTGCTCACGGACTGTTTGTCCCACTCCCATCAGGGAAGAAACTATGCAGCATCCACACCAAGACCACCAGACTCAAAAACAGTGACTTTTCCCAATCTGTAAGGCTGATCAGCATCTCCACCAACTAACCCACCCCTCCACACTCCAACAGCCCCAACCATTACTACATTATCATTTCCTGTCAGAGTCACCTTATGTACAGACACCCATGTGTCTAGCTTCATTTTATGGACATACTATTGACCTAATGTGCTATCTTATATTTACTATGTTTTTTTTACTGTTGTGTTACCTATCTTATTGTGCTGCATCAGACTTGGAGTAATGACTATTTTGTTCTCCTTTGCACTTGTGTACTGGGAATGATCTTAGACAATCTTTAATCTTAAATCAATCACAATACATAGTGACACCCATGGATCTGATTCCCAGATCTAGCAACAGCCAAGTTACATCAAGTACACACTTCACACAGCACATTTCCATTCAAACAGTTTATCATTAAACTCTGCGGAATCACTGACCATCATGGTCCGCTTGAGATCTTCTTCTGGTACTCTGCCAGCACAGAACAGGTCCCTATCAGCAAAATACTGGGTTGCCACATCTCCAATGGGAAGCTTCGACAGCACAACCTTCGCTCCGGACTGGTAGATCTTCTCAAGCTTATCATAAAGAATATTCCACTCAGCATCAACTATGGCCTGGTAATCCTAGAAGGGACAAGAAACCAGACTAGTTAATAGCAGGTTCAAGTAAAGAGGGGAAACAAGTGGTGTGGTGCACCAGGGTGGTAAAATACATTGGTATGATTGACCAGGGTGGTCAAGAATCGGCTAACATTGGAAATTATCAGTGGTAGGGCAGAATCGGTGCAGAAAGAAGCAGAGGCAGTGTTTGAAGTCAACCTGAAATATTAATTCTGCTTCTCTCGCCACTGATGCTACCTGTTCTGTCTGCCAGCATTTTCTGTTTTTATCTCCATCATAGACAGTCCCAAGCCTGGCTGCGAAAGGAGGAAGGTTGGACATGGGCAAGCATCTCCATCCTATAAAAATCCAGAGCTACCAAAATGGCACCAGAAGCTCTAAAGACTTCATCTCTAGGAGAGGTAGTGTCTTTCCTTAAATGCACACCTGGGACAACTTGAAAGACTGGATAGATTCCAACAATGCCAGCATGTATTTTTTTAGATAAAGGGCATAAAACTGCCCACAATACTCCAAAAATGTGGTCTGACCAATGTCTTCACTGTGAGAAGACACTAGCAGTGTGCCCAATGTTGAAGACCGTGTGGGAAGAGAAGTGAGTGCAGTTACTATTACAGGGGAGAAGGTGCTCAAAAAGCTGAAAGACCTAAAGGTACATAAATCACCCAGACCAGGTGAATTGCACCCTAGGATTCTGAAAGAGGTAGCAGTAGAGATTGTAGAGGCATTAGTAATGATCTTTCAAAAATTACTGGACTCCGGCATGGTGCCAGAGGACTAGAAGATTGCAAATGTCACTCCACTCTTAGGAAAGGAGGAAGGCAGCAGAAAGGAAATTATAGACCAGTTAGCCTGACCTCAGTGGTTGGGAAGATGTTAGTCAATTGTTAAAGATGAGGTTATGGAGTAGTTGGTGACATTGGACAAGATAGGACAAAGTCAGCATGGTTTCCTTAAGGGAAAATCTTGCCTGACGAACCTGTTGGAATTCTTTGAGGAGATTACAAGTAGGATAGATAAAGGGAATGCAGTGGACGTTGCATATTTGGACTTACAGGAGGCCTCTGACAAGATGCCACACAGGAGGCTGCTTACCAAGTTAGAGCCCATGGTATTACAGGAAAGTTACTGGCATGGGTTATTGGTAGGAGACAGTGAGTGGGAATAAAAGGATCCTTTTCTGGTTGGCCTCCAGCGACTAGTAGGGGTCAGTGTTGGGACTGCTTATTTTTATGCTGATTATCAATGATTTAGATGATGGAATAGATAGCTATACGGTCAAGTTTGCAGATTATCCAAAACTTGGTGGAGAGGGCAGATAATATTGAGAAAACAGGTAGGATACAGAAGGACTTAAGACAGATTAGGAGAATGGGCAAGAAAGTGGCAAATGAAATACAATGTTGGAAAATGCATGGTCATGCACTTTGGTAGTAGAAATAAATGTGCAGATTATTTTCTAAATGGGGAAAAAATCCAAAAATCTGAGATACAAAGGGACTTGAGAGTTCTGGTGCAGAATCCCCTGAAGGTTAACTAGCAGGTACAGTTGGTGGTGAGGAAGGCAAATGCCATGTTCGCATTCATTTCCAGATGTCTAGAATACAAGAGTAAGGATGTGATGCTGAAGCTTCATAAGGCACTGGTGAGGCCTCACCTTGAGTATTGTGAACAGTTTTGGGCTCCTTACCTAAGAAAAGATGTGCTGTAATTGGAGAAGGTTCAGAGGAGGTTCACAAGGATGATTCTGAAAATGAAAGGGTGGGGGTGGGCTCTCATTGACACCTTTCGAATGTTGAAAGACCTTGACAGAGTAGATGTGGAAAGGATGTTTTGCATGGCGGGGGACTCTAGGGCGAGAGACACAGCCTCAGGATAGAAGGGCATCTATTTAAAACAGAGATGTAGAGAAATTTCTTTAGCCAAAGGGTGGTGAATTTGTGGAATTTGTTACCACAGGCAGCTGTGGAGGCCAGGTTGTTCGGTGTATTTAAGGCAGAGAATGATAAGTTCTTGATTGGTCACGGCATTAAAGGTTATGGGAAAAGGGCAAGGGGTGGAAAAAAGGATCAGCCATGATTGAATGGCAGAGCAGACCTGATGGGCCAAATGGCCTAATTCTGCTCCCATGTCTTGTGGTCTTACGGTTTTATAAAACCTCAGCATTACATCCTTGCTTTTATATTCTAGTTCTTTCAAAATAAATGCTAACATTGCATTTGATTTCATTAGCACTGCCTCAACCTGCATGTTAACCTTTAGGGAATCTTGGACGAAGATTTCTAAGACCCTGATTTTTTAATTTAGAAAATAGTTTCCAGTTAGTGATGACCCCAAGTTGTTGATGACAGGGTACGTGGCAGAGATCATTGACAATCATGGGTAGGTGATTAGACCATCTCTAGTTGGAAATTGTCTAGCCTTTCTGTGCTCTTTTCCTAAATGCTGACCAGGCCTCCCATCTGAGGAGTGGTAAATGAAACTGAGCATTATGCAATCATCAGTGAACCCTCCCATTGTTGGATCTATGTTGGAAGGAAGATCATTGACAATAAGATGAAGATGGTTGGGCCACAGACATTGATCTGAAGAATTTCTGCAGAGGAGTGATGATGAATTTCTGACAACCACAACACTTGTATGCAGTGTGACTTTAACCAATGGCTGTTTTATCTTGGATTATCACTGTGGGATAATAGTGTAAAATTGCTATTTTTCCTCACAAATTAGTTCTATTATTAGTTCTAATTAAAAATGAATACAGTATATAACGAGCCACGTTACCCAGCATCCCACAAATTTAACCCTAGCCTAATCACAGGACAATTTCCAATAATCAATTTACCTACTAACTGGAACGTCTTTGGACTGTGGGAGGAAACCCACCAAACACGGGAAAAACATACAAACTTTATTACAGAGGGCATCGGAATTGACCTCTGACGCCCTGAGCTGG
This sequence comes from Mobula birostris, assembly GCF_030028105.1. Classification (NCBI taxonomy): domain Eukaryota; kingdom Metazoa; phylum Chordata; class Chondrichthyes; order Myliobatiformes; family Myliobatidae; genus Mobula; species Mobula birostris. Next base: position 204,806,197 of record NC_092373.1, on the reverse strand, counting down.
GAGTGTCGAACTAACCGCTATGCCAATGGCGTAATCATCTCTATACATGAATTTCCAGTAATTGTAGCATACCTGCTTCTGTATTTTTCAAGAAGCTTTGCAGTTTTTCTACAGCAGGTGTAACACCTCTTGAATCTGGCTTTTTTATAGTTTAATTGCTGTTGGAATGTTGTTATACTTCTAGATGGAGATAGTTTTTGTACAAAACTACCACAAATTTGTTCTCTTTTTCTATTTGTTCTTTGCTCTTGCAACACACAGTAAATGGTCATAATCGACAAGTTTTAAGCCTCATTCTTGACTGCCAAAGAACATCTGGATCCAACACCACTGAGTTTAGTTTTTGAATGCTCCTGCAGCACTCAGTCCACGGTTGCCTTGGCTATTCTACACTTACGGTAATGTGTGCGATTCTGGTCACCTCTTTGCACAATGTTTGTGGAGAATTTGGTAGAATCCAAAGTGGACATCATCAACAGGAGGTACATGAGCCTTAGGTCCCACACCAACAGGTTCAGAAACAGTTAATACCCCTCAGCCATCAGATTCTTGAACCAGTGGGGATAACTTCACTCACCCTATCAACTGAACTGATTCCACAACCAACAGACTCACTTTTAAAGGCTCTACAAGTTGTGTTCTTGATATTTATTGCTTGTTTATTAATTAATTAGTGCTTTCTTTTCTTTTTGTATTTGCCCAATTTGTTGTATTTTGCAAATTGGTTGTTTGTCTATCTCTATTGTGTGTACTTTTTCATTGATCATTTCTTTCTATTTACAATTGCCCACAAGAAGGTGAATCTCAAAAGTCGTATATGGTGACATATATGTACTTTGATAATAAATTTATTTTGAACTTTGGACATTGGTGCTACTTAATAAGACTAATGATGATATCTTCCACCAACATGCCAATGACCGGGAGTAAACAGATTAACTGGATAGGATTTATGTGATGTACAGTATCCAATGTGCAAATACAGTTAAGATGGGATATTAAGAAACAGCTGAAAGCACTAGACACAGTAAAGGCCAGATTAACCTCTTGACTCTATCACTGAAGATCTGGCCTCCAGAAGCTACCTCCTCTGGAAGTATTAGGAATTCTCAATATTGCAACCCCTGTACTATTTTTTCCCAGCAGTGTAATGGGAATTAGTAAACAGATAAGAGATTGCACAAACTTCGGTTGTTTTCTCTCGAGCAGCGGGGACTAAGGGGAGATCTGATAAAGGTTTATAATGAGAGGCATAGATAGAGTAGACAAACAGTATCTTTTCCCAGGACTGAGATGTCTAAAACCAGAGGGCATGAACTTAAGGTGAGTGGTGGGGGGGGAGAGGGTAATTTCAAAGGCGAAGGGGCAAGTTGTTGTTGTTTTTAATTTTTTAAAAATATAAACACAGGGAGTAGTGGGTGCCTGGAATGTGCTGCCTGGGTGGTGGTAGAGGCAGAAACATTAGGCACATTTAAGATACATCTAGATAGACCCACGAATGTGAGGGAAATGTAAGGATATGGATAGTGCGTCAGTAGAAGAGATTAGATTCGTTGGCCATTTGATTACTAATTTAAGGGCCTGTTCTTGTGCTGTACTGTGCTATATTCTATGGAGCTGCATGGTAGCGTAGTGGTGAGCACAATGCGTTATAGTACAGGCGACCAATATTCTCTCTAAAGTGTGTATGCATAAACATCTTTTGCTACTAGCGCACAAAGGAATTTAAACTGCGCACAGAAGGTTGTCATCCTCTACATCATTGGCACGTTAAGTGTATTTCACGATCGTACGCAATCACACTTCCTTTTCCAATTTCTGACGTGGACAGTGTTGACAATGTAGAGTTTGCAATGATTTGTCTGCAGATTTTAGAACTGGTTTATTTATACTGTTTTTATTGAAGAAATTATTCATGTGCCTGTTGTTGGCACTGGGCAAAAAAATGGATAGCACAAGATTTTTGCACACACTGGTCATTACAAATTAGAGGGAACATTGCAGGTGACGCAGGTTTAATTCCTGCCACTGCCTGTCATGAGTTTGTACTTTCTCTCTTTGATGGGTTTTCTCTGGTTTCCTCCCACAGTCCAAGGAGCTACTGGTTGCTGGGTTAATTGGTCATTGTAAATTATCCCATGATTAGGCTAGGATTAAATCATGGGATTGCTGGGTGGTATGGCTCGAAGGGCCTATTCTGCACTGATCTCAATAAATAATAGCTCTAAACTACACATTCCCTCCACCCACTGCACAAACACAGAATGGAATTAAAAACTGATCTGTTCTCCACAGCACTGACCTCAACATTGTCCACCCGAATCTCTGCATTATCTTTCTCAGCTTTGAGTTCCAGTTCCACATTCAGTAGGGCAATCCTTGGCTTGTCGTATTTCTTGGGCTGCATTTCAAATCCAGCGTAAGAGAACGTTTTCTTGAAGGCGACACCAGCAATCAATTGAGATTCCTGTGGTTAAGACCAAAGATGAGAGAATTTCACTAAAGCTGGCAATTTCCACATTATGATGGGACAGAGTGACAATTGATGAGTGGTCCAGCATTGTTTATACACGTGCAGAAGGTCAAATATTAACATGTGCAAGATCATCAGCAACCAGACCACCCAGTCTTAACTAATAATTCAAATAAAATGGTCAGGGACCAGACACAGCCTCAGAATACAAGGATGTCCCTTTAGAACAGAGATGAGAAGGAATTCCTTTAGGCAGAGGGTTGTGAAACTGTGGAATTCATTGTCATAGATGGCTGTGGAGGCCAAGTCATTGGGTATATTTAAAGCAGAGGTTGATAGGTTCTTGATTAGCAAGGGTGCAAAAGGTTATGGGGGGAGAGGGGGAGTAGAGGGCAGGAGAATGGGGCTGAGAGAGATAATAAATCTGACATGATGGAATGGTGGAGTATGCTCAATGGGCCAAGTGGCCTAACTCTGCTCCTTTGTTTTATGGTTGAATGGATGGACGTGACGATGAGACAGAAGTACATTGTGGATCCTCCAGTGCCTGACTTACGAACAGCCCCTACATACCATTGTGTGCTTGAGAGACCAGTGGGGTAGGGGTTTGGTTATTGTGGGGCTGGGGAGGTGGGGAATCTCAGTTTGTGGCAATTTCATTACATCATGCAGAGAAATCTGAATGCCCTGATTGGACTTCATATTGCTCTTAGTTAGTCTATATTTTGATTTAAATATAAACAAAATATTAAAGAAAAAAGAAGGCTAAGCAGGAGGGGAAGGTTAGACTGATCTTGGCGTAGGTTAAAAGCCAGGTACAACATCATGGAATGAAGGGCCTGTACTGTGCTGTAATGTTCAATGTTCTATTGCAGGCAGCTGTATTTCTAACTTACAAATTGTTCAGTTCTCAGGAATGAAACCCCGTCATAATCCGGGAAGGACCTGCATGTAGAAATTCACAAGACTAAATAAGGCTGCTTTCAATCCACGCAATCTCTCATGGATGCTGACTGACCTGCATGTTTCCCTTATAATTTATTGGTTAATAAAAAAAATATGATTATATCAGCATGTAGCTTAAGGGGCTCATGGAAAAAGAAGGATCAGCAGGTCTTAAACAAAATAAGAGATAATTCAAAAAGACAAGAGCAGAAACTTACAAATTACATCTGATTATACATCACATCAACAGCAATCTCATAATCATGAGATTAAAGGCGCAATGGGAGCAGAGTTATAAATCTGATTAGGACAAAGAACAGAAATAATGCTAGATAGCCTTCAGACCAGAGAAAGTTATACAACCAACTATCAATGATCATCATTACAAACAGATGTAATCACAGCTGTCCTGCTGAAAAGTCTTGGCCCAAAATGTGACCTGTACTCTTTTCCATAGATGCTACCTGGCCTGCTGACTTCCTCCAGCATTTTGTGTGTGTTGCTTGGATTTCCAGCATCTGCACATTTTCTCTTGTTTGTAACTTCAGTTTACATCAGACACACTCTTAAAAATGCAATCACTAAACCGTAAGACATAGGAGCAGAATTAGGCCACTTGGCTCATTGAGCCTGCTTCGTCATGACTGATTCATAGGAAACATTCTCGCCGCATCCACTCTATCTAGACCTTTCAAAATTCAGTAGGTTTCAATGAGATCTGTACCACTAATTCTTCTAAACTCCAGTGATGACCCAGAGCCATCATACGCTCCTCATATGTTAACCCTTCCATTCCTGGAATCGGTCTCATGAACCTCCTCTGGACCCTCTCCAATTCCAGCACATCTTTTCCAAGATAAAAGCCCAAAACCGTTCACAATACTCCAAGTGCGGTTTGACCAATGGCTTATAAACCCTCAGCATCATAACCTTTCTCTTATATTCTAGTCCTCTCGAAATAAACCCTAACATTGCATTTACCTTTCTTACAACTGACTCAACATGCAAGTTAACCTTCAGGGAATCCTGCACGAGAACTCCCAAGTCCCTTTACACCTCTGATTTTCTAACTTTGTCACCGATTAAAATATAGCCTACATCTTTATTCCTTCTACCAAAGTTCATGACCATACACTTCCCAACACTATATTTTATTCGCCACTTCTTTACTCATTCCCCCAATCTGTCCAAGTTCTTCTGCAGACTCTGTTTCCTCAACATTACCTACCCCTCCACCAATCTTTGCATCGTCTGCAAACTTGGCCACAAAGCCATCAATTCCATCATCCAAACATGAGGAAATCTGCAGATGCTGGAATTTCAAACAACACAGATAAAAGTTGCTGGTGACCGCAGCAGGCCAGGCAGCATCTCGTTACCTCTTCCTAGAGATGCTGCTGGCCTGCTGCACTCACCAGCAACTTTTAATTCCATCATCCAAATCACTGACATATAACATGAAAAGAAGCAAACCGAATATTGCCCCCTACAGAACACCAGTCGTCACTGGAAGCCAACCAGAGAAAGCTCTCTTTATTCCAACTCTTTGCCTCCTGTCAATTAGCCAAGTTCTATCCATGCTAATATCTTTCTTGTACTACCATGGGCTCTTGTTATGTGGCTGCTTATCACAGGCATTCTGAAATTCCAAATGAACAAGACTCACTAATTCTCCTTCATCTATCCTGCCTGTTATTTCCTCAAAGTCCAACAGATTTGAAAGGCAAGAATTCCCCTTAAGGAAATCATGCTTACAACTGCCCATTTTATCATATGCCTTTAAGTACCCCGAAACCTCATCCTTAACAAAAGATTTCAACATCTTCCCAACTACTGAAGTCAGGCTAACTGGCCTATAATTTCCCTCCTCTCCCTCGCTCCCTTCTTAAAGAGTCCTCCAGAACCATGCCATAATCTAGTGATTCTTAAAAGATCGTAACAAATAGCAGACCCCAGGCTGTAGTCCATCTTTTCCAGGTGACTTATTTACCTTCAGACCTTTCAGCTTCCCTAGCACCTTAACCTTTGTACTACCAACTTCTGCCTTCTGACACTCTTGAATATCTGGCGTACTGCTGTTGTCTTTCACTGTGCTGGTGTCGTCCAGCATTTCATTGTCCCCTATTACTACCTCTCCAGCATCATTTTCCAGTGGTCTAATACCCACTCTCTCCTCTTTCACTCTTTATATATCCGGAAAAAAAAACTTTTGGTATCCGCTTTGATATTATTGGCTAGCTTCTCTTCATATTTCATCTTTTCTCTCATTATTGTTTTAGTTGCCTTCTGTTGGTTTAAAAGCTTCCCAATCCTCAAAGTTCCCACTAATTTCTGCTATATTATATGCCCTTTCTTTTGTTTTTATGTTATCTTTGACTTCCCTTGACAGTTGCTTCATCCTTCTTTTAGAATGCTTCTTCAGTTTTGAGATGCATCTATCCAGCCACTTGTAAATTGCCCTCAGAAACTCCAGCCAATGCTGTTCTGCTGTCATCCCTGCTAGTGTTCCCTTCAAATCAACTTTGGACAGCTCCAATCGCAATTCCCTTTACTCCACTGTAGTGTTGATACATCCGAACTTATCTTCTCCCTCTAGATCTGAAGGATGAATCCTATCACATTACTGCCTCTGAAGGATTCCTTTACCTTATGTTCCCTAATCTAATCTGGCTTGATACACAACACCCAATCCAGAATTGCCTTTCCTTAGTGGGCTCAACCGTAGCTGCTCTAAAATAAAACATCTCATAGTCATTCTACAAATTCCCTCTCTTGGGATCCAGCACCAACCTGATTTTCCCAATCTAACAGCATACTGAAATTCCCCATGACTATCTTAACACTGCCCTTATTAGCAACACACATCAAAGTTGCTGGTGAACGCAACAGGTCAGGCAGCATCTCTAGGAAGAGGTACAGTCGACATTTCAGGCTGGGACCCTTCGTCAGGACTAACTGAAGGAAGAGCTAGTAAGAGATTTGAAAGAGTTATTATATTGCCCTTATTATAGGCTTTTCCTATTTCCCATGGAAAATTATATCCCACATCCTGGTTACTGTTTAGAGGCCCATACATAACTCTCATCAGGGTCTTTTAACCATTGCAATTGCTTAATTCCATGTCTTCCGATCCTAAGTCACCTCTTTCTAAGGATTTAACTTCATTTTTTTTTAACCAACAGAACCATCCCACCCCTCTGTCTACCTGCCTGTCCCTTTAATACAAAGTGTATCCATGGTTGTTAAGCTCACAACTACGATCTTCTTTCAGTCATGCCCACAATGTCATACCTGCCAATCTCTAACTGCACTACAAGATCATTTACTTTATTCTGTATACAGTATGCATTCAAATATAACTTTCAGTCCTATATTCATCACCCTTTTTGATTTTGCCCCATATTACACTTCACCTCAACCCACTGACTGCAATTTTGCCCCATCATCTGCTTGTCCTTCCTCACAGTCCCACTACAAACTGCATCAAGTTGTATACCAACTACTACTCCCTGAGTCTTATCACCGTGGTTCCTGCCCCATGCCAACTTAGTTTAAACCCTCTGCAACAGCTTCAGCAAACCTACCCGCATTGGGTCCCTGTCTTTTTTGTACAAGTCATACCTTTCTCAGAAGAGATCCCAATGATCTAGAAATCTGAAACCCTGCCCTCTGCACCACTTCCTCAGCCACTCATTCATGTGTACCAATATCATATTCCTGCCCTGGCAAGCACGTGGCACTGAGAGTAATCCAGAACACAGACAATGACAAAACACCTCAGGAAAACAGAAACAAGCTGCCAGCTAAGTGATGAACGTGGTTCAAATGCAACATTTAAAAGAAATTTGGATCAGTGCATAGATGGGAGGGGTATGGAGGACCCTGATGCCGATGCAGGTCAATGGAACTAAGCAGAGTAACAATTCAGCAGGAACTAGATGGGCCAAAGGTTTTGTTTCTGTGCTGTGGTATTCCATTATCAGGACACGTAAAATGGGCACGACTATCGGCTTTCAACATGAAGAAGTATATTTTTGAAACAAAAAATTTAAACAGGTTCAAGCGTTGGTATGTCACGTCGATAAAAGCTTCTTGTCTTCACAGAGGGATGAAATACAAATGCATTTAATTATAGGAAATCTTTTAAGAAAATCACTAAGCTACCATTTAAAACTAGTTGTCACCCGCAGTCACACTGACCTCCAAACCACCTCCTTGAACTTTCTTCATTCCAATCATTTTCAGTGGGAGGAGATCATCCAACATCATCACCGCATCTACCACCATCTTGGAGAAGAAATCTTTCTGCAAAGCAATCAGCTTGGAGCTGAGGGCCGTAGCTGCACATTTCTCAAGGAGCTCTCGTTGTTGCCTACACGAGACAGGAGAGAAGAAACAAAACTGTTGAAAGGACTAAAATAAAAACAAAGCAGCAAGTTCATCCTCTATTAGTACAGAAGGATTTACAGGTTCGTTTCATTTGTCACCTCTACTTCAAAACGCACCGTGAAATACATATGTATTCTCTCATAGTTTGAGGATTGTGCTAGGAGCAGCCCGTAAGTGTCGCCATGCTTCTGTCGCCAACAAAGTATGTCTTCAAGTTTCTAACCCTAACTCATACATCGATAGAACGTGTGAAATGAGGAACTGCCGAGTACTTGTTTTTTGCTGAAACGTGGCTCTTGGACAACGTCCCATGCGCCATCAACCATCAGGCTGTCTCACTCAGGGCCTTGTTGTGTGACAGTATGTGGTGTCATTACTGTAAATACTGTGCCCCACCTTGGCCCCTGAGGGATGCTGTTTCGTTTAGCTGTATACATATGTATTGTGTATAGTTGAATTACAATTAACTTCAACTTGAACAACGTACTTGTTAATACCGTTTTTAGATTATCAAATATTGCTTCAAATAATTACTGAGTGGTGACTGTGGGTAATAGTCACTCATTCACTCTATGGTAAACTATAACAGTATCACCAAACTCAGATGTGAATATTCCTAGTAAGCCACTAGGTAGTAGACATAGTAGACCAATGTAATCAGAGGCAGATCACTTACTCCTTGTCATCTTTCTTCACAGTTACAGCAATGGCTTTAATTTTTTCCACAGCCTGTTCCACAAACAAAAAATATAAAATCATACACACAGTTCAAGATGATAATACTAAAGTTTATAACACTAAACTACTTTGCTGAGTGTACCTAACACTTGAGGTACATGTGGAGGACAAACTCAGGACCTCTAAAAGCACTTTACAGCCATAATGCCTTAAGTTGTATTGTTGAATGCAACCAACCTACATGCAAGTTGACAAATGGAGCAACGTGATAGTGACCTGATAATCTGCTTAGCAATGTCTACATGAGACATTGATACTGGTCAACTGACAAACAGCCCTGAAGAACAGTCTCGGCCCAAAATGTAGACTCCATAGATGCTGCCTGACCTAAAGAGTGCTGACCACATTGTGTGTGTCCCAATATGAATCTTCAAGGAAAGATCTGTTATTGTGAATGCAATACCAGATCAGAGAATCTCTCCGTTGTTAATATCATTTATTTAGAATAAGATATCTCAAACTATGTCACACGAGCAAAAGTGGTAAAGATCAACACCATAGCAAGAAGAAAATACAAGAAGAACTTCAAAACTGTTCATTCCAAAGTAAATTTCAAATGTATTTGCAAAGGAGAACAAAATGTAAAGGGAGGGAATTCTATAGTGCAAACCTTAGACAAACAGAGCTTTGACCAGCAGCCAAGCCAGACATCAGAAGTCTGGAGAGGTGGGGACTTCAATTAGGTCCACTGACCAAGGATGAAAGGCAGGAGTGGGTCACGGTAGCATAATAGAACTTTAACCAGCAGCCGATCGGTGTTTGGGATTGATTAGTAAGAGCAAATTAAAGGAAGGCGGGGCAAGCGCAGCAGCCGTCATCTGAATAGAATAGTCAGAGTGGTGATTTTAAGGCTTTAGCTCTTTGAGGCTTCACAAAGAGAAAGCAAGGAAAGAAAAGCTCAAGTTTTTCCCTTCTCCTTTTTCGATCAGTTCAGCTGGAACTGCAGGGATTAAACGGAGGATACTGAAACATTCTTCTTGATGTGGGAAGGCAGGGAGGCCTCCAGTGACCCTGAAGACTATAACTGTGAGAAGTGCATCCAGCTACAACTTCTAACAAACCACGTTAGGAGTTGGAGCTGGAACTGGATGAACTCCAGATCATTTGGGAGGCGAACAGGGTAATAGATAGGACATATAGTTACACCCAAGGTGCAGAGTACCCCTGTGGCCATCCCACTTAACAACAGAAATATCACTTTGGATACTGTCGGCAGGGGTGAGTGGGGGACGGTGGGAATGGCCTAACAGAGGAAAGTCACAGTGGTCGGGTCTCTGGCACTGAGTCTGCCTCTGTGACTCAGAAGGGAAGGGGGGGAGAAGAGGGTTGCTGTAGTGATAGGGGATTCGTTAATAGGAGAACGGAAAAGCGGTTCTGTGGTTAAGAACAAGATTCCAGGATGGAATGTTGCCTCTTGGGTGGCAGGGTCTGGGAAATTGCAGATTGGGTCCTCAGCATTCTTAAGTGGGAGGGTGAACAGCCAGAAGTCGTGGTCCTTGTAGATACTAACGACACATGGGTAGGATACGTGACAAGGTTCTGGACAGGGAGTTAGGTGCTAAGTTAAAGGGCAGGACCTCCAGGATTGTGGTCTCAAGATTGCTATGCATGCCACGTGCTAGTGAGGCCAGAGCCAGGAAGATTATAGAATTTAATACATGACTAAGGAGATGGTAAAGGAGGGAGAGGATAAGATTTTTGGACCAATGGGCTCTCTTCCAGGGAAAGTGGGACCTGTACAGAAAGAACATTTTGCACCTGAACGGGAGAGGGACTAATATCCATGTAGGAAGGTTTGTTAATGCTGCACGGTGGGATTTAAACTAGAGTTGCAGGGGGGATGGCAACTAGAGTGCCAGATCAATTCATGGAGAGGTTGCGGAGGCAGATGTTGGCAAGACTTCAGACAAAGTTAGGAATCAAAAGGTTGAACGTGGTGCGACTAGTGTCCTGAGCTGCCTATACTTAAATGCAAGAAAGACAGATGATAGCGCTGAAGATGAGGTAGCTAGTTTATAAACAGAGGCAATCTGTAGTGAGGAGAGGTTGTTGATAGGGCAAAACTGTAGTCCACAGGATGAGTTGCAGTATAAAAGGTGGACAAAATCAAAAAGGGTGAATACAGGACTGTAGGTGTTGTATTTGAATGCGTGGAGTGTTCAGAATAAGGTAGATGAACTAGCAGCACAGTTGCAGATTAGCAGGTATGATGTTGTAGGCTGAAAGATAATAGCTGGGAACTTAATGTCCAAGGACACACATTATATTGAAAGGATAGGCAAGAAGGCAGAGGGGGTGGCGTTGCTCTGTTGGTTAAAACTGAAATCAAATCATTAGGAGGTGACATAGGTGTTGAAGGTGTTGAATCATTGTGGATCAAGCTAAGGAACTGCAAGGGTATACAGACCCCCAAACAGCAGTAAGGATATGGCCTACAAATTAAATGGGAGATAGAAAATGCATGCCAAAAGGGTAATAGTCATGGGGGTCTTCAATACGCAAGTAGATTGGGAAAATCAGGTTGGTGCTAGATTACAGGAGGGGGAATTTCTAGGAAGCCCATGAGATGGCTTTTTCGAGCAACTCATGGTTGAGTCCACTGGAAGATCAGGTATTCTGGATTAGGTGTTGTGCAATGAACCAGAATTGACTAGACCTTAGGTAAAAGAACTCTTAGGGGCAAGTGATCATAATATGATAGAAGTCACCCTGAAATTTGAGAAGGAGAAGCTAAAGCAGATGTATCAATATTACAGTGGAGTAAAGGAAATTACAGAGGCATGAGAGTGGAGTTGGTCAGAATTGATTGGAAAAGAACACTGGCAGGGATACGGGCGGAGCAGCAATGGCTGGAATTTTTGAAGCAATTTGGAAGGCACAGAATATATATACATCCCAAAGAGGAAGAAGTATTCTAAGGGAAAGATGACACAACCATGCCGAACAAGAGAAGTCAAAGCTGAAGAGATATAATAGAGCAAAGTTTAGTGGGAAGTTAGAAGATTGGGAAGCTTTTAAAAATCAACAGAAGGCAACAGAAAAAGTCATTGAGAAGGTAAAGATGGAATATGAATGTAAGTTAGCCAATATTATTAAAGAGAATACCAAAAGTTTCTTAAGATACATTAAAGGTAAAAGAGAGGCAAGAGTGGATATCGGACTGTAGGAAGATTATGCTGGAGAGGTAGTAATGAGGAACCACGAAATAGTGGATGAACTATTCTGTTCCGTTCTTCACTGTGGAAGACACTAGCAGTATGGTGGAGGTTCCAGTTGCCTCCTGTAGATAAAGTCACCTGGACCAGATTATGGTGTACACTCTAGAATTCTGATAGAGGTGGCTGAAGAGATCATGGAGGTATTAGTAATGATCTTTCAAAAATCACTAGATTTTGAAATGGTTCCAGAAGAATGATAGATTGCAAATGTCACTCTACAAGAAAGGAGAGAGGCAGGAGAAAGGAAACTATAGGCCAGTTGGTCTGATCTCAGTGGTTGGGAGGATGTTGGAATTGATTATTAAGGATAAGGTCTCAGGGTACTTGAAGGGACATGATAAAATAGGCCGTAGTCAGCGTGGTTTCCTCGAGAAAATCTTGCCTGACAAATCTGTTGGAATTCTTTGAAGAAGTAACAAGCAGGATAGACAAAGGAAAATCAGCTGATGTTGTGTACTTGGACTTTCAGAAGGCCTTTGATGAGGTGCCATGCATGAAGCTGCTTAACAAGCTACAGGTGAGATTCTAGCATGGATAAAGCAGTGGCTGATTGGCAGGAGTAAAGACTGGGAATAAAGGTAGCCTTTTCTGACTAGCTGGTGACTAGTGGTGTTCCACAAGAATCTGTGTTGGGACCAATTCTTTTTACGTTATATGTCAATGATTTGGAATGAATGCAGATGATATGAAGATCAGGTAGTTTTGAGGAAGTAGAGTGGCTACAGAAGGACTTAAACATATTAGGAGAATGGGCAAAGAAATGACAGGTGGAATACAGTGTCGGGAAGTGTATGGTCATGCACTTTGGTAGAAGAAATTAAAGGGTTGACTATTTTCTAAATAGAAAGAAAATACAAAAACAAAACTGAATTGCAAAGGGATTTGGGAGTCCTTGTGCAGGATTCCCTAAAGGTTAATTTGCAGGTTGAGTCTGTGGTGAGGAAGACAAATGCAATGTTAGCATTCATTTCAAGCGGACTAGAATGTAAAAGCAAGGATGTAATGTTGAAACTTTATAAAGCGCTGGTGAGACTTCACTTCGAGTATTGGGCCCCTTATCTTAGAAAGGTTGTGCTGAAACTAGAGAGGGTTCAAAGGATGTTCACAAAAATGACTCCAGGGTTGAATGGCTTGTCGAATGAACAGCATTTAGACCATAAGCCATAGCAGCAGAATTAGGCCATTCAGCCCACTGAGTCTGCTTCACCATTCCATCATGGCGGATCCCAGATCCCACTCAATTCCATACATTTGATGGCTCTGGGCCTGTATTCACTAGAATTCAGAGGAATGAGGGCTGACCTCATTGAAACCTATAGAATGGTGAAAGGCTTTGATAGAGTGGATGTGGAGAATATGTTTCCTATGGTGGGAAAGTCTAAGACCAGAAGACATAGGCTCAGAATAGAGGGGCATCCTTTTAGAATGAAGTTGAGGAGGAATACCTTTAGCCAGAGAATGGTGAATCTGTGTAATTCTTTGTGCCGTCTTTATGTATATTTAAGGCAGAAATTGACAGATTCTTGATTAGTCAGGGCATGAAGGGACACAGGGAGAAGGCAGGAGATTGGGGCTGAGAGGAAAATTGGATCAGCCATGATGAAATGGTGGAGCAGTCACGATGCGCTAAATGGCCTAATTCTGCTCCTATATCTTATGGTCTTAAATGGGAGGTGATGCATTTTGGCAGATCAAATGCAAGGGAAGGTCTTCAGTGAAAGGCAAAATTCTTAAAAGCATGGACATACAGAGAGATCTAGTGAGAAGTAGACCAACAGGGCCATGCAAGCAGACAGAGTTAGTTTAGACAGGCACCGTGGTCTGCACCCACATATCGTTAACTACATGATATGTGGCTTATATTACAGCACAGCGATGGCGGGTCGCAAGGCCTGTCCCTGTACTGCAACATGAGCCACACAGTAAATGTACTTTTCAGAGGACGGCAGTAATGCGTGTGAATAGTTTTTTGTGCAAGATAGGAGAAACACCAACTTTGTAAATACTATTTCAGAAAGACAATGACAAATCTTAGACATCCATTGTAAAATTACTGAATAAGTACACTACCAGCTGGGTGGCTGTACGAAAGGCTCGGATAATTATCTGTGGGTGAAGCCCCTCTTCCACATACGATTTTATCTGCCTTAGGAATTCTGCAGCCAGCAGAGTAACTGAAGTGGTCCCATCGCCCACCTGGAAACAGAAGAACAGTCAATATACCTACTTTGTATTCAAGATTATTTACTGTCATTCTTCAGTACGCAAGTGTGAAGGAGAACGAAATGATTGTTACTCTGGATAAAATGAAACATAAAAAAACACAAAACACAATAAAAAACACAACAAATATAAATATAAAAATAATCCTATAAAACACAATGTACAAGTAACTATTATATTCCTCAACTGATTATATGTACATAAGGCAAAGCTAGATGATGTATATGTAGATTTGGAGGGGTGGGTTAGTGGGTGGAGGTGTTGATCAATCTTAGTGCTTGGGGAAGTAACTTGTGATCATGGTGCGGATGCTGCATAACCTCTTACCTGACGGGAGTGGGAGAAACAGTTCATGATCAGGGTGGGTGGCATCCTTCATGATGTTACCAGCACCTTTCTGTATGGCAGGTAGGCTGGTGCCGATAATGCATTGGGTAGTGTTGATTACCTGTTGTAGAACCCTCTTTACAATATAGGTGATATATATCTGATCTACAACTATCAAATACTCTCACAAACAAGAAAAAGTCTGCAGATACCTGAAATCCAAGCAAAACACACAAAATGCTGAAGTAATTCAGCAGGTCAAGCAGCATTTATGGAAAAAAGTAGAGTCGATGTTTTAAGCTGAAACTCTTCGGCAGGACTGGAGAACAAAAGCTGGGGAGTAGATTTGAAAGGTGGGGGGAGGGAAGAGAGGAACACCAGATGATAGGTGAAACTTGGAGGGGTGGGATGAAGCAAAGAGTTAGGAAGTTGATTGGTGAAAGAGACAGAAGGCCATGGAAAAAAGAATAAAGGGGGAGGGACAAGGAGATAACATGAGAGAGGGACAAGGGGATGGGAAGTGGTGGTGGGGGGGGGGGTGGAGGCATTACTGGAAATTTGAGAAATCGATGTACATGCCATTGGGTTAGAGGCTACCCAAATGGAATATAAAGCGTTGTTCCTCCAAACTAAGTGTGGCCTTATCCCAACAGCGGAAGAGGACATGGGTAAACATATCAGAATGGGAATGGGAAGCGGAATTAAAGTGGGTGGTAACACATCGAAATGGGAGACTGCTTTGCCGAGCATCTACGCTCCGTCCGCCAGAACAAGCAGGTACTTTTTTCCATAGATGCTGCCTGGCCTGCTGAGTTCCTCCACCATTTTGTAGCTGTTTATCAAAAACTCTGGTAGCTATGAAGTTTGTGATTCCAACCACAAGTGGGGGTAAAGCAGCTGGTTTTACCTCAGCATCCTGTGATTTTGCAATATCTACGAGGATCTTTGCAGCTGGATGAACAACATCGAGCAGCTTCAAGATGGTGGCCCCATCATTTGAAATGGTCGCTTTCCCTTTAAATAAAAATGCAGAATTAAACTTGCGATTGTGCGAGAAATTGTGAACTCCCAGAATGGGAAAATAAACTGTACGTACACAATAGCAATATACAGAAACCTTGCCAATTATGTAGTACACATCAGCTGAGATGCCAAGTTGGTCCAGCATAACTGAGCTGGATACTCTGCAAGGGGCATTGTAAGAGTTTGGGGTGAACTGCAGTGTAAGGTGATTTGGGAACAGCACCATCTCTGCTTGCAACACAGATGACTCATGCATTATGGCCATTCAGCTTTACGAAATTCAGAAATCACTACCAAAAGACTGAATAATACGCTCAGACAGAATGCCTGCATAAAAAGTAAATCAATCAACACAAGCATTTTTTTTTAAATCTTGCACTTCTTGAAGTAAGCATGGATGATTTATGTTTATTTATTGAGCTAAGAGTAGAAAGGTTGATGGGAGTGGGCAGTTTAAATGGTTTGACATAGCCTAGAAGGGCCGAAGGGTCTGCTTCAGTGTTGTACTTTTCTATGACTCTGAGGTACAGTGCAGAATAGGCTCTTCTGGCCCTTTGAGCCGTACTACCCAGCAACCCTCAATTTAACCCTAGCCTAATCACAGGACAATTTATAATGCCCAATTAACTTACCAACCGGTACGTCTTTGGACTGTGGGAGGAAATCAGAGCACCCGGAAGCAACTCATGCGGTCACGAGGAGAACATGCAAACTCCTTACAGGCAGCGGGGGGCAGGTACTGTAAAACATTGTGCTAACCACTGTGCTACCGTGACGCCTCACAGCTTGAAGTTACGGAAAATTGGACAGGGCTGTTTTCTAGTAACACAACTCCCCACCTCAACATAGGAAGAGGTTGCCTTCCCTCAACAAACAATGGTTTTGGTATTGGTTTATTACTATTGTCACAGACACAGAGAGAAGCTTATCTAACATACTATTCATACAAATCAAATCATTGCACAGTGCATTGAGGTAAAATAAAGTAAAACAGTAACAATGCAAATTTAAGAGTAAAAGCTACTGAAAGATGAATAAAACTAAAGTTACTACAGCAGAACAGGCAATGGTTATTTGAATCCATTGCATCAACTGTACACTGACTGGCAGACCCTGCTCAATGGCCCTAAATATTGCAATGAAATAGAAATCATCAGGGAAGTTCTCTCAATTCAACCAATCTGGATCAGCTCCCCAGCATTTCTCAAGCATGTTACACAGATCTGTAAAGATAGAAACAGCACAACACATTGCGCAGTGCCTTTACCTCTGTCATCCACAATCAGTTTGTCCATCCCACGTGGCCCCAGCGTGGTTCGAATGGCCTCAGCAATAACCTGACAGGCATTAATGTTGCTGACCAGCTGTGGAGTCCCTTGCGAAGTATCTGTCCCCTCTTTGAGGAGGATAACCGGTGCGGACTACCAAAGAAATGGAAACATATTGAACTAGCTAGTATGTTTAAGAAGCACTTAAGACACTTCAAGGCATAGAGGGATACAGTCCAAATGCGGACAAATGGGATTGGTGTAGGTGGGTAAAGCAGTTGGCACAGACAGACATGTCTGAAGGACCTGTTTTTGTGCTATTATCACTCTGACTCTATGAATCCACAGATATCACTTTCTTAATAAGTCACGTTTTAAAACTACAATACAGAGTAAAATTATTACCAACTCTAGAGGAGTCATAAGATTTTTAAAAAACAATAAAGGCATGATGGAGAAATTACATATTTTGCACCCGGATCTTTTAAATCTTTCTTTTCCTGCAATAATCTTAAATTTAGCTCCTCTAATTAGGAGACCTAGAAGTGATGGACTAGTTCAAAAAAAGATGAACTAATCTGAATGAAAAGTTCATTCAGCCCAAAGTACCTGTGCTGAACTTTTGGTTAGAGCTCCCCAATTAGTTCCATCCCCTTTTTCTCTCCTGAGATCCTGCCATAAAAACATTTGCCAAGTTCTCTTTTGAGAGTTACTTTGAAATTGCTTTGAGTGCTCATTCAGGAGGCATAGTCCAACTCACAAAAAAAATGCCATTTCTAGTTCTTCTGCCGATAATCTCAGACTTCCAATCCATCCACTTTGACAACATTTTATCCACATTGTAATTGATATAAACCCAAGGGGCTCTATAGACATATTAAGAGCAAAGGACAATATTGGTCCTCTGGAAGATCAGTGGTAATTTATGCATGGAGCTGAAAGAGATAGCGTGGCGACCCACTTTCTGGCACACACGAACCGGCTCACAACAGCGCGCGCAGGCAGAGGGCCGGCCCCAAAAAGGGCGCCAGGCCATCTTCACCAGCAGGGGGAAAATCCCGCGCGCAGAAAGGGTTTGGGAATATGCATTCCCCACAGCAGTCCCGCCCCAGGGAGGGCGGGAACGGGAAGGCTTTAAAGCAGGCCGCAAAGTTTGAATAAATCTCTTTCATCGCAACTCTAACTCACTGACTCCGTGTGGTTATTCTAGCGCTGTGTGTAGCACACCGCTACAATTGGTGACCCCGACAGCCCAAACGATATTTGGACCAGAGATGACCGACGCTGCATCTGTTCACGCAGTTTCGTTAAAACTGCCAAGCTTCTGGACGCTGCGACCCCATTTATGGTTCGAACAAGCAGAAGCTCAGTTCCACATTTGGCAGATAACCTCGGAGTCCACTCGCTACTACTACGTGCTGAGCTCACTCAACCAGGAGACAGCTGCACAAGTTGAGGAGTTTATACAGTCGCCCCCGGAGGACGGCAAATACACAGCATTCAAAGCTCTGCTCATAAGGACTTTCGGACTCTCACGGCACGAATGAGCACGCCGCTTAATGCACCTGGATGGTTTGGGAGACAGGCCGCCGTCAGCATTAATGAACGAGATGCTGGCCCTGGCTGAAGGACACAAACCCTGCCTCATGTTTGAGCAGGCGTTCCTAGAGCAACTGCCTGAGGACATATGCCTGCTGCTGTCCGACGCAGATTTCAGCAACCCCCGGGAGGTGGCGGCCCGAGCAGATGTGCTGTGGAATGCGAGGAAAGAGAGAGGGGTGCCCGTCGCACAGATCACAAAGCCGTGAGCCCAACGAACAATGGTGTTTCTACCACCAGCGGTGGAGCACAGAGGCCCGCCGCTGCAGACCACCCTGCTGATGGCTACGGCGGCTGGCCATCAGGACAGCCTCCTGTACGTCTGGGACAAGCAGTCGGGACGCCGCTTTTTGGTCGACACCGGAGCGGAGATCAGCGTCTTACCTCCAACGAGTTATGATACCCGCAACAGAGAACCGGGACCCACCCTGAGGGCCGCAAATGGCAGCACAATACGAACCTACGGCACCCGCACGGTACAGCTACAGTTCAGCTCCAGCCGGTTCACGTGGGACTTCACACTGGCCGCCGTGGCCCAACCACTCCTGGGGGCGGATTTTCTACGAGCCCACAACCTGCTGGTCGACCTGCAAGGGAAGCGATTAGTCCACGCCAAGACTTTTCAAACGTTCTCCCTGGGTGAAGCACAGTTGCCAGCCCCACACCTGGACTCCATAACGCTGTCCGACGACGAATTCACCAGGGTCCTGGCGGATTTCCCATCAGTACTGACACCGCAGTTCACGGCAGCCATGCCCAGACACGGAGTACAGCACCACATCCCGACCCAGGGACCACCCCTCCATGCCCGTGCTTGACGGCTTCCCCCGGACAAGCTCCGACTGGTGAAGCAGGATTTCAAGAAGATGGAGGAATTGGGGATCATACGACGGTCCGACAGCCCATGGGCCTCCCCCCTGCACATGGTGCCCAGGGCAACGGGGGGCTGGAGACCATGCGGTGACTACTGCAGGCTGAACGAGGCTACAACGCCAGACCGCTACCCTGTGCCGCACATTCAAGACTTCGCAGCAAACCTACACGGCGCAAGGACCTTTTCCAAGGTAGACCTCATCCGAGGATACCATCAAATCCCTGTACATCCGGACGATATCCCCAAAATAGCACTCATCACCCCATTCAGACTTTTCGAATTCCTCCGAATGCCGTTTGGTCTAAAGAATGCCGTACAGACGTTCCAGCAGCTAATGGATGCGGTGGGACGCGACCTAGACTTTGCATTCATCTATTTGGACGATATCCTCATAGCAAACAGTAGTCGGCAGGAGCATCTGTCCTACCTCCGCCAGCTCTACTCCCCCCTGAGTGAATTCGGCCTTACAATCAACCCAGCCAAATGCCAGTTCGGACTCGACACCATCGACTTCCTGGGCCACAGGATTACTAAAGACGGGGCAACCCCGCTGCCCGCCAAGGTAGACGCGGTCCGCAACTTCCCCCGACCCAACACAATCAAAGGCCTGCAGAAATTTGTGGGTATGGTGAATTTCTACCACCGTTTCCTCCCCTCAGCAGCCCGAACCATGCGACCCCTGTTCACTCTAATGTCGGGTAAGGGCAAGGACATTACCTGGGACGAAGAGGCCGCAACCGCTTTCATTAAAACCAAAGAAGCCTTGGCAAACGCCGCGATGCTAGTGCACCCCAGAACGGACGTTCCTACTGCCCTCACGGTGGACGCATCCAACACAGCAGTCGGTGGAGTGCTGGAACAACTCATCGAGGGTCGCTGGCAACCCCTGGCGTTCTTTAGCAAACACCTACGACCACCTGAACTCAAATACAGTGCTTTCGACCGGGAGCTATTGGCACTATACCTGGCAATCTGGCATTTCAGGTACTTCTTAGAAGGTAGGCCCTTCACCGCGTTCACGGACCACAAACCGCTTACCTTTGCGTTCATGAAGGTGTCCGACCCCTGGTCGTCCCGCCAGCAGCAACATCTGTCCTACATCTCCGAGTACACGACAGACATCCAAGCATGTCTCGGGAAAGGACAACATCGTGGCGGAGCACTATCCAGACCGACCATACAGGCCCTGTCCCAGGGGGTGGACTATGCAGCGCTGGCAGAGGCACAGCAGGCAGACGCTGAGATCCCCAGTTACAGGACTGCAGTCTCCGGTTTGCAGCTCCAAGACCTCCCCGTAGGCCCAGGTGAGAGGACCCTACTATGTGATGTAGCTACCGGCCAACCCCGCCCCGTCGTCGCAGCAGCCTGGTGCCGGCGGGTTTTCAAGTCCATTCACAACTTAGCACACCCCTCCATCAGGACAACCGTCCGGCTGGTCTCCAACAGGTTCGTGTGGCATGGGCTTCATAAACAGGTCAGCGAATGGGCCAAAACGTGCATGCAGTGCCAAACGGCCAAGGTGCAGTGGCACACCAAGGCTCCACCGCAGCAGTTCGAACCCACCCGCCGGAGGTTCGACCACATCTATGTGGCTATCGTGGGGCCCCAGCCAGTGTCACAAGGAGCGCGGTACCTCCTAACTATGATAGACTGGTTCACCAGATGGCCAGAGGCAGTCCCGCTCACCGACACCACCTCCGAATCCTGCGCCCGAGCACTGATCGCAACCTGGGTAGCCTGCTTCGGGGTAATGGCCTACATTACCTCTCCGACAGGGGAGCACAGTTCACCTCCAGCCTGTGGTCGGCTATGGCCAACCTTTTAGGATCTCAGCTACACCACACAACTGCCACACAGTCGAACGGACTAGTGGAGCGCTTCCACCATCACCTGAAATCGGCTCTCATGGCCCACCTGGAGGGGCCTAACTGGGTGGACGAGCTTCCCTGGGTCCTGCTCGGAATCCTCACGGTGCCCAAAGAGGGTCTGTACACCTCGTCGGCTGAGTTGGTGTACGGCGCACCCCTGGTAGTCCCAGGAGAGTTCATACCAGCCCCAAGGGGGCAAGAGGAAAAACCCACAGCAGTCCTGGACAGACTACAGGAGAGGCTCAGTAACCTGGCCCCCATCCCCACTTCACAGCACGGATAGAGCCCGACCTGCGTACCCAAAGACCTGCAGAACTGTAAGTTTCTTTTTGTACGACGGGGCGGACACCGGGCACCGCTACAGCGGCCCTACGAGGGGCCGTTTAAGGTGATCAGGAACAACGGGTCCACGTTCATGCTGGACATTGGGAGGAGAGAGGAGGTTTTCACGGTGGACCGACTCAAACCGGCCCATGTGGACTTGGCGCAGCCGGTTCAGGCTCAGGCACCGCGGCGCAGGGGCAGACCTCCCAAACAGAGGCCGATCCAGACTGTGGACATTGGGGGAGGTATCGCTGGTTCTGGGGGGGGGGGTGTTATGTGGCGACCCACTTTCTGGCACACACGAACCGGCTCACAACAGCGCACGCAGGCAGAGGGCCGGCCCCAAAAAGGGCGCCAGGCCATCTTCACCAGCAGGGGGAAAATCCTGCGCGTGGAAAGGGTCTGGGAATATGCATTCCCCACAGCAGTCCCGCCCCAGGGAGGGCGGGAACAGGAAGGCTTTAAAGCAGGCCGCGAAGTTTGAATAAATCTCTTTCATCGCAACTCTAACTCACCGACTCCGTGTGGTTATTCTAGCGCTGTGTGTAGCACACCGCTACAATAGAAGAGATCTTAAATGGATTTTTTGCATCTGTATTTCTTGGGAGATGGACACAGAGTCTACAAATGTGAGGCAATGAAGCAGCGAGGTCATGGACCCCATACTGATTACAGAGGAGGAAGTGGTTACTGTCCTGAGGCAAATGCAGAGATTGCAGGGGTCCTAGCAGAGATGTTTAAGTCATCCTTACCGACAGGTGAGGTAGTGGAGGACTGAAGGATAGCTAATGTTTTTCCACTATTTAAGAAAGGCTCTAAAAATAAACCCAAAAATTATTGGCTGCTGAGCCTAACGTTAGTAGTGGGAAGTTATTGAAAGCTATTCTAGGCAACAGGATATAGAAGTATTTGGATAAACTTGGATATATAAGTACATGGACTGATGAGGGGTTGCCAACATGGTTTTGAGGGTGGTAGGTCACGTCTAACCAATCATAGAATTTTTTGAGGAAGTTACCAGGAAAGTTGATGAAGGCAAGGCAATGGATGGTATCTACATGGATTTTAGCAAGGCATTTGACAAGGTCACACATAGGAAGTTGGTCAAGAAGGTTCAGTCGCTTGGCATTGAGGATGAGGTAATAAACTGAATTAGACATTGGCCTTGTGAGAGAAGCCAAAGAGTGGTAGAAGATAGTTGCCTCTCTGACTGGAGGCCTGTGACTTGTAGTTTGCTGCAGGGATTGGTGCTGGGTCCATTGTTTGTCATCTGTATGGATGACCTGGATGATAATGTGGTAAACTAGACCATTAAATCTGCAGATGACACCAAGATTAGGGGTGTAGTGGACAGTGAGGAAGACCATCATGGCTTGCAGCGGAATCCAGACCAGCTGGAAAAATGTAATTTGATGCAGACAAGTGTGAGATGTTGCACTTTTGGAGGACCAACTAGGATAGGACTTACATGGTGAATGGTAGGGCATTCGGGAGTGTAGTAGAACAGAGAGATCGGGGAATACAGATCCATAATTCATTGAAAGTGGCTTCACAGGTACAGTAGATAGGGTCACAAAGAAAGCTTTTGACACAGTGGCCTTCATAAATCAAAGTACCGAGTACAGGAGTTGAGATGTTAGGTTGAAGTTGTATAAAACATTGATGAGAAATAATTTGGAATACTGAGTGCAGTTTTTGGTCGTCTCCCTACAGGAAAGTTGTCACAAGATTGAAAGAGTGCAGAGAAAATTTTACAAGGGTGTTTCCAGGACTTGAGGAAAGTTGGATAGGCTAGGATTTTATTCCCCAGAATGGAGTAGAATGAGAAGAGATTTGATAGAGGGGTACAGATTGGGTAAATGCAAACAGGCTTTTTCCGCTGAAGTTGGGTGAGATTAGAACTATAGGATGAAAGGTAAAATGTTTAAGGGGAACATGAGAGGGAGCTTCTTCACTGAGGGTTATGAGAGTGTGGAACAAGCTGCCAGTGGAAGTGGTGGATTCAGATTTGATTTCAACATTTAAGAAAGTCCACCACTTCCACTGGCAGCTTGTTCTTGTTCCACATGAACTGCATCTGGACTAACTCGTTACCCCTTTTCTTTACGCTCTATTTAATTTGTAACTTAGAGTAATTTTATATCTTTGCACTGTACTGCTACCACAAAACATATTTTATATCATGTAAGTTCGTGGTAATAAACCTGATTTTGATTTTAGTAATGGTGGTTGAGAGATTAAACATCCTATTAGTTGTCAAATATTGTCATGAGTGCCTCAGCACCTGACAGCTGAGGAGGTAAACCAGATTACAAATTTTCCCCACCAATACAGCCCATCCTCATGTACTGCAGTAGTATCTAGGGGCAGACTAATTAACAAGTTCAAGTGTTTTGTGATCAGTAACTTCTGAATTAGACAAATATGCTGCCTAATATTAAACTGAAGAAAATGAGTTGTTCAAGACAAATTTTTCTAAATTGTTCAAATTTACAAAGGCTTGCTTTTCAATTCAGCTGAATTGTCGACATCCCAATGAACAGGCGCAATCAGTAAGGATAGGCAGGCAGTAACGCCTCTGCCATGATTATTCTACAAGAAACAGGTGTTTCATGAGTTGCATCCTCACTGCATGGCCAGATTCTGCTCTAATTTCATCTACAAGTTTGCAGATAACACCACTATTGTGGGCTGTATCGCAAATAATAATGCCATACTACAGGAAGGAGATAGAGAGCAAATGGCATGGGCTATAACAACAACCTCACCCTTAACAAGCAAAACAGCCCTTCACTGACTTCAGGAAGAGGACAGTGCACACGCTCAACAATGTGGAGGTGAAAAGGGTTAAGAGCTGAGTGAACACCTTATCAAAAGACTTTCCTGGTCCAACCATGTAGATGCCACAACCAAGAAAGCACACTAGCACCTCTACTTCATCAGGAAACTAAAGAAATTTGACATGTTCCTTTTGACACTCAATTTTTGCCAATGCACTACAGACAGCATCCTTTTTTGATGCTTCACAACTTGGTATAGCAACTGCACATCACAGAAATCAGCCTTCACCCACCTCTCCATGGACTCTTGTAAGGCAGCCAACATAATCAAAGACCCCATACACTCAGAACATTCTGTGTTCTCCCCCCTCCCATTCAGCAAAAGATACAAAAGTCTGAAGTCTGAAAGCACATAGTACCAGGCTCAAGGACAGCTTCTATGTCTCTGTTATAAGACAAATGAACAGTATAAGGATTGACTCTTGATCTCACAGTCTACCTCACTAAGGCCTTGCACCATATTGTCTGCCTGCACTGCACTTTTCTTGTAACTATACAAGAGTATTGTGTGCAGTTTTGGTCACTTGCCTACAGGAAAGATGTAAATAAGATTGAAAGAACACAGAAAAAAAATTTACAAAGATGTGGCCAGGACAGCATAACCTGAATCATAAGGAAATACAGAATAAGTTAGGAATATATTACTTGTAACATAAAAGATTGAGAAGAGATTTGATAAAGGTATACAAAATTATGAGGGGTATAGATAGGGTAATTGCAAGCAAGCTTTATCCATTGAAGTTGGGTGGGTCTACAAATAAAGGTTATGGGTTCAGGGTGAAAGAAGTTTACAAGTTTAAGGGTTACCTTCTTCACTCAGAGGGTCTTGAGAGTGTGGAACAAGCTCTCAGTATAAATGGTGGATGCTCAATTTCAACGCTTAAAGGAAGCTTAGATAGGTAGGTGGATGGTAGGGGTATGGAGGGCAATGGTCCTGGTGCAGGCTGATGGGAGTAGGCAGTTCAAATAGTTCGGTATAGACTAGATGGGCCAAAGGGCTTTTTTCTATGCTGTACTTTTCTATGACCATTACATTTTATTCTGTATTCTGTTATTATTTGCCATTGAACAACCTCAATGTACTGATATGATGGATGCCATGCAAAACAAAGTTTTGAACTGATAATTAACCAATAGGAAGACTGTGATTGTTGTTGAAAGGGGGCAGAGATTTATCAGCAATGAGGGGTATTTGTAACAAGGTTAGATTGGGCTCTTCTCAAAGTTGAACAGTGGAAGGGAAATTTGATAGAAGTGCGCAGTATCACAGCAAATCTGTTTCCATCAGCTGACGGCAAAGGACTTCAAGTAGCATGGAAGCACTGGAGGTTTAAGGCTAAGGGAGTGGGAAAATGTTTCCATGTGCAAGTAGCAACGATTGCCAACCCTACACAAGCAAATTGGAAGCAGAAACAGATTTCCAATGATAAATCATGACCTATTAACTCTGTTACACTTTCCAGACACTGACTGACCTGCTGAGCACTGGTAGCATTTTCTATTAAACAACTACATAGCTTCCCTGTATTCATAAGTACACAAAATGTGAGGAACTTGGCAGGTCAGGTGGCATCTATGGAGAGGAATTGCGTCGACATTTTGGGCCGAGACCATTCATCAGGACAAGGAAGTTCTGGATATCGTAATATTTATCCTAGATTACTAAAATTACAGAAACAGATTCTGTGGCTATTTTCTCACTATTGTCTATGCAACTGTTTAGACTGGCGGCTACGTTTCTGTCAAGGATACTTCATTATCAGCAAAATAGTGCAGATGCTGGAACTTTGAGGCAAAACAAACCCCGTCTGCAACACTCGGGTCAGGAAACATGATTAGCTGTGCAAGAGCTTTGACTGGAAATGTTTACTTGCACAGCTAATCCTGAATGTTCTGCTTTACGGTGTTGGCTGGTGCGGTTTTTTGTACCAGCCCAAGGCTGTCAGGAACACTGCAGAAAGGTCCATCAATGCCATGATCCATGACTTGGGAATGAGAATCCAGGGCAAACGGTGAGTGCCAAAACCAGACCCGGGATCTGGTTATTATCAGCGACATAACATGTGTTGTAGCAGTACAGTGAAATTTATTGTTTTGTGGCAGTACAGTCCAATACATAAAATATTCTGTAAATTGCAGTAAGAAATATACATAGAGCACAAAGAGTAGATAGTGAGGTTGTGTTCAAGGATCATTCAGAAACCTGTTGGCAGACAGGAAGAATGTTGAGTGTGTGTCCCATTCCTGATGGTAGCAATGAGAAGTGGGCATGATGGCTTGAGTGGTACAACAGAGCCAGTCGCTGGGAGATGGAAGCAAAGCAGAGGGCTACTCAATGATTCTACTGTGCACTTAGTTTAGAACGGGGATCCCAACCTTCTTCATGCCACAGACCTCTACCATTAACCAAGGGGTCCATGGCCCTCAGGTAGGGAACCCCTGGAGAAGGATAAACAATTCAGTGCAAATGAAGGAGCACTGAACCTTGTAAATCCCCAAATGTTCTCCAGGATCTGAAATACTGCTAGCTTTATAGTACAGACTCACCTCTTCTCTCAAGCAGACACGACAGTAAATGACATGGAACAGTTTCCAGTTAAGTATTTATTCTGTATCCAACAGCACCAATACAATTTCTGTTTGCAAAGTTTGCTTCACAAAACCTTGTCACAAATTTTGTTCAGTACGAGAGCAATTACACCTGCAACTCACTCCAGTGGATCTAAAGCTTGGGGAACATTCCGAAATCATGAAAGGTACCATACAGGGTTTGATTTTCTTTCACGAACATCAAGGTGACCTGATCTAATTTGGCCATGCCAATATATGAACTATGGGATGGGCATCTTGGTCAGTATGGATGAGCTGAGCCGAGGGGCCTGCTGCTATGCTGTCCTATGCTCTATCACTCTGGCTTGTCAATACCACGATGCATCGCATCGCTGGAGTGGTTTATTATTACTGCTGAGTCACACGCACAGAGATGCAGTGAAAAGCTTCTGTTTACATGCCATCCAAACAGATCATTAGTCACAGAACACTACAGCAGACACTGGCCCTTCAGCCCATCTAGTCCATGCCAAGCTGTTTTTCTGCTTAGTCCTATTAACCTGTACAATAGACCTCCAGAGCCTTCCCAAGTACTTATCCAAATTCCTATGAAATGACTAAATTGAGCCTAAATCCACCACTACCACTGACACCACCTTCTGAGTGAAGAAGTTCCCCCGTCATGTTCCCCTTAAATCTTTTACCTTTCATCCTTAACCTATGATATTTAGTTCTAGTCTCACCCAACCTCTGGAAAAAACCTGCTTGCATTTACCCCATCTCCCCTCATTATCCTAGAGGTCACACACAGAATGAAGCTCAGGTCTACACTGTCCCATCACATACTCCCTTATCTGAACCTCTCATACACTGAGGTACGTGTGGGCACACGGCCAAGTGGTTAAGGCATTGGACTAGCGACCTGATGGTTGTGAGTTCGAGCCCCAGCTGAGGGAACGTGTTGTGTCCTTGAGCAAGGCACTTAATCACACATTGCTCTGCGACGACACTGGTGCCAAGCTGTATGGGTCCTAATGCCCTTCCCTTGGACAACATTGATGTCGTGGAGAGGGGAGACTTGCAGCATGGGCAACTGCTAGTCTTCCATACAACCTTGCCCAGGCCCGCACCCTGGAGACTTTCCAGCCACAGATCCATGCTCTCGCAAGACTAACGGATGCCATACCCTGAGGTAGTACAAAGGAAAACAGAATAGCTCTGTTCAAGGGTCTCCGCTCAAAACATCAATTATTTATTCCTCTCTATAGATGCTGAGTTCCTCCAACATACTGTGTGAACAGTTCTCTGCTGTTAATTAGATTTGGGCAGAGCAGTTGCCATACTGAGCTGCTACAGTGAGACAGCGCTGCGAGAAAGAGAAAAATCAGAATCAGGTTTAATATCACTGGCATATGCCGTGAAATTTGGTCTTTGCAGCTGCAGTACAATGCAACACATAATAATAGAGAAAAAAAACTGAATTACAAGTATAAATTGTTAAATTAAATAAGCATGCAAAAATAAAAACAAAGTAGTGAGGTAGTCTTCATGGGTTCGATGACCATTTAGAAATCCGATGGCAGAGGGGAAGAAGTTGTTCCTAAAC
Source organism: Mobula birostris (assembly GCF_030028105.1). Lineage (NCBI taxonomy): Eukaryota > Metazoa > Chordata > Chondrichthyes > Myliobatiformes > Myliobatidae > Mobula > Mobula birostris. The sequence continues at coordinate 204,777,932 of NC_092373.1, read as the reverse complement.
CGTTGAGTGTGTGCCTTCAGGCTCCTGTATCTCCTTCCTGACGGTAGCGATGAGAAGAGAGCATGACCTGGTGATGGGGGTCCTTACTGATGGTCGCTGCCTTTCTGAGGCACTGCTCCTTGAAACGAAGTCATAATTCAGCAGCAGGTATAGGGTTGACATCACAGACAGCACCAGGAGGGACAGGGCAGAGGATGGGGAGGGAGGCAGCTGTGGCCAGTGCTGATAGCACACTGACGAACTGCTGTTGGTTTATTACTGTCAAATGTACCAAGGTCATATTGTCATATGTACCTTGCTTTGCATACTGTCTGCACAGGTCAATTCATTACAACAGTGCTCCTAGCTGAGCTCAGGGCTGTACTAAAATTCAATGTTTGAGGAACAGCTTTTTTCCCTCTGTCATCAGATGAACCCATGTGCATTACCTATTATTTTTTGCTTTCTTTTTGCACTACTTATTTAATTTTACATATTTATTTATGATTAATTACTGTGGAATAGGCCCTCTGACCCTTTGAGCTGCACCGCCCAGCAAATCCCCCGATTTAATCCGCGCCTAATCACAGGACAATTTTTACAGTGACCAATTAACTACCAACTGGTATGTCTTTGGACTGTGGGAGGAAACCGTGGCACCCAAAGGAAACCCATGCTGTCACAGAGAGAACGTACAAACTCCTTACAGACAGTGGCAGGAATTTGACCCAGATCGCTGGTATTGTAAATCATTGGGCTAACCACTACACCACCAAGTTGCTTATTTGTATTTTCTTATTGTAATTTAGAGATTTTTTATTATGTACTGCAAATTTCAATACTGCAAACGACAAATTTCACCACATATGCCAGTGGTGAATTACCAACTGGTGCATCTATGGACAATGGGATTCTGATAAAACAAAGTGCAACAACTACACCACATAATGCCCTGTCCTTCAGGAGAGGAACAGTAAGGTCATGGGGCCGTTCCTCTCCAGAGCTGAGCCTGGTGCCTCCGGGACAGCCTCCCCCTCCACCTCCATCCGGCCGGAGTGTTTGGATCTTGCTGTGCTCACGCTGACCTACCGTGACCACCCCCCGGGGGCTGCTCCCCTGACTAGGGCGCTGTCACCCATGCCTCGATGCACCTGACCCGACCCGACCGCCCGCTCACAGCCACCGCCCCCTTAAAGAGATCACCGGCAAGCGTCTCCCTCTGCTCGGCTCAAGGCTGCGGCCCACAGTCCCAACCCCATTCACCCCGCCATGCGAAGCGATCGCTCACTAATACCCGCTCCAACCGCAAGGACGCCCCGCCCGGCACACGCTGGGCCCCTGTCCCCGGCAGCAGCGCATCCACCGGGAGTAGATGGCGCTGGATTACACCGCTCTCCCACGCCAGTCCCCCCCCGCTCACCATCATCTTGTCGACTGTCAGGAAAACCTCCCGGCATCCACCGCGCCGCCCGAACCTTCCAGCAACTACTCCACCACCGGTCTGGCGTCATGACGCCATCACCCGCCGGTCGCCATGGTGACCATGACGCCTCCGTGCTAGCAGCGAAGATGGTGGCTCGAACACTAAGACTGTAAAATACGGGACCAAAGTAAGCCATTTGGCTCACCGAGCCTGCTCCGCTATTTCATTATAGCTCATCTAATTTTCCTCTCAGTCCCAGTCTCCTGCCTTCTCTCCGTATCCCTTCTTGCCCTGAACCATAAAGAATCTATCTATTTCTGCCTTAAATATGCATAAAGACTTGGTCTCCGCGGCTGCCTGTGGTAAAGAATTCCAGTTTATCGCTCTCTGGCTAAAGAAATTCCTTATCTCCGTTCTAAAAGGACACCCCTCTATTTTGAGACGCCTTTCACCATTCAAAAGGTTTCAATAAGGTCATCCCTCATTCTTCTGCATTCTAGTGAATACGGGCCCAGAGCTGTTAAACACTCTTCATATGACAAGCCATTCAATCCTGGAATCATTTTCGTGAGCTTCTCTAAACACTCTCCAGTTTCAGCACAGCCTTTCTAAGATAAGATGCCCAAAACTGCTCTCAACCAGTGCTTTATAAAGAACATTACATCCTCATTTTTATATTCTAGTCGTCCTAAAATGAATGCTAACATTGCATTTGCCTTCCTCACCACAGATTCAACCTGCAAAATAACCTCTAGGGAATCCTGCACAAGCACCCCTAAGTCCCTTTACAGCTCAGTTTTTTGTATTTTTCTCCATTTAGAAAATAGTCAACCTTTTATTTCTTCTACCAGTGCATGACCATTCACTTCCTGACACTGCATTCTACCTGTCATTTCTTTGCCCATTCTCCTAATCTGTTTAAGTCCTTCTGTAGCCTCTCTTCTTCCTCAAAAAGACCTGCTCCTCCATCTATCTTCATATAATCTGTAACAAAGCCATCAATTCCATCATCTAAATCATTGACATATAACATAAAAAGAATCAGTCCCAACACAGACCCCTGTGGAACACCACTAGTCTCCAGAAGCCAATCAGAGAAGGTTCCATTTATTCATACTCTTTGCCTCCTGTCAATCAGCCACTGCTTTATCCAGGCTAGAATCTTTCCTGTAATACCATGGGCTCATAGCTTGTTAAGCAGCCTTATGTGTGGCACCTTGTAAAAGACATTCTGAAAATCCGAGTACACAGCATCAACTGATTTTCCTTTGTCTATTCTGCTTGTTACTTCTTCAAAGAATTCCAACAGATTTGTCAGGCAAGATTTTCCCTTGAGGGAACCATGCTGACTACAGCCTATTTTATCATGTACCTCCAAGTATCCTGAGACCTCATCCTTAATATTCAACTCCAATATCTTCCCAGCCACTGAGGTCAGACTAACTGGCCTATAGTTTCCTTTCTTCTGCCTCTCTCCCTTCTTGAAGAGTGGAGTGACATTTGCAATTTTCCAGTCTTCCAGAACCATCCAGAATCTAGTGATTCTTGACAGCTCATTACTAATGCCTCTACAATCCCTTCAGTCACATCTATCAGAACTCTGGGAGGTACGCCATCTGGCCCACCAAAGGTCTGAATCTGCCTTCAGACCTTTCAGTTTCCTGAGAACCTTCTCTCAAGTTATAGTAACTTTACACACTTCATGACCCTTGACACTCTTGAACTTCCACCATGTTGCTACTGTCTTCCGCGGTGAAGACTAATGCAAAATATTTATTCAGTTCCTCCTCCATTACTACCTCTCCAGCATCATTTTCCAGCAGTCCAATAGCAACTCTCAACCCTCTTTTACACTTCAAGTATCGGAGGAAACTTTGGGTATCTTCTTCAATTTTATTGGCTAGCTTACTTTCATATTCCATCTTTACCTTTTTAATGACTTTTGTAGTTGCCTTCTGTTGGTTTTTAAAAGCTTCCCACTAATTTTTACTTTATTATACGCCCTCTTTATGCTGGCTTTGACTGCTCTTGTTAGCTATGGTTGTGTTATCTTTCCTTTCCAATACTTCTTCCTCTTTGGGATGTATATACCCTGTGCGTTCTGAATTATTTCCAGAAATTCCAGCCATTGCTGCTCTACCGTCATCACTGCCAGTGCTCCTTTCCAATCAATTCTGGCCAACTCCTCTCTCATGCCTCTGTCATTCCCTTTACTCCACTGTAATACTGATGCGTACATCTGACTTCAGCTTTTCCTCAAATTTCAGTATGAATTAGATCACTTGCCTCTAAGGGTTCATTTCCCTCAAGCTCTCCAATCAATTCTGGAATCCCCCTCTTGGAATCCAGCACCAACCTGATTTTCCAAAACTACCTGCATATTGAAGTTCTCCATGATCATTGTAACATTGCCCTTTGGCATGCAGTTTTATCTCCCATTGTAGTTTGTAGACCACATCCTTGCTACTGGTTGGAGGTCTGAAGACCAACTCCCATCAGGGTCTGTTCAGCCTTGCAGTGCCTTACCTCTGTCCACAAAGATTCAACACCTACCTCTTTTTGTCTGTCACCTCTTTTTGATGATTTGATTTCATTTTTTACCAACAGAGCAACGCCACCTCCTCTGGCTTCCTGCCTATCCTTTTGATACAATGTGTATCCTTCGGCATTAATCTCCCACCTGTAATCTTCTTTCAGCCACAATTCAGTGATGCCTACTGTGGGAGGTGAGGGAGGAGATTGCTGAGTCTCTGGCGATGATCTTTACATCATCAATGGGGACGAGAGAGGTTCTGGAGAATTGGAGAGTTGCAGATATTGTTCCCTTACTTAAGAAAGGGAGGAGGACTATCCCAGGAAATTATAGACCAGTGAGTCTTACTTCAGTGGTTGGTAAGTTGATGCGGAAGATCCTGAGAGGCAGGATTTATGAACATTTGGAGAGGCATAATATGATTACAAATAGTCAGCATGGCTTTTGTCAAAGGCTGGTCGTGCCTTACGAGCGTAATTGAATTTTTTGGGGATGTGACTAAACACATTGATGAAGGAAGAGCAGTAGATGTAGTGTATATGGATGTTAGCAAGGCATTTGATAAGGTGCCCCATGCAAGGCTTATTGAGAAAGTAAAGAGGCATGGGATCAAAGGGGACATTGCTTCGTGGATCCAGAACTGGCTTGCCCACAGAAGGCAAAGAGTAGTTGTAGATGGGTCATATTTTGCATGGAGGTCGGTAGTCAGTGGTGTGCCTCAGGGACCCCTACTCTTTGCGATTTTTATAAATGACCTGGATGAGGAAGTGGAGGGATGGGTTAGTAAATTTATTGATGACACAAAGGTTGGGGTATTGTGAATAGTGTGGAGGGCTGTCAGAGGTTTCAGTGGGACATTGATAGGATGCAAAACTGGGCTGAGAAGTGGCAGATGGAGTTCAACCCAGATAAGTGTGAGGTAGGTCAAATATGGTGGCAGACTATAACATTAATGGTAAGACTCTTGGCAATGTGGGGGATCAGGGGGATCTTGGGGTACAAGTCCAGAGGACAGTCAAAGCTGCTGTGCAGGTTGACTCTGTGGTTAAGAAGGCATACGGTGCATTGGCCTTCATCAACCATGGGATTGAGTTTAGGAGCCAAGGAGTAATGTTGCAGCTATATAGGACCCTGGTCAGACCCCACTTGGAGTACTGTGCTCAGTTCTGGTCGCTTCACTACAGGAAGGATGTGGAAGCCATAGAAAGGGTGCAGAGGAGACTTACAAGGATGTTGCCTGGATTGGGGAGCTTGCCTTATAAGAATAGGTTGAGTGAACTTGGCCTTTTCTCCTTGGTTTGACGGAGGATGAGAGGTGACCTGATCGAGGTGTACAAGATAATGAGAGGCATTGATCGTGTGGATAGTCAGAAGCTTTTCCCCAGGGCTTCTGAAATGGCTGACACAAGAGGGCATAGTTTTGGAAGTAGGTACAGAGGAGATGTCAGGGGTAAGTTTTTTTACGCAGAGAGTGGTGAGTGCGTAGAATGGGCTGCCGGCGGCAATGGTGGAGGTGGAAACGATAGGGTCTTTTAAGAGACTCCTGGATGGCTACATGGAGCTTAGAAAAATAGGGGGCTATGGGTAAGCCTAGGTAGTTCTAAGGTAGGGATGTGTTCAGCACGGCTTTGTGGGCCGAAGTCATAGTCATAGTCATACTTTATTGATCCCAGGGGAAATTGGTTTTCGTTACAGTTGCACAATAAATAATTAAATAGTAATAAAAACATAAATAATTAAATATGTAAATTATGCCAGGAAATAAGTCCAGGACCAGCCTATTGGCTCAGGGTGTCTGACCCTCCAAGGGAGGAGTTATAAAGTTTGATGGCCACAGGCAGGAATGACTTCCTATGACGCTCTGTGCTGCATCTCGGTGGAATGAGTCTCTGGCTGAATGTACTCCTGTGCCCAACCAGTACATTAAGAAGGGCCTAGGGCCTGTATTGTGCTGTAGGTTTTCTATGTTTCTATGTTTCTGTGTAAGTTCACATGTACGGATGTGCTAGGCCATCTGCACCACTCTCTGCAGAGTCCCGTGATTGAGGGAAGTACAGTTCCCATACCGGGCTGTGATGCAGCCAGTCAGGATGCTCTCAATTATGCTCCTTCAACCTTTCAACCAACACGATCTTGAACCAGCGTAGACAACTTCACTCAGAGTTCAAAGTTCAAAGTAAATTTGACACAGATCAAATTACTGACTTTCTTTCAACAACTTTTTAACAACTCACATTTTCAGTATTTTTTATGAGTTGCACAAGTTATCTTCTCTTGCTCATTGGTTGCTTGTCAGTCTTTGTCAGCATATTGTATATCTTTATTTTCCTGTAAATGCCTGCAAGAAAATGAATCTCATGTACATTGATAATAAATACATCGATTTTTTTTTCTTTTGAACGCTGCTTATCTGATGTAATGTCCCTGTGATGCTGTTACAAGTAAGTTTTTCATTGCACCTGTACTTGTACATGTGACTATACACTTCAGAATTAGACTCAGATTTACTATTACCAGGTTTCGGTTTAATTATAGATCGATAGATAGATACTTTATTGATCCCAAAGGAAATTACAGTGTCACAGTAGCATTACAAGTGCACAGATATACAAATATTAGAAGAGAAGTAAGAAAGAATAAAAATAAGTTACCTTAAAAATAAAGCGCACAAGATTTACCAGTCAATGATCACTTTCTCGGCTATGGGTTGACTCATTATAGAGCCTAATGGCCGAGGATAAGAATGACTTGATATAGCGCTCTTTGGAGCAGCACAGTTGCCTTAGTCTATGAATAATGTGCTCCTCTGTTCAGCCAAGGTGGCATGCGGAGAGTGAGAAACATTGTCCAGAATCGCCAGGATTTTCCGGAGGGTCTTTTGTTCTACCACAGCCTCCAGTGAGTCCAGTTTGACTCCTATAACAGAGTATGGCTTTTTAATCAGTTTATTGAGCCTGTTGGCATCACTTGTGTTGATGCCATTGCCCCAGCACACCACCACATAGAAGATTGTACTGGCAAAAATGAACTGGTAGGCCTGTATACTCCAAAGGACCTCAGTCTCCTCAGGAAATAGAGGCGACTCTGGCCCTTCTTGTACACAGCCTCTGTGTTGGTGCTCCACTCAAGTCTGTCATCCAGGTAGTTGTAGGTCCTCACTACATCCAGTCCTCACCACCAATAGTAACAGGGAGCAGTGTAGGCTTAGTCTTCCTAAAGTCCATCACCATCTCCTTTGTCTTACTGATGTTGAGCTGCAGATGATTCATTTTTGCACCATTTGACAAAGTGCTCCACCAGGGCCCTGTATTCATTCTCCCGTCCTCCCTTTATACACCCAACTATTGCTGAGTCATCAGAGAATTTCTGCAGATGACATGACCCAGTGTTGTATCTAAAGTACCAGGTATACAGGATAAACAGGAAGGGAGACAATACAGTCCCCTGTGGGGCCCCAGTGCTGCTTATAGCCATGTCTGACACACAGCCCTGAAGTTGCACAAACCGTGGTCTGCCATTCAGGTAGTCCATTGTTCAGAATACAATGGAAGTCCCAACCAGCATTGAATGGAGCTTTTCCCCCAGCAATGAGGGCTGTATGATATATAACTATAACCATCTTATATGATGTGAAATTTGTTGCTTTGTGACGGCAGTACAGTGCAAGGCATAAAAATCATTGTAAATTCCAAAATAGTCACCTTGGTGTTTCTTTTGGCTCTACTTCAGTTTGCACTGCTATGTGGTATTCAATCGTTCTGTCTTCATCACTGCTTTTATTGTTTTATTTACTATATTATTAGCATGTGTACTCTTTGCTTTGTGACCTTCACGAGAGTAAGAAATTTCATGCTGGAAATGACAAGAAACTTGTGTAATCTGGACTGCTTATTTTTCTCTCTTTCCCGGTTGTAAGGAAAGGGGACTGAAACAATAAGTCTGTTTCTCTTTCAACTTAGAACACAGAACATTACAGCACAGTACAGGTCCTTTGGCCCACAACGTTGTGCCAACATTTTAAAACCTACTCCGAGATCAAGCTAACCCTTCCCTCCTATGTAGCCCTCCATTTTTCTATCTTCCATGTGCCTGTCTAGGAATCTCTTAAATGTGCCTAACGTATCTGCCTCTATCATCAGGTGGCAGATCAACTGATGATCCCACTGGTGATAGCACAGGATAGTTAACATCTTAGTCCACGTGTATTTTGTAACTCACCACCATTCCTTGCACCCACCACTCTCTGTGTAAAAAGACTTACCTCTGACATCCCCCTTATACTTTCCTCCAACCACCCTAACATTATGTCTCCCTCGTATTAGCCATTCTCATCCGGGGGTAAAAGTCCCTGGCTGTCCACTACATCTATGCCTCTTATCTTGTACACAAAGATGGCACCAGCAAAGGCGACATCCCCAAGATGGTTCATGAAGCAATTGCCTTCACTTCTTCTACGTCTTCTTTTTATTTCAGACGTGCTTCTGCTGCTGGTAGAACCTGTTATCTACATTTCGGTGGTGTGATTTGGGGCCGATCAAGTGATCAGGCGATTTACTGCCTCCAGGAGTGTTCCACGAGTCTGCGACCAAGGCTCACGGGAAGCTGGGAAGCCGGGGGATGAGCCCATGATCAACTCCATCTCTCACTGATTAAAGTGCCGAGGAAGATAGAAATCATCGCAGTGGGTGCAGGAGGCGAGCTGTCTACCAGCCTCTCGCTCACGGCTGCCAGAGAAGACATTTGTGTGCAGCGGTCTCTCACTCTCTGCTCCCAGGGGAAGGTCCTTGTGTTTCAGTGATCTCTCAACACCATTGGTGGACGGGGCTGGAGTGCGGTTTAATCGACGAGGACTGCAGGTTTGGACTAGAATTGAGTTCTTATGGTTCTAGTTCTGGTTGTTCCATTTTTGTTGCTACTTTTGGGCAATATTTGAATCGCGGTACCCTACAAACAATGAACATTGGACGGAAATATTTAATTTTGTGTTTTATTTTCTGTGTTTCTGCTCGGTTAGTTTTGCTGCTGCTTGCATGATTTTCCTTTGTGCATGGGGGGGGATGATATCTGATATTTTTCTCTGAATGATTGCTTCCACGGTTCTTTCTGTCATGACTGTCTGTGTGAAGATGAATCTCGGGGTTGTATACTGTATATATACTTTGATAATAAATGTACATCCAATCAAGTCAGCTCTTATTTGATAAGCAACACACAGAAAAGTTGGCGGAACTCCGCAGGCCAGGCAGCATTTATACAGTCCACGTTTAGGGCTGACTGTTTACTCTTCTCCATAGATGCTGCCTGGCCTGATGAGCTCCTCCAGCATTTTGTGTGTGTTGCTTTGGATTTCTGGCATCTGCAGATTTTCTCATCTTGTTCGATAATTTGTGCATTATAGAACATAAATCTTAAAACAGTACAGCACACATCTCCTTGGCCCACGATGTTGTAACAACCTTTTAACACAATCCAAGGTCAATCTCTTCCAGTTCAATAACCCTCTAGTTTTCTATCATCCATGCACCGGAGTTTCTTAAATATCTCGAATGTATCTGCCTTTACCAACCCCTCCTCCCACCACTCTGTGTATATATTCTGCATATCATTGCATAAAATCTGCATATATTTGCATAGATTTTGCCTTGCAGATTTAATTGCCGCAATTTTTTTACAGTTATAGGCAGTGAACCTCGCCGATCGTGAATCAACGAATCAATTCCGTCTAACTTTGACCAGGAGGCGGGTTGAAAGTAATTGACAGCTTCAGAGACCAACGGAAAGCAGTCTCTTCCGACCTGTCCAATGAGGTGAAGCGTGGGCTGGGCGGCACGGCGCTTTACTGGCAGGCTATTTATCCAATAGAAATTACAAACGGCAAGGATTTGTCCAATGAGAAGCGTCCTGTTCGCTTGACGGATCCCGGGAGGTGGGCGGCTGATTGGCAGGCGCTGAAGGCCAGATGATGAGGTCGCCGTTGTGGCCCCGAGTGTTGGCTCCGGTGCTGCTGCTGCTGCTGCAGATGCTGGCAGCTGCGGGTGAGTTCATGCAGCCCACTGCTTTTATTGCATTAGAGACGCTGGACAGGCCGGCGAGAGGGAGATTTCGCAGCTATATGCAAACCGGTCGCAAGCCCCATGTTAGTAAATTTGACAGCTTTGGCCAGTCCTGGAATAAAACCCAGAGAGTTTCGGAGAGTTGAATTAAGGGACAGTTTGCCTGGATGGAACTAATAGACTGAGATGGCCGCACGTTCAGTCTAGCCCCTTTAGCTGATTCACAGGACAGCTCTGGCGGTGGCTTGTATTCCCATTGTGTCGGGAAGCAATCGGATTCAAATTTATTTGTTAGGCGTACATCGGAACATTCAGTGCGGATGGCGAGGATTTATCCAGTGGGATAAGTGTGTCGTTTTTGCGTCGACGACCAACACAGTGTGAGCATGTGCTGGGGGCAGCCCGCAAGTGTTGCCACGTTTCTGGTGCCAAGCTAGTGTGCCCAGAACCGACTCACCCTAACCGGTGCATCTTTGGACTGTGAGAGGAAACCCACGGGGTCATGGGGAGAACGTACAAACTCCTGACAAACAGCGGAGGGATTGCTGGTGTTATGCTAACTGCTACACTATCTCCCCCTCCCTTCCGCGAGGGTGGCAATCACTGAGGCAGGGGAAGAGCCAAATCACTTTGGGCAATTACCTCGCGCTTTGTTTCTCTTCTACAAGACCCAACTGGGACTAGCAATTGGGCTGAAGGGCCTGTCTGTACTGTGTGTTTGTGAGACTCAGTGCTGGAGATCAGACAGGAAGCAGAACAGTATGGGCCATTCAGACACAGTGCTGTGCTGATCGATATAAGCTCCACAGTAGCTTAGTGGTTAGTGTGACACTATTACATCTCAGGGTGACAGAATTTGGAGTTCAATCTTGTAAGAAAGCTTGCATGTTCTCCCTGTGTGAGTGTAGCTTTCCTTAGTGCTCCTATTTCTCCCCACAGTCCAAAGACGTACCAGCTAGTAGGTTAACTGGTCATCGTAAATTGTCCTGTGATTATAGTGTTAAGTTGGTGGTGCGTCACAGGCTGGACGTTGGCTCTGTAACCTACCGCACGATGAATCAGCATTGGGTTTATTATCACCGATGTGTCATGAGTAACACACACAAGATGCTGGAGAGACAGCAGGTCAGGCAGACAGGAGCGGACAGTTGACATTTCGGGCTGAAATGCTTCATTAGGACTCTGACCTGACAAGTACTTCCAACTTTATATGTGTGTGTGTTGCTCTGGATTTCCAGCATCTTGAGTTGATGGTCAGAGAGATGAAGTGACTGACGAGGAAATCGTACAGTACAAGGCACGGAGGTGTAGTGAACTGCGAAGTGGTTTGTAATGGACTTCAGAAAGTATAGACAGGAATGGTTGCTGAGGTGACTGATACAGTTTACTGTCAAGAAAATCGGAGTGTTGTGTTTTGGTGGTAAAACACACAAAATGCTGTCTTTTGTTCCTCTTCACAGATGCTGCCTGATCTGCTGAGTTCCACTAGCATTTTGTGTGTGTTGCTAAAATCAACAGCATCTGCAGAATCTCTCACACAAAATGCCAGAGGAACTCAGCAGGTCAGGCAGCATGTATAGAGGGGAATAAACAGCCCCTCGATGTTTCAAATAAATATTTTCTTTATATAGGCATTCGTTAGTCTCGTGAGACCATGGATTTGCTCCTTGGAAGGTTTCTAGGGCGTAGGTCTGGGCAAGGTTGTATGGAAGACCGGCAGTTGCCCAAGCTGTAAGTCTCCCCTCTCCGTGACACTGATGTTGTCCAAGGGAAGGGCAAGGGCCGATACAGCTTGGCACCAGTGTCGTCGCAGAGCAATGTGTGGTTAAGTGCCCTGTTCAAGGACACACACGCTGCCTCAGCTGAGGCTCGAAATAGCAATCTTCAGATCACTAGACCGACGCCTTAACCAGTTGGCTACACGCCAAATAAAGATTTATTTATATATAAATAGTTACATTAAATAAGTAGTGCAAGAGTCATGGGTTTAATGTCCCATCAGAAATTGGATGGCAGAGGGGAAGAAGCTGTTCCTGATTCACTGAGTGTGTGTCCTGAGGCTTGTACAGTACTTCCTTCCTGATGGTAGCAATGAGAAGAGGGCATGTCCTGGATGATGGGGGTCCTTAATGATGGATGCTATCTTTTTGAGGCATCGCTCCTTGAAGATATGCAAAGTTGAAAGTCAAGTTTATTGTCATCTGCACAAGTCCATGTGCAAACAGGTAGAACGAAAAACTCACCTCAGCATCGCAGGTACAGAGCAGCATTCACCAGAAAAGCATAAATTGAACATAAATGCTACATAGTTTTTACTGCTTACACCATTGATAACCACCTCCCCTAGTGTAGCAGTTGCTCAGTACAGCTTCACAGCTTGCCCTTGACCTTGTAACCCTCTGAGTGATGACCAGCCGGTCACTTTGTCCACCTGCCTCTTCAAGCTTTCGACATCTGAAACCCTTTCGCAAGTAGAGCAGAGGACCCAAACTAATTGGAAAGTAAGTTTATATTGTCACAGGTGCTGACGTCTGACAAAGAACCCTCCCTGAATGGTGTTACGGTAGCATGGCGGATGGCATGAAGCTATTACAGTGACAGCATCAGTGTTCAGGGTTCAGTCTCTCTCTGACTGCGCGAGTATCCCCCGGTTTCCTCCCACATTCTAAAGACAAATGGGTTAGGATCAGTAAGCTGATGTATTGGTGCTGGAAACATGGCAACCCCAGCACATCCTCGGACTGTTGGTCATTGACACAAATGACATATTTCACTGAATGTTTTGATGATTCAAACTACATGTGATAAATAAAGCTAATCTTTATATAAATCTTACTCTTTGCTTGTCATCGTACAGACCACTTCAACACATCAGTACATTGAGTTAGCACAAGGGAAAAGCAATAACAATGCAGAATAAAGTGTTACAGTCACAGAGAGAGTGCAGTGCAGGCAGACAATTAGGTGCAAGGCCATAACAAAGTAGACGGTGAGGTCAAGAGCCTTATCGTACTTCAATAGTCTGGTAACGGTGGGGTAGAAGCTGTCCTTGAGCCTGGTGGGATGTACTTTCAGGCTTTTTTATCTTCTGCCCAATGGGAGAGGAGAGAATAGACCAAGTCCAGAGTGGGTGAGGTCTTTGATGATACTGATTGTTTTACCAAAACAATGACAAGTGTAGACAGTCAATGGAGGAGAGGCTGATTTCGGTGATGTGCTGAGCTGTGTCCACACATCTCTGCAGTTTCTTGTGATCACGGGCAGAGCAGGTGCCGTACCAAACTGTGATGCATCTAGATAAGATGCTTTCTAGTGTGCATGGATAAAAATTGGTAAGGGTTAAAGAGGACATCGTGAATCTCATTCACCTTCTGAAGCTGAGTCAGCTGACGTCTTGCTTTCTTCTCCATGATGCCTTCTTGCTATTTTTTATTCCTAATACAGGCTTGGGAGTGAATGAATATTTATATTTTCAAGTGTTGAGCCCTGCAGATATTCGCTACATCTTTCAGACCAACCTGGCCAAAGACTTTGGCGGCATCTTTGTAAGTACTGGCAAGCTTCATGTTCTGGGAGGGTGGCGTTCTGAGAAAACGATGCGTGTTGAAGATTTCTGTAATGGGCATTTGCGCAGGTATCAGAAATGTGAGATGATAAGAACATAGAATTGAATAGAACAGCACAGTACAGGCCGTTCAGCCCACAATGTTGTGCTGACCTTTTAGCCTACTCAAAGATCAATCCCTCGATCATAGACCCCCATTCTTCTATCATTCATGTGCCTATCTAAGTGTCTCTTAAATATCGCTAATGTATCTGTCTCTATCACCACCCACCGGATCTGTGCCTCTTGTTATCATCTTGTACACCTCTATCAAATCAACTCTCATCCTCCTTCACTCTGAAGAGAAAGGACCTAACTCACTCAGCCTAACCTCTTAATCCATGCTGTCTAATTGGGGCAACATCCTGGTACATCTCCTCTGCACCCTCTCTAAAGGTTCCACATCCTTCCTATAAAATGACCAGAATCGAACACAATACTCCCAAGTGTGCTCTAGCCAGGGTTTTATAGAGTTGCAACATGGTTCTTGAACTCATTCTCCTGACTATTGCAATTTATTTATATTTTCACATAAATTAGGTGAGAGCAAATTTTATTCTACTTCTCAATTTTTTTTTGTGTAGTGTTTTGTGAATTCTGCATGTTGAAGGGCTTGTGCGTGTACCATGGCACTGAAGTACTCTGCAAGCTCTCCAGCCTCAGTGTGTTGCTGCAGCAGGGCGACCCAGTGGTGTTTAATGATCACAGAGTAATACAGCATGGATACAGGCTCTTCAGCCCATCCGGTCTATGCTGACCGCAGTGCACACCTAGCTATTCCCAATTTCCTGCATTCGGTCCATATCCCTCTAAATCCCACCCCTCCACGTACCTGTCCAAGTGTTTCTACTTTTCACATTGTTTGTCAATGAATTGGATAATGGAATTGGTGGCTTTGTGGCAAAGTTTGTGGATGATACAAGAATAGGTAGAGGGGTAGATAGTGCTGAGGAAGCAATGTGATTGCAGCAGGACTTAGACAAATTGGAAGAATGGGCAAAAAGGTGTCAGATGGAATACAGTGTTGGGAAATGTATGTTAATGCATTTTGGTAAAAGGAATAATAGTGTATATAATATAACAGAAATATAATAATAATTATCTAAATGGGGAGAAGGTTTAATCAGAGGTGCAGAGGGACTTGGAAATCCTCGTGCAAGACTCCCAGAAGGTTAATTTACGGGTTGAGTCTATGGTAAAGAAGGCAAATACAGTGTTGGCATTTATTTCAAGGGGAATAGAATATAAAAACAAGGAGATTGGTAGGTGGGAAGCCTTCAAAGGGGAAATTTTGAGAGTGCAGAGTTTGTATGTTCCTGTCAGGATTAAAGGCAAATTGAATAGGAATAAGGAACCTTGGTTCTCAAGGGATATTGCAACTCTGATAAAGAAGAAGAGGGAGTTGTATGAAATGTATAGGAAACAGGGGGTAAATCAGGTGCTTGAGGAGTATAAGAAATGCAAGAAAATACTTAAGAAAGAAATCAGGAGGGCAAAAAGAAGACATGAGGTTGCCTTGGCAGTCAAAGTGAGGGATAATCCAAAGAGCTTTTACAAGTATATTAAGAGCAAAAGGATTGTAAAATTGGTCCTCTTGAAGATCAGAGTGGTCGGCTTTGTGCGGAACCAAAGGAAATGGGGGAGATCTTAAGTAGGTTTTTTGCGTCTGTATTTACTAAGGAAGCTGGCATGAAATCTATGGAATTGAGGGAATCAAGTAGTGAGACCATGGCAACTGTACAGATTGAAAAGGAGGAGGTGCTTGCTGTCTTGAGGAAAATTAAAGTGGATAAATCCCTGGGACCTGACAGGGTGTTCCCTCGGACCTTGAAGGAGACTAGTGTTGAAATTGTGGGGGCCCTGGCAGAAATATCTAAAATGTCGCTGTCTACGGGTGAAGTGCCGGAGGATTGGAGAGTGACTCATGTTGTTCCGTTGTTTAAAAAAGGATCGAAAAGTAATACGGGAAATTATAGGCTGGTGAGTTTAACGTCAGTAGTAGGTAAGTTATTGGAGGAAGTACTAAGAGACAGAATCTACAAGCATTTGGATAGACAGGGGCTTATTAGGGAGAGTCAACATGGCTTTGTGCGTGGTAGGTCATGTTTGACCAATCTGTTGGAGTTTTTCGAGGAGGTTACCAGGAAAGTGGATGAAGGGAAGGCAGTGGATATTGTCTACATGGACCTCAGTAAGGCCTTTGACAAGGTCCCACATGGGAGGTTAGTTAGGAAAATTCAGTCGGTAGGTATACATGGAGAGGTGGTAAATTGGATTGGACATTGGCTCGATGGAAGAAGCCAAAGAGTGGTGGTAGAGAATTGCTTCTCTGAGTGGAGGCCCGTGACTAGTGGTGTGCCACAGGGATCAGTGCTGGGTCCATTGTTATTTGTCATCTATATCAATGATCTGGATGATAATGTGGTAAATTGGATCAGCAAGTTTGCTGATGATACAAAGATTGGAGGTGTAGTAGACAGTGAGGAAGGTTTTCAGAGCCTGCAGTGGGACTTGGACCAGCTGGAAAAATGGGCTGAAAAATGGCAGATGGAGTTTAATACCGACAAGTGTGAGGTATTGCACGTTGGAAGGACAAACCAACGTAGAACATACAGGGTTAATGGTAAGGCACTGAGGAGTGCATTGGAACAGAGGGATCTGGGAATACAGATACAAGATTCCCTAAAAATGGCGTCACAGGTAGATAGGGTCATAAAGAGAGCTTTTGGTACATTGGCCTTTATTAATCAAAGTATTGAGTATAAGAGCTGGAATGTTATGATGAGGTTGTATAAGGCATTGGTGAGGCCGAATCTGGAGTATTGTGTTCAGTTTTGGTCACCAAATTACAGGAAGGATATAAATAAGGTTGAAAGAGTGCAGAGAAGGTTTACAAGGATGTTGCCGGGACTTGAGAAACTCAGTTACAGAGAAAGGTTGAATAGGTTAGGACTTTATTCCCTGGAGCGTAGAAGAATGAGGGGAGATTTGATAGAGGTATATAAAATTATGATGGGTATAGATAGAGTGAATGCAAGCAGGCGTTTTCCACTGAGGCAAGGGGAGAAAAAAACCAGAGGACATGGGTTAAGGGTGAGGGGGGAAAAGTTTAAAGGGAACATTAGGGGGGGCTTCTTCACACAGAGAGTGGTGGGAGTATGGAATGAGCTGCCAGACGAGGTGGTAAATGCGGGTTCTTTTTTAACATTTAAGAATAAATTGGACAGATACATGGATGGGAGGTGTATGGAGGGATATGGTCCGTGTGCAGGTCAGTGGGACTAGGCAGAAAATGGTTCGGCACAGCCAAGAAGGGCCAAAGGGCCTGTTTCTGTGCTGTGGTTTCTATGGAGATAATGCTGTGGCTTTATAAGACACTGGTCAGGCCACACCTGGAGTATTGTCCATAGTTTTGGGCCTCATATCTCAGAAAGGATGTGTTGTCATTGGAGAGAGTCCAGAGGGGGTTCATGAGGATGATTCAGTGATTGAAGGGTTGAGTGGGATCCGGGATCAGCCATGATAGAATGGCAGAGTAGACTCGATGGGCTGAACGGCCTAATTCTGCTCCTATGTCTTATGGTCTTATGATCTGCATTAGCCAGAAAAATGGGCTGAAAAATGGCAGATGCATTTTAATGCAGACAAGTGTGAGGTTTTGCACTTTGGTGGAATCAACCACGGGGTAGGTCTTTCACAATGAACAGTAGGGCACGGAGGAGTGCGGTAGAACAAAGGGATCTGGGAATCCAGGTACATAATTCATTGAAAGTGGTGTCACAGGTAGATAGGGTTGTAAAGAAAGCTTTGGCAGATTGGCCTTCATAAATAAATGTCTTGAATACATACAGGAGAGAGGATGGTATGTTGAAATTGTATAAAATGTTGCTGAGGACTAACTTGGAGTATTGTGTGCATTTTTGGTGACCTACCTGCAGGAAAGATGTTTTAAAAAAAAGTTTGACAGAGTGCAGATAAAATTTATGTTGCTGGATCTGGAGGACCCGAGTTATAAGGAAAGATTGAATAGGTTAGATTTGTGTTCTTTAGAACATAGAAGATTGAGAGGAGATTTGATAGAGGTATACAAGATTGAGGGATATCAACAGGGTACATGCAACCAGGCTTTTTCCACTGAGGTTGGCTGTGACTACAACCAGAGGTCATGGCTTAAGGCAGAAAGGTCAGAAGTTTAAGGGGAACATGAGGGGAAACGTCTTCACACAAAGAGTTGTGAGAGTGTGGAATGAGCTGCCAGCACAAGTGGTCCACGTGAACTCGATTTCAATGTTGAAGAGGAGTTTGGAGAGGTATTTGGATTGTAAAGATATGAAGGGCTATGGTCCCAGTGTAGGTGGATAGGAGTAGGCAGTTTATATGGTTTCAGAATGGACTAGATGGGCTGAAGGGCCTGTTTTGTGCTGTTTGTTGCTATGATTCTTAGGCAGGATATTGGGGCTGAGAGGGAAAGTGGATCAGCCATGATGAAATGATGGAGCAGACTCAATGGGCCAAATGGCCTAATTCTGCGCCTATATCTTATGGTATTCCAAATGTGGCCCCACCGACAGCTTGTACAAATGCAAAATCCTTCAGGTTATCTCTTTGGTCACTTTCTTCAATGGCTCAGTCGGTGTTTATTTCCAAGAGCTCCTGAGGAGCATTTTAGGATCATTAATGTGTTAACAGCTTTGAATAAATGTCCTGTATGTACAAATAAACAGGCCAGGACCAAGATTCTGCCATCAGATTTGTGAATAGCCCATGAATACCTCATTATAGGTAACACACACAAAATGCTGGAGGAGCTCAGCAGGTCAGGCAGCATCTTAGAAATAAATAAACAGTCGATGTTTCAACTTGAGGCCCTTCTTCAGGGCTTTTATTATTCATTTTGTTTCTGCACCATATTTATTTTTTGTGATCGGGTGGGGTGGAGATACGTCTCTACCAAGGGAGGTGTAAGGCACTCCTTCCCTCCACTAGCCTGCAGGTCACCCTTGGCCAAGATGTGGCACTTGCTTAGCCCCCTGATCAGGGTCACGTGAAGCCATGGGAACAGGTGGTGGATGGTCGCATGAGCAGCTGGCGCAGATCACAAGTCCTGCTTATGAAACCACTGACACCAGGCAGACAATCTCCAAAGAGTATTGATAATGGCTAGGGTCTCCTGTCTTGTAAAGACACTGCCCAGAAGAATGTAATGGCAAACTCTTCTGCAGAAATATTTGCCAAGAACATGGAGACCATGTCCGCCCACATCATGTGACATGACACATAATGATGATATTTATTTTAGAAACATAGAAAACCTACAGCCCAATAGAGGCCTTTCGGCCCACAAAGCTGCGCCGAACATGTCCTTATGTTAGAGATTACCTAGGGTTACCCATAGCCCTCTATTCTTCTGAGCTCTATGTACTTATTCAGGAGTCTCTTAAAAGACCCTATTGTATCTGCCTCCACCACTGCCGCCAGCAGCCCATCCCACACACTCACCACTCTCTGCATAAAACACTTACCCCGACATCTCCTCTGTACCTACTTCCAAGCACCTAGGAACTGTGCCCTCTTGTGCTAACCATTTCAGCCCTGGAAAAAAAAGCCTCTGCCTATCCACACAATCAATGCTTCTCATCATTTTGTAATTTATAGTAATGTTATGTCTTTGCACTGTACTGAACATCATAGGTGGCCTTAGCTACGTTTCACCCGTTTTAACTGAAGCGGGCCCCACCCTCCCAGGGGCTCCCGACTGACATGCAAAAATTTAATGCACAGCTCCCAGACACCACAATATTCTCCTGCTTTTGCCAGCCGAACCACCAGTGGGCACTCACTGACTGACATCTGAGAAAATACATTTAAATATTTACTTCACTTGTAAACATTGCTCCTAGCAAAGAAGGCTACTTTGCAATGAGGGTAAAATAAAACGCTCCTATCCTAGTGGTGCTGAAAAATGGAAAATATTAGACAACAGAACAAAACGTCTAAATAGTCTCCCAAAAGTTACATCTTTCTTTGGTCCGGCATCTGTAAAAGGCCCACTGACTACAGTTGCTGCTGCACCATCGTCACAGCATGGGGCTGCAGTGCCAAGTGACAGTGTAAGCGGTACAGGAGATGTTGGTAATCAGAGCAATGAAAATGAGAAGAACAATTCTACTCAAACAGATGGTGATAATGATGATCAAACTTTGTTTGATGAACAAGCACCACAGCATGGTGACAGTCCTACAACTGAGACAGGTGAGGGAGATGCTGCCACCAGCCCACCAGACAGAGAGAAAGCCCCACTAACATTCACAGAGACCGATCCGGCACGTTGGCCAATGCATACTACCAGTGATCGATGGATCGACATTGTTAGGAGAGGTCCTGTTTAGTTAGAGGACACTAACTTTCCACAGAGCCAATCATGCCGTCATTTTACCATGGACAGATATATTATGAAGATGAAAAATGGAGAAACCATTCGTAGGTCATGGTTAGTGTACTCAGAATCATGAATCTTTTGTTTCTACTGTACCCTATTTGGCAAGCGAAATCACAGTCTCACTTGCGGAGGTTTCAGAGTGTGGGAGCGACTCACTCTCACACTCCAGGATCATGAGAAGTCAAATGCGCACCGTGCCAACATGGATAGCTGGCGCGAGCTGGAGACGCGCTTAGGAACTCACAGTGCTATTGACAGCACATACCAAGAAATGCAAACACTGGGGAAAAAAAATGGAATGATGTCATGAAGAGGTTCATTGCCATAGTCTGTCACCTTGCTGAATGAAACCTTGCTTTCCGTGGCCACAGTTCCACCCTTCATGAACCAAATAATGGGAAATTTCTAGGTCTGGTGGAGCTGCTTGTCGAGTTCGACCCAGTGATGAGCAGAGAGAAAAGAGATTGCTGACCACTACATGGGGAAAACCATACAAAATGAGTTAATCACACTTATTGGAGACAAGACACTGGAAGCGATAACAGAGAGAGTAAGACAATCACGTTACTACTCGGTGATAATGGACAGCACCACTGACGCTGCACACATGGAGCAGCTCTCTGTGACACTGCACATTGTCACGGGCCAGGTAAATGTCGGAGCTGCTGTTAGTGAGCATTTTGCTGGTTTCCTGCCAGCGCTCGACACAACAGGTGCAGGCCTAACCGACGTCTTCTTAACGCATATGGAGAAGTTAGGATTAGATATCTCAAAATGCAGGGGGCAGGCATATGATAACAGGAGCAATATGCGGGGGAAAAATAGCGGGGTGCAGAAGAGGGTGCTAGATATTAATAAAAAAGCACTTCATGCCATGCGCCAGCCACACCTAAACTTAGTCATTGTCGATGCTGCAAAATCAACAGTGGAGTCTGTGAGCTTCTTTGGGGTGCTGTAACGTCTATACACACTGTTCAGCTCATCGACACAGAGATGGGAGATTTTCAAGGAGGGCGTGCCACAGATGACCCTCAAGGCCATATCCAACACGCGATGGGAGTGCCGCGTGGAAAGTGTGAAAGTCCTGCGCTACCAGCTTCCCGATGTTGGCAATGCGCTCCTGTCACTGATTGAACATGCCACACAGAAAGGTGACAGTGAAACCACATCTGCAGCCAGAGGCCTAGAACAGGAGATCACGTCATGGAAATTCCTGCTGACTGTTATCATCTGGTACAACGTTTTACAGGAGGTGAATCGTGTCTGCAAGCTGCCCCAGAGCCCACAAGTGGGAATCGATGTGCTACAGCGCGAGGTGGAATATGTTCTGAAATTTCTCAAGGAATACAGAGAGAATGGCCTTTCATCCGCCCAAACAGATGCCAGAGACATAGCTGAAGAGATAGGGATGCCAATAGTCTTTCCTACTGCACGAATCAGATAACCAAAACGCCAGTTCCAGTACGAGTCCCAAAGTGCAGATCCTTTCCTGACAGTGGCACCCAAGGAACGGTACAAGAGGGAAGTTTTCCTTCTACTAGTGGACTCTGCTATCACAGGCATTAGTGAGTGCTTTAAGCCGATGGGGTCATTTTACAGTCTGTTTGGCTTCATTTATGGAAGAGAGGAAATGAAAAAAGCCACCCAAAGTCGCACACTGAAAGACAGCTGCGTAAACATGGAGAGGACACTTGGTGGTGTGGATGCTAAGAACCTTTTGCACAAGGTGTTGGCTGCTGTCAGTGCCGGACCTGCAAAAGAAACCACTGACCTGCAGATTCTGAGCTACATTTACAGCAACGATCTGGTTGAACTGTATCCTAACCTCACCATTGCTCTAAGACTCATGCTGACAGTGCCTGTGACTGTAGCGAGTGGAGAGAGAAGATTTTCAAGGCTAAAGCTCATCAAAACGCATCTGAGGACAACCACGCTCCAGGAGCGTCTGTCAGCTCCTGCTCAGATATCAATTGAGCATGAAATAACAAGATCGCTGGACAAAGATGAGCTCATTAAAGCATTCTCAGCACTCAAGCACAGGACGGTGGTGAAGTTCTAGTGGTAAGTCTTTTAACACATTTTTAGCAGAAATAAAGTTTATAATTAAAATAATAAAATAAACCACGTATTTCACTCAAAATGTGTATAGGCGATTAGGCGCGTTTCCACAAATCGTAATTTCTCTCTCCCGCTTGCGTCCCCTCGCTCTCTCACTCTCCTCCTGTTCGCTCTCCAGACCTTACGTGAGCTGTCCGTGGTGCTGAAAGAGCATGCGACGCCGTTTGTTGTAAACTTCCAGTAGTTAACTTTCAGACACCGTTCATTGAATAAATAAAGTGTGAATTTTCATTAAATATGACATTGCTTTTGTTATTAATTTAATTGGAGGGAAAGTGTTTAAGATGTTCTTATGTCAGCTGATACCTAACACATAGTGCCATTCAATGCAGACTATTTGCCGAAAAGGGCGAGGCTTCTCACCCCAAAGCAAAAAATGTCATTGTTTCAGTTTTAATTAATAGAATTGTTTGGATTATGTTGAGCTGCCTGTCCATTATGCTGAAAGTGCATATAATGCATCAACGTTTAAGTCTGAAATTATACCATTATTGATGCAAACCAACTTGAATATTCGCTTTTTTTCTTTTTTTTAATTGGGAAGCGGGGGTAGGGCCCCACATTAACTCTTGAAACGGCCCCCAGATGCTTAAGGCTGCCTATGCTGAACATAGAAAACAGAACAGGACTGAGCCCATCAGCTCATGATGTTATGCTGGCCTATACAAACGTACTCCACAATCTGTCTAAACCTTCCCTCCTACACAGCCCATCACCCACCTTTTCTCTTACATCCTCAAATATCAGAGTATCGACGCCAAGAGTTGGGATACAATGTTTAAGTTGTACAAGATGTTGGTGTTGCCAAAATTGGAATATTGTGTGTAGGCCTTGTCACCTATTTACAATAAGCTTGAAAGAGTGCAGAGAAAATTTACAAAAATGGCGCTGGAACTTGCGGACCTGATTTACAGGGAAAGGTTGAATAGGCTGGGAATTTATTCCCTGGAGCGTAGGAGGTTGTGGGGAGATTTGACAAAATTATGAGGGGTATTGACTGGGTAAATGCAAGCGGGAACTTCTTCACTCAGAAGGTGGTGCTAGCTGCTAGCAGAAGTGCAATTGTGACATTTAAGAGAAATTTGGATAAGTACGTGGATGGGAGGAGTATGGAGAGTGTCAGATGTCAGTAATTTTCCATTTCTGAGTTCTTTTAGGAGTTCAGGAATGATCGAGAATCTTTGATTCATTGATTCTTTGTGATAGCTTATGTTAAAGTTTAACAGATGCAGAGCATTTGAGACTAAGTGAAGAGCTGAGGAGTTGATTAAAGAGCTTCAGTAGATTCAAAGATGGCGCATTTGAAAAATCTATCACCTTTATACTCGAGATATCCAGGGAATTTCTGTTAACAGAATCCAATCAAAAGGCTTAACAATTGTAACAGGCGTATAATATGCTCATACTTAGCCATTTAAAAATGAAAAGGTTTGTTTGTTTATTTATGCAATGCAGAGTAGGCTCTTCCAGCCAGGTCACCCAGCAATCCCACAATCTAATGCTAGCCTAATAGTGGGACAATTTATAACAACCAATTTACCTACCAACCTGTACGTCTTTGGGATGTGGGTGGAAACCGGAGCACCCGGAGGAAACCCTGCAGTCATGGGGAGAATGTGCAAACTCTTTACAGGTGGCAGCGGGAATTGAACCTGTGTAGTCTACATTGTAAAGTGTTGTGCTAACCATTGCATTGCTGTGTCGCCCCTGTATGGAAATATATGTAACTGCTATACTGCCTTCTGCCAGTAAGTGGAGGCAAAAGACCATGCATTGTGAAAAATACATGAGTTTGTTAGAAATAAATAGTTAAAAATACTAAAAACTACAATTTTAGTTTTGCATTATTTCAACTAATATAAAGTATTAAAAAAAACCGATTCACATCAGGGTTATGGTCCAGGTGCAGGTTGATGAGATAGGTATAGATTAGATGGGCCAAAGGGCCTGTTTCTCTCCTGTGCTACTCTGTGATCCTATCCATGTGGTCAGCATTTGGAACGAGCTGCCACAGGAAGTGATTGAGGCAGGTACATTAGCAATATTCAAAAGATACCTGGACAGGTACGTGGATTGAAAAGATTTAGAGCAGGGCTTCCCAACCTGATGTCCATGGACCCCTTGTTTAATGGTAGGGGTCCATGGCATAACAAAGGTTGGGAACTCCTGGATTACAGTGATATGGGCCAAACGTAGGCAAAAGGGATGAGCTTAGAGGGAATCTCGGTCACCATGAATGAGTTGGGTGGAAGTGTCTGTTTCCATGTTCGATGACTCTGTGACCCCATTTGGCCCGTTGCTTCTCCTGTGTGCTTGAAACAACATTTTGGATGCTAATTATGACCTGACTGCTGCCTCACTTCCCAGAGACCCTAGTTTGATCCCAATCTCCAGTGCTGTCTCCGTGGAGCTTGCAGGTTCTCCCTGTGTGGGTTTCCCCTGCGTGCTCCAGTTTCCCCAAAGATCCCAGAGACGTGCGGGGTCAGTGGGTTAATTGGCCCCTCCCCCCAGTGTATTGTTGAGGAGTAGAATCTTTAGTGGAGGAGTTGGTAGGAGTGTGGAATGGTTAACTGGGTGTCTGAAGGGCCTGTTTCCATGGTAAGTGGGCTGTACCTAAGTGACGCAAGATGCTGGAACCTGCAGCATCACACAGAGAAAATGCTGGAGGAACTCAGCAAGTCAGGCAGCTTCTATGGAGAGGAATACACAGTTGATGTTTTGGGCTGAGACCCTCCATCGGGACTGGAAAAACCATAAGACCTTGGAGGAGAGATTCCCCACCCAGCCCGAGTCTTCTCTGCCATTCCATCGTGGCTGATTTATTAACCCCTTCAACCCCATTCTCCTGCTATAGTCTTCGACACCCTGACAAACCAAGAACCTATCAATCTCTACTTTAAATAAACTCAATTACTTGGCCTTCACAGCTGGCTTTGACACTGAATTCCACAGATTCAGCACCTTCTGGCCAAAGAATTTCCTCCTCATCTGTTTTATATGGATGTCCCACTATTCTGAGTCTATGCCCTCTGGTCCCAGACACTCCCATTGTGGGAAACATCCCAAGGGGAGGCAGCCTGTTTAAAGAGGCTGAGTGAAGTGGTGCAGCAAAAGCTGGCAGATGATAGGAGAATGGGGGTGATATACAGGTGAGAGAGTGGGAATGACTTGAGAAGCTGGCAGATGATAGAATGGGGTGATATACAGGTGAGAGAGTGGGAATGACCTGAGAAGCTGGAGGTGATGGGTGGAAGTGAGAAAGGGCCGAAGAAGACCATGAGACCATAAGACGAGGTTGGAATGGCGGCACAGGATCAATGGGCTGAATGGCCTAATTCTGCTCCTATGTATGGTATCATGGATATTGAGAGGCCGAGATAGAGAGGATGTTTCCTATAGTGGGGAAGCCTAGCACCTGAGGGCACAGCCTCAGAATAGAGTAGGGTTTCCCAACCTGTGGTCCATGGACCCTTTGGTCAGTGATGGGGGTCCATGGCATGAACAAGGTTGGGAACTCTTGGAATATAAGGACGTCCCTTTAGAATGGAGATGAGCAGGAATTTCTTTAGCTAGAAGGTGGTGAATCTGTGGAATTTATTGGCACAGATGGCTGTGGAGGCCGAGTCATTGGGCATATTTGGGGAGGGCGGTGGACCGTGGAATAAAGGGAGGGGGTGTGAGGAGGGTGGGATGTGTGAGTGATTGGTAGATGGAGAGGGTGGGGAAGGAAAAGAGGAGGGTTAAAGGGCTGGTGGGAAAAGGGGAAAACAAAGAGGGGGAGTGGAGGGTAGTGACTAGCCCAAGTTAGAGAAATAGATGTTTGTATCTTTGACTTTCTCTCCGCAGCACACCAGATATGAGCAGATCTACCTGGTTCCCGCAGACCCCCCGCAAGCCTGCGGTGACCTGAACAACGGGGCATTTATCCAGGATCAGATCGCCTTGGTTGAGCGAGGGTGGGTATGAACCTCCTTCAACACTGCTATGGAGACAGGATTCACATACCCACTGAGCCCTGTGTCCACAGCAATTCACAGCCAACAAACAGACACTTCTTGGCGAGTAAGTTCTCTGTTTGACACACAAGAGCAGGAGGAGGCACCCAGTTAATGCAAAAATTCAAAAAGTTTATTATCAAGATACATGTATCTCACCATATTCAACCCTGAGATTCATTTTCTTCTGGACATTCATAGTAAGTACAACAAAAGGCAAAATAATAATAATAAATAAATAAACAATAAATATTGAGAACATGAGATGAGGTGTCCTTGAAAGTGAGTCCATAGGTTGTGGGAGCAGTCCAGTGATGGGGTGAGTGAAATTAAGTGAAGTTACCCCCTCTGGTTCAAGAGCCTGATGGTTGAGGGGTATTAACTGTTGCTGATCCGGGTGGTGTGAGTCCTGAAGCTCCTGTACCACCTTCCTGATGACAGCAGCTCAGTGGTGGGGAGACCTTTACCCGGGCTGTATCCACCACTTTTTGAAATCCGACCTGACCCACATTCAGATTTATTTATCACATGTACATTGAAAAATACACTGAAATTATTTATTTGGGTTAACCAACACAACTTAAGGATATGCTGTGGGCAGGCTGCAAGTTTAAAAATTTAAGAAACTTTATCAGCGTGACATCTCAAACCTTGACAAACTTCTATAGATATGTAGTGGAGGGTATATTGACTAGTTAAATCACAGCCTGATAGGGAAACACCAATTCCCTTGAACGCAAAATCCTGTAAAAAGTAATGGATACAACCCAGTCCATTATGAGTAGACATAGACATAGTCATAGACATACTTTATTGATCCCGAGGGAAATTGAGTTTCGTTACAGCTGCACCAACCAAGTAAAGCCCTCCCCACCATTGGATACATCTACACAGAGTGTTGTAGAAAAGCAGCATTCTTCATCAAGGACTCCCACTACCAGGGCATGCTCTCTTCCCGATGCTGCCACCAGGAAAAAGGTACAGGAGCCTCAGGACCCACACCACTGGGTTCAGGAACAGTTATTACCCCTCAACCATCAGGGTCCTGAACCAGTGGGGTTAACTTTACTCAACTTCACTTGCTCCAGCACTGAACTGTGCCCACAACCTTTGGACTCACTTTCAAGAACACCTCATCTCATGTCCCTGATATTTATTGCTCAATTATTTTCGTATTTGCACAGTTTATTGTCTTTTGTATGCTGGTTGCTTGTCTAGTCTTTCATTTTGTTTCTTGTATTTACTGTGACTGCCCACAAGAAAATGAATCTCAGAGTTGAATATGGTGACATCTTCATACTTTGATAATAAATTGATTTTGAACTTTGATATGCCACCATATAAAACCCTGAGATTCATTTTCTTGCAGGCATTCACAGTAGAACAAAGAACCACGATAGTCAATGAAAATCACACAAAGACAGACAGACAAACAACCAGTGTGCAAAAGACAACAAACTTGACAAAAAATAAAATCGATAAATAATAATGAGAACTTGAGTTGTAGAGTCTTTGAAAGTGAGTCCGTAGGTTGTGGAGTCAGTTCAGTGTTGAGGTAAGTGAAGTTATCCACACATTCCGGCACGAACATAGCAAGCTTACGGTGTTGTCACAAGCAGCAACAATAACCACAACAAAACATGGGTGCCACAGAAGGCGCGATGCCTTTACGGCTGGGAGTGTCGCAGTCCAGGGTTGAATCTCGCTGTCCTCTAGAGAATTTGTACGTCCTCCCCATGACCATGTGGGTTTTATCCGCGTGCTGTGGTTTCCTCCCACAGTCCAAAGATGACCCGGGTAGGTTAAATAGTCATTGTAAATTGTCTCACGATTGGGTTAGGGGTAAAACGAGGTTGTCGGGGGTTGCTGGGAGGCACATCTCGAAGGGTCGGAAGGTCCTATTCCACGCAGAATCTCTAAATGAAGCAAAACAAACACACAGACAGTGCTCTGACACTAGGACAGTCCCTGGTCCAGACTCGCAGGCATTGGGTCTCCAGATCCCAGACCCCTGACCCAGGGGCCACGACCAACGTTCCCTGTAATTATTTTTAACAGCTGCAAGGACCAAATTTTTGAGCAAGAAATTTTTACATGGCCTGAAACCTGCGCGGAACTTTAAATGTTTTTATTTTGTAATATGTATACGATGAACATTCAGAATGAAAACTGAAAAATCACAGACTTTTGATTTTATTTATTAATTGAAGGATATGGTGAAATACAGTACAACAATGAAAACCTTCCACATTTCGCGAACCTTTTCTAGCTGTGTGGCAACAAAGGCTATGTTCACGGGAGCATTTCAGTTACTGTGCAGCTGTGAACCTGTGCAGTTTAAAGGGAACAGTGGCCACCAAAGGGGTTTCCAACTTGCAGATCCATGACCCAGGGGCCTCGACTTCTGGATTTGCCGACTTTGGTCTTGACCCTAAGACTCGCTGATGACGGGATTTTGAACTTTGGAGATTCAGTGAGGTTGTTGTTGAGGAGACACATGAGATGGCAGACGCTGGGATATGAAAGAACACACAACCTGCTGGAGGAACTTTGCAGGTCAGGCACAATCTGTAGAGAGAAAGATGGTTGACATTTCGGACCACGATCCATCATTCGGCCAGGATCAAGGGTGTTGGCCCGATACATTGACCATCTATTCCCTTCTATAGGTGCTGCCTGCCTGCTGAGTTCCTCCAGTATTTTGTGTGTTGCTCTGGATTTCCCTTTTAAGCTGAGGTCTGGGAGAAATCCAGCTCCACCTCATGGAACAATTCAGAACAGAAATAGGCCATTTGGTCCATCGTATCCATGCTGACTGTGATAACACCCAATGGTGATCCTATTTACCTGCATTAAGCCCTCATCCCCTATCCAGGTGCCTTTAAAACAAGGTGACTGTATCTGCATTGACCGTCTCCTCTGGCAACAGGCTCGAGAAACCCACCACCCTCTGTGTGAAAACCTGCCCCTCAGATCTCCTTTGTATTTCTCCCCTCTCAGTTAAACCTGTCCCTTTTAACTTCCCATTCTCATATTGCTCCATGGCCTCCTCTTCCAGCCACGATGAGGCCAAACATAGGTTGGAGGAGCAGCACCTCATACTCCATCCAGGTAGCCTCCAACCTGATGGTATGAACATTGATTTCTCAAACTTATGGTAATTTCATCTCTGAAGCGTTCTCTCAATTTTCCATTTTGCCCCTTCTCCTCACCTGTCCATCACCTGGTTCCCCTCCTACTTCCCTTTCTGCTACGATCCACTCTGCTCTTGTATAAGATTCCTTCTTCTTCAGCCCTTTACCTGTTCCACCTATCCCCTTCCTACTCACATTACCCCTTACCTGGTCTCACCTATCATCTGCTAGCTTGTATTTCTTCGCGTCCTCCCCCACCCCCCACCCATCGACCACCTTACTCTGGCTTCTGTCTCCATCCTTCCCAGTCCTGATGAAGGTTCTTGCCCTGAAACATTGACTTTGTAATTCCCTTCCATGCACGCTGCCTGACCCGCTGAGTTCCTCCAGCATTTTCTGTCTGTTACCTGTGATAATAAAGTATTTACCAGTGGTGTGTGTGTGTGTGTTGCAGGGGTTGTTCGTTTCTCTCCAAAGCCCGCATTATCCAGGAGCACGGTGGCAGGGCAGTGATCATCTCGGACAATGCTTTTGACAATGACAACTCCTACGTTGACATGGTGCAGGACGGGACAAACCAGGAGAGTGAGATTCCTGCTCTCTTCCTTCTTGGGAAGGACGGGTGAGTGTGACTGTAATTGTCTAGGGTGAATGCGCTCAGACTTTTCCCGAGGCTTAGGGGATTGAGAATGAGAGCCCGGTTTTGGGGTGAGAGGAAAAGGATTTAACAGGAACCCGAGGGACAGTGTAGAGGTAAATGTGTAGAATGAGCTGCCAGAGGAAGTGGTTGAGGTGGGTACCTGAATATTTAAGATGTCTCTGGACAGGGACATGGATAGGGAAATATTAGAGGGATGTGGCCAAATGGGACTGGTTTAAGTGAGATTATTGGTCGGGATGGATGAGCTGCACTGAAAGGCCTGTTTCTGTGCCATGTGACAGTGATATTTAACCCTTCTCTCCACAGTATACAGGCCAGACATCTCCACTCAGAATCGGAATCTGACTTTTATCACTAACGTCATGAAATTTTTTTTTTTGCAGCAGTACAGTGCAATACATAAGATGTACTCTAATAAGATGTATGTATAAATATGATATATACTGTGTATATAAAATATGATGGTTGTCCTGATGACAAGAGACCTGTACGGGAGATTATTTAAAGTGGAAAAGCCATTGACCTGGGGCAGCTCCACTCTCTTGACCCCACCTATTAAAGTGATGTACTGGGGTGAGGCTGATGTCACATGCAAACAGCTATTAGGACGTACAGGTGAGAGCTGACTCTCTGGTGGGGAACCAAAAGTGAGTGAACGGCCCTGGAATGGACACGACAAGCCCTTTCACTAGAGGGAGTAGTTTTGCACTGCTGATATATG
The DNA here is from genome assembly GCF_030028105.1 of Mobula birostris. Lineage (NCBI taxonomy): Eukaryota > Metazoa > Chordata > Chondrichthyes > Myliobatiformes > Myliobatidae > Mobula > Mobula birostris. The sequence goes on along the minus strand of NC_092373.1, from coordinate 204,747,272 downwards.
TCTATAAAGAAACAAGCTTCACACTTGCATATGGAATAATCCATGTAGGTTATATGCAAACTAAAGTTTCTCACTGTGCCTCAGTAAACTAGTAAACCAATTCCATTTTTGCCTTGTGTACGAAGCCTTTCATTCCTCATTCCTCTCCCTCGTGTGCAGCCCTTCCCTAGGTGATGGCGAAATGCAGGTAAAGGCAGGTGGGGGCCTTTTCTGACTGGCTGCCGGTGACTAGTGCTGTTCCACGGGAGGGTGGTGTTGGGACTGATTGTTTTTGTGTTATGTGTCAATGATTTGGATGATGGAATTGATGGCTTTGTAACAATGTTTGCGGATGATACGAAGATAAGTGGAGGGGCAGGTAGTGATGAGGAAGCAGAAGAGGTGGGCAGTATTGAGGAATCAGGACTTGGACAGACTGGGAGAATGGGAAAAGAAGTGGCAGATGGAATGTAGTGTAGGGAAGCGTATAGTCATACACTTTGATAGAAATGAATAAAGGCATAGACTATTTTCTAAATGGGGAGGAAATTCAAAAATCGGAGGTGCAAAGGGACTTGGGAGTCCATGTGCAGGATTCCCTAAAGCAGGCGTTCCCAACCTTTTTTATGCCATAAACCTCAACTATTAACTGAGGGATCCCTGGACCCAGATTGGGAACCCCTGCCCTAAAGGTTAACTTACAGATTGACTTGATGGTGAGGAAGGCAAATGCAATGTTAGCATTCACCTCAAGAGGACTAGAACCTAAAAGCAAAAATGTAATGCGGAGGCTTTATAAAGCATTGGTCAGACTGCTCTTGGAATATTATGAGCAGTTTTGAGCCCCTCAACCAAGAAGTGATGGGCTGGCATTGGAGAGGGTTCAGAGGAGGTTCATGAGAATGATTGCAGGGTTAACATACAAGGAGTGTTTGATACTTCTGGGCCTGTACTCACTGGAATTTAGAAGAATGTGGGGGAATCTCATTGAAATCTATTGAATATTGAAAGGCCTAGACAGAGTGGGTGTGGAGAAGATGTTTCTTGCAGTGGGGGAGTCTAGGACCAGAATGGACAGTCTCAGAATATAGGTACATCCATTTAGTAGAACAAGGATGAGGAGAAATTTCTTTAGTCACCACAGGGTAGTGAGTCTGTGGAATTCATTGCCACAGACAGCTGTGGTGGCAAGTCATTGGATATTGTGAATGCAGAAGTTTACAGGCTCTTGATTAGTCAGGGCATCAAAGATTAAGGGGAGAAGGCAGGAGAATGGGGTTGAGAGCAATAATTAATCAGTCATGATGGAATGGTAGAGCAATCCATGGGTCAAATTCTGCTGCTTTGCCTTATAATCTCAGCATGTGACGGCTTCCTTTTCCTGTGCTGGACAGATATATGATCCGACGATCGCTGGAGGTCCACGGGCTGCCTTGGGCCGTCATCTCCATCCCCGTCAATGTGAGCGGGGTCCCGACCTTCCACCTGAAGCAGCCGCCTTGGACTCTGTGGTGAGGAGACGGCACCTCAAGGACTTCTGGCCGGATCAAATGAACAGTTTGTGATGCTCGTGGTTTGGTGTTGTATTAAATTATCTCCTCACTGGATTCCACACCCTGACCCCCTCAGCCTCTTCCCGCAGGTTCCAGAGTGATGCTGCTGCCCAGTCACTGGAGGAACTCACACAAGTGCTGGAGGAACTCAGCAGGTCGGGCAGCTTCTATGGATGGAGATAAACAATTTACATTTTGGGCCGAGACCCTTTATCGGGACTGGAAAGGAATTAGAATAGGGAGGTGGGAGTACAACTGGCGGGTAATAGGTGAGACTGGGTGGGTGGGGTGGGTGGGATGAAGTGAGAAGGTCAGAGGATTACAAACTGGCAGGTGAGGGGTGAGACCAGGTGACTGGGTGGGTGGGGTGGAATGAGATGAAGTGAGAATGTGGGAGGACTAAAAAAAACTGGCAGGTGAGAGGTGAGACCAGGTGGGGTGGAGTGGGATGAAGTAAAAGGTGAGAAGAGTACAAGCTGGCAGGTGATAGGTGAGACCAGGTGATTGACTGGGTGAGAAGATGAGAGGGTTATGGTGAGACAGATAAAGGGTTGGAGAAGGAGGAATCTGATAGGAGAGGACAGTGAACCATGGAAGAAAGGGAACCAGAATGGGAAATGGGAAAAGAGAGAAGGGAGAGTTGGGAGAAATTACCAGAAGTTAGAGGCATCGATATTCATGCCATCAGGTTGAAGGCTAGCCAGAAGGAATTGTGAGATATCGTTCCCCCAGCCCGAGAGTGAGCTCATTGTGGCAGCAGAGGAGGCCATGGACTGACATGTCAGAATGGGAATTGGAATTAAAATGGTTGACCACCGGGAAATCCTCCCTGATGCTGATTGAGTGAAAGCAGTTCCCCAATCTGCGTCAGGTCTCTCTGGTCCAGAGCAGGCTGAACCAGGAGTGCAGATAGAGTACATGACCCCCAACAGGTGTTAAAGGAGGAAGAATGGGAAATTGAGGAGAACCAGAGGAAAATGTTGGGTAGTTGGGGAGGGGTGAGATGGGAATCAGAATGGGGAATTGAAAAGAGAGAAGGTGGTGGGGGGGGGGATGAAATTACTGGAAGCATTCTATGGTGGTGATGCAGGGACAGGTGTAGTCCTTATCCCATTTGCAGGGGTAAGTGACAGGAGGGAGATCAGTGTGGAGGGATTAGTGGACAAGAGAGACGTGGATAGAGTGATGGAGGGGAATATGAGGTAAAGATGTGTTTGGTGGTAGGATCCCATTGGAGAGGGCGGACGTTATGGAGAATGTGCTGGATGTGGTAGGTTAAGGACAATGGGAACTCTATCCTGTTAAGGCAGCACCTGTCACCCACTAGGTCAGCCTCCATGCCTACAGTGGAGACCCCTGAGTCCCAGGGGAACTGGGGCAGGAAGTGGGACTGCTCATCCCTGCACAAATGGGTCCTGTAGCCTGCAGAGCTGGAGCTATGGAGAAGCTGGCAGGGTGAGGGGCAGTACCACCCCTGATAGGAGCACTTCCTTACCAGCCCTGTAACTCCCGTTCAATCTCCACCAATGGTGCTGTCTATGTGGAGTCCGCAGGCTCTCCCTGTGATAGCATGGATTGCCCCTGGCTGCTCCGGTTCCTTCCCACACCCCACGATGTGTGGGTGTGCAGGTTAATTGGCTGCTGTGTGGATGAGTTGGGGAGATGATGAGAGTGTGGGGAGAATAAAGGGGGAAATCAGTGGTTGAAGCTCAGTGTGGTCTCAATGGACTGAACAGGTCTGTAGTTCAAATCCAGCATGACAGCTGAGGAAGTTCAACTTCCCACGAGCAAGGAATTTCATCGCACCTGGGTGCATCTGACAACAAATCAATCTTCGATTACAGTAGGTTATGTCGGAGGGGTTAGACTGAGCTTGGACTGGTTAAAAGGACAGCACAACATTGTGGGCCGAAATGAGATGTGAGAACAAATGTGGGTGTGTGGAACACAATTCCGGGACTGGTGGAACTTGACATTGAAGAAATTCTTAGAAATGCAGATGGATGATAGAAAATTGGAGGGGTAAATGAGAGGGAAAGGTTAGATTGATTTCAAAGTAGGTTAAAAGGTCGGCACTGTTACGTATGCATGGAGCAAAATGACAAGAGAGTTGTATGATTAAAGGTTTTTATTGAGTCACGGTGGCCATGGTACATGCTGCAGAACTTTGTGAGGGAGTGATGAACTGGCCCCACTGAGATGAGAAACATGCACACTTGAAATTCAATGCAAAAAGTGAGAGGCTGTTTGTGCATAGGAGGCCCAGTTGATGAACTGTGAGATCAATTGGCCACATATGGCATTGATCTAAGATGGTTCAGGCACAACATGGTGGGCCAAAGGGCCTGAACTGTTGTGTTCCATATCATCGATGATCACCTGCTTTAGACTCTCTCCTCTGGTCTACTGGTGGCTTCAGGAGATACCTCCATCTTTACCCAGTCTGGGCTCGAGGTGAGTCAGACTATAAGACTTAAGAGCAGAATTAGGTCAGTCAGCCCACCAAGTCGTGGCTGATTTATTTTCCCTCTCAACCCTTCTCCCAGTAATCAAGAACATCCGTCTCTGCTTTAAATATAATGAATGACTTGGCCTTCACTGCCGTCTGTGGCATTGAGTTCCAGATTCACCACCCTCTGGCCACAGAAATTCCTCATCTCAATTCCAAAGGGACATCCCTCCCCTCTGGTCCTAGACTCCCCCATGAAGGGAAATATCCTCTCCACATTCAATCTATCTAGGCCTTTCAATATGCAATGTCTCAAATCACCCCTTACGCCCATTCTTGTAAATTTTGGTGAGAGGAAGAGTGTGGAGAGTAGAGAGAGTGATGGTAAGAGTGGGGGTTGAGAGAGAGAGATTGCATGCCGGGGGGGGGGGGGGGGAGAGGAGTGTGCAGGGGAGGTATGTGGGGGGGAGGGTGGGTGGTGTGCATGTGGGGGGGGCAGGAAAGAGGGAAAGAACACATTCCCATTTTATTTCTTTAACCCTTTATCGAGAGAACTAGGTGTACGTCACTGGTTTGGGACAATGATTGATATTGTCTGCTACTTTTATCACTAACCTAGTGATGGGTCTGACTAATCGACGTTATGTCTGTTGTAAGAAAAATGTTTATATAGATTTCTTTCTCTCCACTTTATGTAACATAAAAATATTCCATTCCCCCATGATGTCCTCTCGAGCCTCATTGTCTCCTGTGGGTGTGGGATTTTCAGAACCGCAGCAGCTCCAAAGCCAATCTTCTCTGAGGATTGTACCAGTGGAGGGGCTTGCGAGTTCATCAGATTCTGACAGCAGTGCCATCTGGAGCTTGGCTCCTACTAGAGTCACCCATGGCAACAAGGTCAGGGAGAAAGTTCCAGTCAAAGAGCGATCCAATTAAGACCTCAGCAATGGTGCTAGCAGATGACGACGACACAGCAGAATGGCAGTGAAGAGTCACTTGCATTCCGTGCCACTGGACCCTGACCATCAGCTTCTCCACATCAAACAATGTCACACAGACAGAATCCACCCTAACATCCCGATCAGCCTCCTGAGGAAGCACCACAGACAACCCCTTAAGACATCATACTCGACCCGAGTGACCACACTACAAGGGTAACACCTCAAAACAACCTTGCCCTAGAGTGCCCACCCTGCACCTTTTCCTACAGCCCGGTCTGCTACTCCAAGCCGTTTCCATCTCACTCTATGCCTTCTCCCTGACAAGCACCCCCTTTTACGGGGAGGGAGTTGTGTGGGAACAGAAACCTGAGTCAGTGGTGAACTTCCTGCTGTGCAGTAACATCCAGTGTGTAAACCAGCACAGGAGTTGGCTCCATACTTGGTGGTGATCATTGCTCAGTGGAAGGAGGGGGCGAGCTGGCCACCAATGGGGACCTGGGCCACAGGCCACTGCCATTTAACACAGGGTCCAGCCCTTCTGGGACTCCCGGTGGGAGCCAACCACTATCATCCCTTCAGACTGCTGTGGGCTCCCTGAAACATTGAAGTATCTTCTGCACAACACAGATGCCACGTGATATTGCGTACTCTTTTGTTCAGACAGACACACTCACAATCCATTTGGGCCACCACCACAGAAAGTGGTTAGTGCAACGCTATTACAGCTTAGGACATTGGAGTTTAGAGTCAAATCCCAACAGTAAGGAGTTTGTCTGTTCTCCCTGTAACAGTATGAGTTCCCTCCGAGTACACCGGTTTCCTCCCACAGTCCAAAGACAGACGGGTTAGTAGGTCAATTGGTCATTGTAAATTTGCCCTGTGATGAGGCTTTGGGTAAATAGGTGGGTTGTTGGAGGATGTGACTTGTTGAGCTGGAAGGGCTTGTTCCACGCTCCATCTCCAAATAAATAAATCACGTATCTACCTTTTGCGCGCAAGCGCACGCGCACACACTCCTCTCTCCAACAAACACGTGCACATTGTGGGTTGAAATGATTTTAAACATCATTTTTGAGCAGTTTGATAATGAATGAAAGTTCTGCCAAAAGCCATTGCCTTTCCCACAGTAGACCCAGTCTGATCCTCCACGGCTGAAGGAGACGGACCCTGCTGTAACCCCAGCACCCCCCTTCCCTTCCTGCAGGTGTGAACCCCAGGCCACCCCTTCCCTGTGGGTCCGACCAACGCTGGGTGCATGAGGTCACTGGATGCAGCCCACTGGCAGAGACTGCAGCAAGATCTGCCTCTGCATACTGCCTGGTTCACCCACTGTCCCGCCCAGAGTGGACCTCTGCCAGGAGCCCCCTTCATTGCCAGAGTGCCAAATGAGCTGGGTGGGGCAACGTGGAATACTCCAGGAGCAGATACCCAGGGTGGAACCAGCCCCCTCCTCAACCTGCCCCACCCAAACCAGCAAAGTCCAGAGACCAGAGAGCAGCCCGATAAGTTGACCAGTGTGACGTGGAGGAAGTATATTGTACAGAGACTGATTGATGTGATGGATGCAAACAACAGGAATTCTGCAGATGCTGGAAATTCAAGCAACACACATCAAAGTTGCTGGTGAACGCAGCAGGCCAGGCAGCATCTCTAGGAAGAGGTGCAGTCGACATTTCAGGCCGAGACCCTTCGTCAGGACTAACTCACGAAGGGTCTCGGCCTGAAACGTCGACTGCACCTCTTCCTAGAGATGCTGCCTGGCCTGCTACGTTCACCAGCAACTTTGATGTGTGTTGCTTGATGTGATGGATGGTTGGGTGTGGTTATTGCATTACTGATACAAAGATTGCTCAGCCACTCTCTTTGCTGGACTCCTGCTGCTGGTGCATGCTTTAAACGTCCGTCATCTCGTCCTCCAGCTCAGCGCCCTCCGCCTCACCCTCCACCTCCTCCTCCTCTTCTTCTGATGTCAAGTCCAGGTCACCTGCCTGAGCCACGCACTTCGGACAGGAGCAGACGAACAGATAGTTCTCCCTTTGAGAGATAACATGGGTTTTAGACACAGGGTGAAGCTCCCTCTGCACTGTCCCTTCACACACCCCCGGAGTAAGACACAGAGTGAAGCTGCCTCCCACCATCCCATCGCACACTCCTGGGGTCAAACATAGAGTGAAGCTCCCTCTACACTGTCCCATCACACACTCCCAGGGTCAGATACAGAATGAAACTCCCTCTACACTGTCCCATCACACACTCCCGGGGTCAGACATAGAGTGAAGCTCCCTCTACACTGTCCCATCACACACTCCCAGGGTCAGGTACAGAGTGAAGCTCCCTCAACACTGTCCCAACACACTCCCAAGATTTAATAAGAACTTGAGTGGCAATATTTCCTTTATACATAGAGAGGGTAGTAGCTGTATGGAGCCAACTGTCAGAGGAAGTGGTGGAGGCAGGTATAACTAGATATATTGAAGTACATGGCCAGGTTTGTGACTGACATGACTTTAGAGGGATAAGGGTCAAGATAAGGGAAAAATTGGATTAGAGTGAAGATATAAACACAAGAGATTCTGCAGATAATCAGAGAACACTACAACACAGAAACAGGCCCTTCAGCCCATCTAGTCCATGCCAAACTGTTATTCTGTCTATTCCCACTGACCTGCACCCAGACCCCTCCCATCCATGTACATTCTCTTAAATGTTGAAATCGAATCCACATCCACCATTCTTCCGGCACTTCGTTCCACATTCTCATCACCCTCTGAGTGACAAAGTTACCCTAAGTATTTCACTTTTCACCTTTAGCCTATGACCTTTGGTTCTAGTCCACCCAAGCTCAGTGGAAATAGCCTGCTTACATTTATCGTCATCATCAGGTGCCATATCATATGACGTGGGTGATCGTTGTCTATACCCCTCATAATTCTGTATACCTTTATCAAATCTCCCCTCATTCTTCAATGCTTTAGGAAATAAAGTCCGAACTGACTGAACCTTTCCATCAAACTCTGGTTCTTAAGTCCCGACAACATACTTGTAAATTTCCTCTCAACTTTTTCCATCTTTTCTGTACATAAGTGACTAGAACTGCACACAATACTCCAAATTAGGCCTCAGCAGCATCTATACACCTTCAGCATAACATCCCATCTCCTGTATTGATGACAGATGCTGGGAATATTGAGCAACACACACAAAATGCTGAAGGAACTCAGCAGGTCAGGCAGCATCTATGCAGGAAAAGAGCAACACTTTGGGCCAAGACTCTTCGTCAGGACTGGAAAGAAGGGGGAAGAAGCCGGGATAAGGTGTGGAGGAGGGAAAACAGTACAAGCTGACAGGTGATAGCTGAGATCAGGTGAGGGGGAAGGTGGGTGAGGGGGAAGGTGGGTGGGGGTGGTGAAATGAGAAGTGGGGAGGTGATTAGTGGAAGAGGTAAAGGGCTGCAAGAGGAGGAATCTGATAGGAGGGGATGGTGGACCATGGAAGAAAGGGAAGGAGGAGGGGAACCCGAGGGAGGTGATGGGCAGGTGAGAGAGGAACCAGAATGAGGAATAGGAAAAGAGAGGAGGAGGAGGGAGATAAAATTAGAGAAATTGATGTTCATGCTGTCAGGTTGGAGGCTACTCAGACAGAATATGAGGTGACCTCCAACCAGAGAGAGCGGGTGGCCTCATCATGGCAGTAGAGGTGGTCATGGACAGACACGTGACATTGGGAATTGAAATGGGTGGCCGCCAGGAGATCGCGTCTTTTATAAAGGGGGGGAGGGGAGGTACAAAGGCACAAGAATCTGAGTACTCTGTGCCGGGTGTGAGGGGACCCGTGCTGGGGCCGAGGGGAGGGCGAGGCGGCCCGTGCCGGGGGCTGAGGGGAGGGTGAGGGGACCCGTGCCGAGGGGGAGGGCGAGGGGACCTGTGCTGGGGGCCGAGGGGAGGGTGAGGGGATCCGTGCCGGGGCTGAGGGGAGGGCAAGGGTGTCTCTACCTGAGGATCTTGTTCCGTGAGTGTCTACTTCGCTCACGCTGGCAGCAGTCCAGGTACGTGATGCAGATCTCCTGTAGAAACATCAAAATCATCAAAATTCAGGTGGATGTGCATAGTCACAAGAGATTCTGCAGATACCAGAAATCTGCAGAATAGGATAGTATGGTAATGTCGTGGTTTGCATAATGCGTCACTGTGCCAGCGATCACAGTTCAGTACCTGCCTCTATCTGTAAAGAGTTTATATATTCTGCCCACAAAAGATTCCACCGGGTGCTCTGGTTTCCTCCCATATTTCAAAGACGTACAATTACGTGCAATAAACTGTTGGCATGCTACAATAACGAGGTGGCCTACAGGGAAGAAGTCATCTCTCTGACAATAGTGTCAAGAGAACAACTTCTCCCTCAATGTTGCTAAAACAAAGGAGCTGTTTGTGGAACGGAGACAACCTAACACCTATTGACATCAATGGATCTGTGGTTGAGAGGGTAAACAGCTTTAAGTTCCTCAGCATCCACATCACCGAGGACCTCACATGGTCTGTACACACCAGCTGTATGGTTTAAAAGGCACAACAGTGCCTCTTTCACCTCAGATAGTTGAGGAAGTTTGGTATGGGCCCCCAAATCCTAAGAACTTTCTACAGGGGCACAATTGAGAGCATCCTGACTGGCTGCATCACTGCCTGGTATGGACACTGTACTTCCCTCAATTGCAGGACTCTGCAGAGAGTGGTGCGGACAGCCCAGCACATCTGTAGTTGTTAACCTCCTCTTTATTCAGGACATTTAAAAGACGTGTGAAAAGGGGGCCTGAAGGATCTTTGGGGACCTGAGTCACCCCAACCACAATCTATTCCAGCTGCTATCATCCGGGAAATGGTACCGCAGCATAAAAGCCAGGATCAACAGGCACCGGGACAGCTTCTTCCACCAGGCCGTCAGACTGGTTAACTCACGCTGATTTGAGTGTATTTCTATGTTACATTGACTGTTCCATTTATTATAACTGATTATCAATTACTATGATTGCACATTTAGATGGAGACATAACAAAGATTTTTACTTCTCATATATGCGAAGGATTTAAGAAATAAAAGTCGATTCAATTCAATCCTAGGACTGTGTTGGTCGATGCAAACGTTGCATTTCACTAAATGTTTCAATATATATGTGACAAATAAAAATAATCTCTAAACTAAACCATTGATCTTGTTGAAGGGTGACACACACAAAATGCTGGAGGAACTCAGCGGGTCAGGCAGATCTATGGAGGGGAATAAACAGTCAACATTTTGGGTTGAAATGTGCTGAGCTCCCTCAGCATTTTGTGTGTTGCTCTGGATTTCCAGCATCTACTTGTGGAAGGGTGAATTGATTGGGAGCGAGGTGTCTGTCTGCTGATGTTACACTCAGGTGCTCAGAGACGAATGGACACGGTGACAGGACCTCACCTCCCCAGCTGGAATATCCTGTAGTGCTGTCAGGTGAAGGAGGAAGTTGTTTTCTGGGAAAGACGTTTCAGCATTGGGGATACAGCTGTGGTTACCTGCAGCAGAGGTCAAAGGTTACACATGTGTTCACACTACCTTTATGCCTGTCTACCACCTCACCCCACCCCTCATTGGCCCCTGCCCTATACCTGCACCCCACCCTTCAGCTGACCAGATGTGATCCCATTGGCACTGTACTCCAGCAACAAATTGACCGATCTGGTGACTTCAGAACAATACCACATTATAGAGTAACAAACACTTGCCCACCAGCATCGTACCTCAATGTCATGTAGTGAGAGAACTGACGGCATTCCCACTGACATTAATCCAGCTCCCTCACACTGTCCCTCAGTGACCCCTCTCCTCCAGCACCCTGTGTCACTAACAGTATCCCCACTGACATTAATCCAGCTCCCTCACACCGTCCCTCAGTGACCCCTCTCCCCCAGCGCCCTGTGTCACTAACGGTATCCCCATTGATGTTAATCCAGCTCCCTCACACTGTCCCCCAGTGACCCCTCTCCCCCAGCGCCCTGTGTCACTAACGGTATCCCCACTGACATTAATCCAGCTCCCTCACACAGTTCCTCAGTCATATGGGACAAATTCATTGCCCTGTGGGGGGAGTGTAAAACTTGCTTTGACAGCGAGGATAATGTTGATCTGTGGTAGAATCTACACATCACCTCAGTTACTTACAGCAGCTTTGCAGAAGGTACAGTCCAGATCCCTCGCAGTTCAGAAACTCCCCACTCTCTGTGGGAACACCAAACCATCAGTGCATCGGTTTACACACCACTCCAGCATATCACTCACCTTCTTCCACCGGAGAACACAAGAACCGCACTGTTACTTTTAACCTTCCCAGAGATTCAGTCACAGAGCAATCACAACACAAAAACAGGACCTTTGGCCATAAAACCATAGGAGCAGAATTACGCCATTCAGCCCATCTAGTTTGCTCTGCCATTCAATCATTGCCGATTTATTATCCCTCTCAACCCCATCGTCCTGCCTTCTGCCTGTAACCTTTGACACCCTGATTAATCAGGAATCTACCAACCTCTACCTTAAATATACCCAATGACTTGGCCTCCGTAGTATCTGTGGCAACGAATTCCACAGATTCACGAGTCTCTGGCTGAAAAAAAATTCTCATCTCTGTTCTAAATGGGCATCACTTAATTCTGAGACTGTGCCCTCTGGTCCTAGACTCTCCCACTATAGGAAACATACACTCCACATCCACTTTATCCAGACCGTTCAATGTTCGATAGGTTGCAATGAGAGCCTCCCTCACTCTTCTGAACAGCCATCAAACACTCCTCATGGGCTCGAGCCCCATCTCCAGGTTCTTGGCCTCCAGGCCACAAGGCCACACGCTGTGCTCGAAACCTCACGAAACTCCCTCAGAGACAGCAAAGTGCTAGGTCACTCAATCGGCCCGAAAACACACTATCAGAATGTATAGACAGAGACATACTTTATTGATCCCAAGGGAAATTAGGTTCCGTTACAGCTGCACCAACCGAAAATAGAGCATAAATATAGCAATACAAAAACCACAAACAATCAAACAACAATACGCAAACTATGCCAGATGGAAATAAGTCCAGGGCCAGCCTATTGGCTCAGGGTGTCAGGGTGTCTGACCCTTCACGGGAGGAGCTGCAAAGTTCGATGGTCACAGGCCATGACGCCCAGTGTTGCATCTCGGTGGAATATGGCCGGAGTCCAACAGCAAAAAGTTCAATATCCGGGCTACAAACACGTTTCTTGATTGTAATATGACCAGGATTGCACTATCCGTTGTTAACCAGAACAGCAAGCCCCCCTCCTTTACGCTTACCGCTCTCAGTGCACTTCCGGTCAGCCCGAGCGGTCTGGAAACCTTCTATGGAAGCGTTTTGGTCGGGTATGTCCTCGTGTAGCCATGTTTCAGTAAAACACATAACACTGCACTCCCGAAATGTTCTCTGACTCCTGACTAGCACCGTCAACCCATCCATTTTATTACCCAGCGATCTCACATTGCCCATAATGAGAGAGGGAAGACACGGCTTATAACTCCTCTTCTCCACAAGTCTGTTGTCTCGACCCGGTCCTCTTTCCTCGCCTTTTTGATCCCCCTCTGCATCCTCTGTGTGTTTTCCTCCAGATTTCAGCCGGGGTGTCCGCCACTCTGTTCGCTAAACCAGCCAGCTTACGCGCAACCAGCTGGTCCCTGGAATAAACAATGCGACCATGCTTCTGTCCCGCTAATGAGACGTGTCCGAATGTAACTATTTCCAGCGCTGAAAACCCAAATAAAACTCTCTCCATCAGCATGTTAGAGAGGATGCAGCTTCGATATGTTACCGTGAAAAAAAACAACAAATAATGTAAGTTAAAAAAGTAAGAAAACTAGTTGGAGTGGCTGTAATAGGCTGCATGCACGACCGGCGCATGCGCACTCGTGGTCACAGGTTCCAATAGAACAGGATCATATCTGAACGAAGAAGTAGTAACAGTAGTTTTGTGAACTGTTTGAAGGACGTCACCTTTGGCTGCGTTGTTTGCTGGCGTCATCTTCTTCATTGCTCATTATTCTTAGATAAGGGGTCCAAAACCATTCACAATCTGACCAACGCATTACAAAGTCTCAGCATTGCATACTTGCTTTTTATATTCTAGTCCTCTCGAAATTAATGCTAACACTGCATTTTCCTTCCTTACCACCGACTCAAACTGCAGATTAATCTTTAGGGAACCCTGCACAGGGGCTTCCAAATGCTTTTGCACCTCTGATTTAGAAAACAGCCTTTATTTAAGTGTATGACCATGCACTTCCCTACATTATATTCCATCTCCTACTTCTTTGCCCATTCTCCTAATCTGTCAAAGTCTTTCTGCAGACACCCTGCTTTGTCAACACTACTCGATCTGTCTGTATCGTCCACAAACTTTGCAACAAACCCCCATCTGAATAATGGACATATAACATAAAAAAGAATCAGACCCTTGTGGAACTGGCAGCCAAGCAGAAAAGGGCCCCTTTCTTCCCACTCTTTGCCTCCTGCCAGTCAACCAATCTACTATCAATGCTAGTAATACCATGGGTTCTTATCTTGTTAAGCAGCCTCGTGTGGCACCTTGTCAAGGACCTTCTGAAAATCCAAGTAAACAAAATTCACCAACTCTCCTTTATCTATCCTGCCTGCTATTTCTTCGAAGAATTCTAATAGATTTGTCAGGCAACATTTCCTCTTTGGAAAACCATGCTGACTTTGACCTATTTTTTCATGTGCCTCCAAGTACCCTAGAACCTTATTCTTAATAATCGACTCCAACATCTTCCCAACCACTAATGTCAGACTAACTGGCTTATAATTTCTGTTCCTCTGCCTCTCTCCCTTCTTGAAGAGTGAAGTGACATCTGCAATTTTCTGGTCTTCTGGAACCATTCCAAAATCTAGTGTTTCTTGAAAGCTCATTTCTAATGCCGCCACAATCTTTACGGCTGTGTCTTTCAGAACCCTGGGGCGTACACCATATGGTCCAGGTAGCTTATCTACCTTCAGCTTCCCAAGCACCTTCTCCTTTGTAAGAGCAACTACACTCACTTCTGCCCTTGACACTCAAATTTCAGGCATACTGCTGGTGTCTTCCACAATGAAGATGGAAGCAAATTACTTACTAAGTTCATCTGCCATTTCTTTCTCCCCCATTACTACCTCTCCAGTGTCATTTTCCAGCGGTCTGCTATCCACTCTCACCACTCTTTTACTCTTTCTATATCTGAAAAATACTTGGCATCTTCGTTTATATTATTGGCTAACTTACCTCCGTATTTCAGCTTTTCTCTCTTTATGGCTTTTTTAGTTGGCTTCTGTTAATTTTTTTGAAAAGCTTCTGGATCCGCTAACTTCCCACTAATTTTTGCGCTATTATATGCCCTCTCTTTTGCTTTTAAATTATCACTGACTTCCCTTGTCAATCATGGTTGCCTCACCCTCCCTTTAGAATACTACTACTTCTTTGGGATGCGTCTATCCAGTACCTTCTAAATTCCCCCCAGAAACACCAGGCACTGCTGCTCTGCCACCACCCCAGATAGTGTCCCCTTCCAATTAACTATAGCCAGCTCCTTCTCATGCCTGTCAATTCCCATTACTCCACTGTAATACTGATATAATTGTTTCTATTTTTTCCCTTTCAAACTGCAGGGTGAATTCTATCCTATTATGTTCTCTGCCTCCTAAGGGTTCCTTTACCTTAAGCTTCCTAATCAAACCTGGATTTTAGGGGGACCAACGTTCTTGCAGGCAGATTTACTACAGCTGTTGGGAGTGGTTTAAACTAATCTGGCAGGGGGATGGGAACCGGTATGATACAGCTGAGGATGAGCCAGTGGGTTTACAAGTAGATGATGGGTGTAACATGAATGTAAGGAAGGACAAGCCAATGATTGGGTACAAATGCAGACAGAGCAAAGGGTTAAATTGTACCACAGAGGCAAAATTCAAAAGGGCAAAGAGCGCAGGACTGAAGGTGCTGTATTTACATGTGCATAGAATTTGGAATAAGGTGGACGAACGTGTGGCGCAATTAGAGATTGGTCCGTATGACAACGTGGGCATCACTGGGTCGTGGTCGAATGAAGGCCAAGATGGGAGCTTAACGTCAAATAATATACTTTGTATCGAAAGAACAGGCAGGAAGGCATAGGCGGTGGTGTGGCATTGTTGGTAAGAGATGGAATTACATCTTTAGAAAGAGGTGACATAGGGTCAGAGAATGTTGAATCTTTGTGGGTGGAGTTAAGAAATTGCAAGGGTAAAAAATCCATTATGGGAATCATATATAGGCCTCCAAATAGTAGCCAAGATGTGGGGTTGAAATTGCAAACAGAGCTGGAAAAGACATGAAATAAGGTTAATGGCACAATTGTAATGGGGGACTTCAATATGCAAGGGGATTGGGAAAGTCAGGTTGGTGTTGGATCGCAAGAGGGGGAATTTGTTGAATACTTACAAGATGGCTTTTTAGAGCAGCTTGTGCTTGAGCCTGCCTGGGGAAAGGCCATCTTAGATTGGCTGTTCTGTAATAACCCACATCTTATTAGGCAGTTTATTGTATTCATATTGCAATTTGAGAGGGAGAAGCATAGCTCACATGTATCAGTATCGCAATGGAAAAAAGGGAATTACAGAGGCATGAGAGAGGAGCTTGCCTAGATGGATTGGATGAGGGGATGACAGCAGAGCAGAGATGGCTGAAGTTTCTGGGAATAGTTCACAAGTTGCAGGATAGATATGTCCCATAGAGGAAGAAGTTGTCAAATGGCAGGGTTAGGCAACCATGGCTGACAAAGGAAGTTAAAGACTGCATAAAAGCCAAGGAAAGGACATATAAGGTAGCAAAAGTGAGTGGGAAGTTGGATGATTGGGAAGCTTTTAAAATCCAACAAAAGGCAACTAAAAAAGCTATAAGGGAAAAGATGAAATATGGGGCAGACTGGCCAATAATATAAAGCACGATACCAAAAGTACTTTCAGTTATATAAAGAGCAAAAGGGAGGTGAGAGCTGATATTGGACCACTGGAAAATGATGCTGGTGAGGAAGTAATGGGAGATAAAGAAATGGCAGATGAACTTGATGGGTACTTTGCATCTGTCTTCACTGTGGAAGACACTAGTAGTGTGCCTTCTCCCCATTTAGATAATACTTGCTGCCTCCTGCCTATCCATGCCAGTATCTTTCCTTTAACGCCAAGGGATTTTATTTTGTTAGGCAGCCTCGTGTGGCACCTCACCAAACACCTTCTGAAAATCCAAGTCAATGACATCCACCGCTTCTCCCTTGTCCATCCTGCTTGTTACTTCCTCAAAGAACTCTAACAGATTTGTCAGGCAAGATTTCCCTTCACAGAAACCATGCTGATTTTGACTTATTTTATCATTAGTTTCCAAGAACCTTGAAATCTCATCCTTAATAAGACTCCAACACTTTCTCAACCACTGAGGTTAGGCTAACTGGCCTATAATTTCCTTTCGTTTATGGGATGGGGTGGTAGCCATCCATGGCAAGGTTTAGGTCCCCCTCCCCCATAACCCCATCGTGCCCTACTATTCATAGTACAAATCCTATGCTGGGTTGACTCACAGGACAGACACAGAGAAAGAACAGGAACGGGGCTCATCCTTCCATCACACCAGCACAGAGTCAATGACCGGCTGAGTTCTTCCAGCATCCTTAGGTCCTAACCAAGTCTCCTACACACATTATCAACACAGAACTGGTTGCCATCTCTAAGAAAGGATGTGCTGGTATTGGAGAGGGTCCAGTGGAAGTTCACAAGAATGATCCTGGTAACGACAGGGTTAACACAAGGAGTGTTCGATGGCTCTGGGCCTGTACTCGCTGAAGTTTAGAAGAATGGCAGGGGGGATCTTATTGAAATCTATCAAACATTGAAAGACCTAGATAGACGTGCAGTGGATGTTTCCAATATCGGGGGAGTCTAAGACTAGAGACTAGATTCCACAGCCTCAAAGTATAACAGGGTTCCCAACCTTTGTAATGCCATGGACCCCTACCATTAACCGAGTGATCCATAGACCTCAAGTTGGGAGCCCCTGGAATAGAAGAACATCCCTTCAGACAACAGATGAGGAGGAATTTCTTTAGCCAGAGGGTGGTGAATCTGTGGAATTCATTGCCACAGACAGCTGTGGAGCCCAAGTCATTGGGTATGTTTAAAGCAGAGGTTGATAGGTTCTTTATTAGTCAGGGCATCAAAGGTCATATGGAGAAGGTGGGAGAATGCAGCTGCGAGAGAAAATAAATCAGATATGATGGAATGGCAGACAAGACTCAAATGGGCTGAATGGCCTAATTCTGGTCCTATGTCTTATGGCTTAACAAAGCTGCAGGTTATACAGAAGCAGGCTCCTACCTGTCTCAATGTCTTTGTACAGCTGGTCAATAAAGCCATCCAGCTCCTCTCGCAGCAGTGCAGGAAGCTCGAGGGCGTCACAACCATGGACCCACTGACTCAGTGAACTGTCGGAACAAGAGGAGGAACAACCCACTCAGCGAGAAAGTTCACCATTCAGCCCTTTGAGACAGTAACACAGTACCAGGAACTTGTTGCATCTCATACCTGTGAGGCAGCAACAAAAGGCTGTCCAGACCTGTCACTTGTTACACACAAGCAGTTTTGTTTATCTATTTTACTTAGAGATATTGTGCAGAATAGGCCCTTTGAGCTATGCTGCCAGCAACACTGAATTTAACCTTACCCTTGTCACAGGACAATTTACAATAACCAATTAACCTACCAACCAGTACATCTTTGGGGGGAAACCACAGCACCAGAGGTAATAAGAGTTACCATAGAAACTACAGCACAGAAACAGGCCTTTTGGCCCTTCTTGGCTGTGCCGAACCATTTTCTGCCTAGTCCCACTGACCTGCACACGGACCATATCCTTCCATACACCTCCCATCCATGTATCTGTCCAATTTATTCTTAAATGTTAAAAAAGAACCCACATTTACCACCTTGTCTGGCAGCTCATTCCATACTCCCACCACTCTCTGTGTGAAGAAGCCCCCCCTAATGTTCCCTTTAAACTTCTCCCCCTTCACCCTAAACCCATGTCCTCTGTTTTTTTTCTCCCCTTGCCTCAGTGGAAAAAGCCTGCTTGCATTCACTCTATCTATACCCATCATAATTTTATATACCTCTATCAAATCTCCCCTCATTCGTCTACGCTCCAGGGAATAAAGTCCCAACCTATTCAACCTTTCTCTGTAACTGAGTTTCTCAAGTCCCGGCAACATCCTTGTAAACCTTCTCTGCACTCTTTCAACCTTATTTATATCCTTCCTGTAATTTGGTGACCAAAACTGAACACAATACTCCAGATTCGGCCTCACCAATGCCTCATACAACTTCATCATAACATTCCAGCTCTTATACTCAATACTTTGATTAATAAAGGCCAATGTACCAAAGGCTCTCTTTACGACCCTATAGACCTGTGACGCCACTTTTAGGGAATTTTGTATCTGTATTCCCAGATCCCTCTGTTCCACTGCACTCCTCAGTGCCTTACCATTAACCCTGTATGTTCTACGTTGGTTTGTCCTTCCAACGTGCAATATCTCACACTTGTCAGTATTAAACTCCATCTACCATTTTTCAGCCCATTTTTCCAGCTGGTCCCTCTGCAGGCTCTGAAAATCTTCCTCACTGTCTACTACACCTCCAATCTTTGTATCATCAGCAAACTTGCTGATCCAATTTACCACATTATCATCCAGATCATTGATATAGATGACAAATAACAATGGACCCAGCACTGATCCCTGTGGCACACCACTAGTCACAGGCTTCCACTCAGAGAAGCAATTCTCTACCACCACTCTCTGGCTTCTTCCATCGAGCCAATGTCTAATCCAATTTACCACCTCTCCATGTATACCTAGCGACTGAATTTTCCTAACTAACCTCCCATGCGGGACCTTGTCAAAGGCCTTACTGAAGTCCACGTAGACAATATCCACTGCCTTCCCTTCATCCACTTTCCTGGTAACCTCCTCGAAAAACTCCAATAGATTGGTCAAACATGACCTACCACGCACAAAGCCATGTTGACTCTCCCTAATAAGTCCCTGTCTATCCAAATGCTTATAGGTTGTGTCTCTTAGTACTCCCTCCAATAACTTACCTACTACCGACGTTAAACTTACTGGCCTATAATTTCCTGGATTACTCTTCGATCCTTTTTTAAACAACGGAACAACATGAGTCACTCTCCAATCCTCCGGCACCTCACCTGTAGACAGCGACATTTTAAATATTTCAGCCAGGGCCCCTGCAATTTCAACACTAGTCTCCTTCAAGGTCCGAGGGAACGCCCTGTCAGGTCCCGGGGATTTATCCACTTTAATTTTCCTCAAGACAGCCAGCACCTCCTCCTTTTCAATCTGTACAGTTTCCATGATCTCACTACTTGTTTCCCTTAATTCCATAGACTTCATGCCAGTTTCCTTAGTAAATAGAGATGCAAATAACCTATTTAAGATCTCCCCCATTTCCTTTGGTTCCACACATAGCCGACCACTCTGATCTTCAAGAGGACCAATTTTATCCCTTACAATCCTTTTGCTCTTAATATACCTGTAAAAGCTCTTTGGATTATCCTCCACTTTGACTGCCAAGGCAACCTCATGTCTTCTTTTAGCCCTCCTGATTTCTTTCTTAAGTATTTTCTTGCACTTCTTATACTTCTCAAGCACCTTATTTACTCCCTGCTTCCTATACACGTCATACAACTCCCTCTTCTTCTTTATCAGAATTGCAATATCCCTTGAGAACCAAGGTTCCTTATTCCTATTCACCTTGCCTTTAATCCTGACAGGAACATACAAATTCTGCACTCTCAAAATTTCTGCTTTGAAGGCTTCCCACCTACCGATCATATCCATGCCAAAGAACAACCTGTCCCAATCCACGCTTTTTAGATCCTTTCTCATTTCTTCAAATTTGGCCTTCTTCCAGTTAAGAACCTCAACCCTAGGACCAGATCTATCCTTGTCCATGATCAAGTTGAAACTAATGGTGTTATGATCACTGGAACCAAAGTGCTCCCCTACACAGACTTCTGTCACTTGTCCTAACTCATTTCCTAACAGGAGATCCAATATTGCATCCCCTCTAGTTGGTCCCTCTATATATTGATTTAGAAAACTTTCCTGAACACATTTTACAAACTCTAAGCCATCTAGACCCCTAACAGTATGGGAGTCCCAATCAATGTATGGAAAATTAAACCTTAGAGATTCTGCAGATGCTGGAAATCCAGAGCAACACACACAAAATGCTGGAGGAACTCAGCAGGTTAGGTGGCACTTATGGAAATGAATACGGGGAGAATGCGATTGAGACAAAAAAATAAATCAGTCAATTTAAAATGGTGGAATAGACTTGATGGGACAATGTCCTAATTCTGCTCCTATATCTTATGGACTATGGTTTTGGTGAATTTGAGAGATGGCTATCTCTGTTGTCTGGCTGGAATTCACATTGATGACCGATGGCTTAGTTCATCTTGGTGCCTGACATCATATGTTCAGAGGGTGTGTTCTTTACAGGGAACAAGAAGCTAAAAGGATCTGCAAGGGTGGAGGGTAGAGAAATTGTTGATATTGGCAGGAGTCAGTCAGCCTGGCCTGGAGCAGCACCAAGAACACAACTAAAAAGAAACAACTTTTCAACTTGCAATACTCATTGTTCATACAACGGAGAAACATTCATTTCTGGGAAAGCCCGCTAGTATCTAAATTCCAGAAATCTCTCTTTTCTAGGATTTTAATCATTAAATTTGATATTTGTGACAGAGTGAAATAAACCATTTGTTAGGTCCATAATTCATTAAATGTGGCACCACAGGCAGATAGGGTCATAAAGCTTTCTGGCACCTTGGCCCTCAGGATTCAAATTATTGAGTACAGGAGATGCGATGTTATGGTTAAGTTGTACAAGACATTGGTGAGTCCTCATTTGGAGTATTGTGTGCAGTTTTGGTCACCTACCTACAGGAAAGATGTCAACAAGGTTACAGTGAAAATTTACAAGGATGTTGCCAGGACTGGAGGACCTGAGTTATAGGGAAAGATTGAATAGGTCAGGACTTCATTCTTTGGAATGTGAAAGCTTTGAAGGGAGATTTAATAGAGGTATACAAATTTATGAGGGTTGTAGACAGGGTAAATGCAAGCAGGCTTTTTCCACTGGGGTTGGCTGAGTCTAGAACTTGAGGTCATGGGTTAAAGGTGAAAGGTGGTAAGTTTAAGGGTAACATGAGGGGAAACTTCTTCACTCAGGGAGTCACGAGGGTGTGGAATTAGCTGTCAAAACAAGTGGTGCACGCGAGCTCGATTTCAATGTTTAAGAGAAGTTGGCATAGGTACATGGGCGTTAGGGGTTCGTAGGGCTATGGATTCGGTGCGGGTCGATGGGAGTAGGCAGTTTAAATGGTTCGCCACAGAGTAGATGGGCTGAAGGACCTTTTTCTGTGCTGTATTTTTCTATGAGTCTATGTCAGACAGTATTTATGGAAATGAATAAAGAGTCAACATTTTGGGCCTAGACCCTTCTTCAGGGCTAGAAAGGAAGGGGGAAGATGCCAGAATAAAAACGTGGTGGGGGGGGGGTGAGGATAACTGGAAGGTGATGGGTGAAGGCAGGTGAGTGGGAAAGGTCAAGGGCTGGAGAAGAAGGAATCTGATAGGAGAGGTGAGTGGACCATAGGAGAAAGGGAAGGCCAGGGAAATAGGTATGAGGTCAGAGTTACTGAATCAGAGACACCACCTTGTCTCGGAGAGAAGCCAGTAGCTTGAAATAGAACACACACACAAAATGCTGGAGAAACTCAGCAGGTCAAGCAGCATCAATGGAATTAAATAAACAGCTGATGTTTTGGGCCAAGACCACCATTCCAATGAAGCTTTAAGTACTGGAGGATGGACAGGAGTATCTCTGGAAGAGGGAAGCACGTGGACAGAGTGCAGAAGAGCTTTACCAGGATGCTGCCTGGATTGATCGGTTGATTTATTGTTGTCACATGTAGTCTTAAAACACCACGGCACAGAAACAGGCCCTTTGGCCCATCTAGTCCATGCTGAACTATTATTCTGTCTAGTCCCATCTGCCTACACCATTGCCCTTCATATCCCTCCCATCCATGGACCTATCCAAATTTCTCTAAGATGTTGGAATCAAACCGGATGTACTATCCTGGTCTATGGTCTGTGTTAACAATGATCCTTAGTTCCTATTCCCCAACAAGAGGATGAGAGGATACAAGAGGAAGGGTGAGGAGTTTCTGGGCTCCCTCCAACCCCCGTCCCCAACACCAGTGGTTACTGGGTCACAGCTCACCTGGTGCCAATCCCTTGTCCATTAGTTCCAACCAAAGCAAACAGTGAGCGGAAACCATCCGGGGAAAACCACTGCAGGGGAGAGAGAGAGAGAGAGAGAGAGAAAAAAGAGAGAGAGAGAGAGAGAGAGCTTGTGAGAGTGAGGCTCACGGAAGGAGGGAGAGAGAGACATACAAAATTTCAACATTATTATCGAAGTGCATATATGTTACCATTTATAGGTTGAGTACTCATATTTGAAATGTGTGGGGTTGGAAGTGTTTTGGGTTTGTTTTTGGAGGGGATGGGAAGGAGGAGGGGTATGGATAGAGGAGGCTTCACAAGAGGGGGAGGTAAGGGATGAGGAAGAATGGGAAGAAAAGCGGGAAGTGGGAGGGGGAACGGGCACCAGGGAGGGTTTGAACGAGGTGAGGGGAGGACAGGAGAAGGGGTGGGGTGGTTAAAGCATGAAATCACGATCAAGAACTTAGCCAGAGGGTGTCGTTTCTATCCGGATCTTCACTAACCCAGTTCAGTCTTTAGCTTAGCCCTCGGTCAGGGAGTTTACCTGGCTGAGACTGTCCTCGTATAGTGCGTCGGTGAAGAGCTGCCGTAGCATTTCCAGCTGACCCTGGTTGAAAGCAGCAAGATATGAGACCACAAACAAGATATGAGGGAGAACTTATTTTCATCAGATACAGCACGGTATCAGGCCCTCCCAGCCCAACAAGCCCACGCCAATGACACCCACGTGACCAATTAACCCGTACGTTTTTGGAATGTGGGAGGAAACTGGAGCATCCAGAGGAAATGGGGAAAACACACAAACTCCTTACAGACGGTGGTGGGAAGTGAGCCCTGATCACTGATTTCTGTGAAGTGTTGCTCTAACCGCTACGTTACCGTGCCACCACTCATTTAGACTTGACTGAGTTAAATTTCATCTGTCACCTTTATGCTCACTTTCCTAGTTCATCTAGATCCTAGACAAAACTCTTCACCACCCACCTCACAAGAACCCTGTTGTCATCACCAGTCCTTTACCTTTCCCACCCACCTGGTTTCACCTATCACCTTCCAGCAAATCTTCCTTTCTCCCCCATCCCCCCCAACGTTTTTTATTCTGGTGTCTTCCCCCCTCCTTTCTAGTCCTGAAGGAGGATCTTAGCCTGAAATATTGACTGTCTGTTCATTTCCATGGACTCTGCCGGATCTGCCGGGTTCCTCCAGAATTTTGTGTGTAACCTTGTCCTTTACAGATTCACTACACCTTGTGCAAAGCATTAAAATAAATGAGAAACAGTGGACCCAGAATTGACCCCTAGGGCCCACCTCTGGTCACAGGACTCCGATCTGAAAAACAACTCTCCACTAAAGTTGTCCTGTTACAGGAAAGCTGGCATTCAGTTGGAAAGAGCGCAGAGGTTGTTTATGAGATTGTTGCCAGAGGAGTTGAAGGGCTGAGTTATGGAGAGAGTCTGAGCTATAGTTTAGCAGAGCAGGTTGGGGTGGGACCTTATAGAGGTGTATAAGGTCATGAGGGAGGCACTGATACGGTGAATGTGTGTCGGTGGTGAAGAAGGTGAATGCAATGTTGGCATTCATTTCTAGAGGAATAGAGTATAGGAGCAGGGATGTGATGTTGAGGCTCTATAAGGTGCTGGTGAGACCTCACTTGGAGTACTGTGGGCAGTTTTGTTCTCCTTATTTAAGAAAGGATGTACTGACGTTGGAGAGGGTTCAGAGAAGATTCACTAGAATGGTTCCAGGAATGAGAGGGTTAACATATGAGGAACATTTGACCGCTCTTGGACTGTACTCCTTGGAGTTTACAAGAATTGAGGGGGGCACCTCATAGAAACATTTCGAATGTTGCAAGGCATGGACAGAGTGGATGTGGCAAAGTTGTTTCCTATGGTGGGGGGGTCTAGTACGAGAGGGCATGACTTAAGGATTGAAGGACACCCATTCAGAACAGAGATGTGAAGAAGTTTTTTCAGCCAGAGGGTGGTGAATCTATGGAATTTGTTGCCATGGGCGGCAGTGGAGGCCAAGTCATTGGGTGTATTTAAGGCAGAGATTGATAGGTATCTGAGTAGCCAGGGCATCAAAGGTTATGGTGAGAAGGCGGGGGAGTGGGACTAAATGGGAGAATGGATCAGCTCATGATAAAATGGCAGAGCAGACTTGATGGGTCAAATGGCCGACTTCTGCTCCTTTGTCTTATGGTCTTACAGTCTTTTTCCCCAGGGCTAAGGAATTAAGAACTAGGATTATGGTGAGAGGGGAGAGATTTATTAGGAACCTGAGGGGCAACTTCTTCATCCAGAGGATGGTTGCTATATGGAAGGAAGTGATATATGCCTGGGGAATTGGTTGAGGCAGGAACATTAACAACATTTACAAGACAGGTGGGCAGGTAACTGGACAGGAAAGGATCAGAGGGATATGGGCCAAACAAGGGCAAATAGGACTGTCTTAGATGCAAACTCTGGTCAGCATGGACCAGCTTGGCTAAGGGGCCTGTATCTGTGCTGTATGACTCTAAATCATTTCCAGTAACTATCCCACCACTGTAGCTTCCTGGCTTGTTCATGCAGCCCATCTTAAATAAAGGCACAACAGCAGCCATCCTCCAGTCTTCCAATAACTCACCTGTGAATAACAAAGGTACAAGACTCTGCCACAACTCCGACAACCTCCTGTCTCTCTTCCGCGATCCTAGGACATGTCTAGTCAGGCTCACACCTTCAAATATTTAAACCTCTTCATCCACAGATCCCTCAAAGTTGCCGCACAAGTTGAGAGGGTGGTTAAGAAGGCATATTGGTGTGTTGGCCTTCATTAGTTGGGGGGCGGGTTGGGATTGAGTTCAAGAGGTAATGTTGTAACTCTTTAAAACCTTGGTTAGACCACTCTTGGAATATTGTGTTCATTTCTGGTCGCCTCATTATAGGAAGGAAGTAGAAGCTTTAGAGAGGGTGCAGAGGAGATTCACCAGGATGTTGCCTGGATCAGAGGGCATGTCTTATGAGGACAGGATGACTGAGCTAGGGCTTCAATCTTGGGAGGATGACAGGTGTCTTGATAGAGATGTACAAGATGATAAGAGGTATAGATCGAATGGATACCCAGAGACTTTTTTCCCCAGGGTGGAAATGGCTAATATGAGGGTGCAAAATTTTAAGGTGATTGGGGAAAAGCATTTGGGGGGAGTGTCAGAGGCAGGCATTTTTTAAAAAAAAATCACAGAGACTGGTGGGTGTGTGGAACACACTGCCAGGGGTGGTGGTAGAGACAGATACATCAAGGACATTTAAGAAACAATCGATACGGCCCAGGATATCAGTGATCCCTCCCCTGAATTCACTGGCTTCCATGTCCATCTCCACAGTAAATACAAAGAGTGGTGTTAATGTAGTGAATGTGGCAACGTTGGCGAAGCACACACCTTGAACTTATCTCCTATCAGTTTATGAACTATCTCCTCCTCCTCATTGGCTGTTCGACTGCAGAACTGAGAGAAGAGCCTTATCCAGCGACTTTTGTCTTTTGCCTTTAGGGAGAAAGTGACACAGGTAGATGTTGAGTTACACTGGCTCTGATATCGCTCAACCACACCTCCCCCCATGTCCCCATCCATAGTCAGAGTCATAGAACAGGAGCAGGAAATGCGCCTTTGGTCACTGGGATAAGCTTCAACAATGGCGTGATAAGGTAGGATTAGCTTTAGTGACTAATAAAGCTAATCTTTAATCTTTTACATCATAAAAACAAGAGATTCTGCAGACGCTGGAAATCCAGAGCAACACACACAAAATGCTGGAGGAGCTCAGCAGGCCAGGCAGCGTCTACGGAGAGGAATAAACAGTCAATCATTACAGGCTCGAGTCCTGTTAAAGGGTCTCAACCCGCAATGTTGACTGTTTATTCCTCTCCACAGATGCTGCCTGACCTGCTGAGCTGCTCCAGTAGTTTCTGTGTGTTGCTCCTTACAATCATTCTTCTCTTTTTAAATCTTCATTCCAGAGTGGTCAGAAAGTTCTCTAAAATCTACTTGCAACACTACATTTTGAATTCTGTTTTCTTCACGGCAGCGCAGTAGTTAGCATAACGCTGTACGGTGCCAGCTCTAAGATTGGAGTTCAATTCCCGCCGCTGTCTGTAAGGAGTTTGTACGTTCTCCCCGTGACCACTTGGGTTTCCTCTGGGTGCTCCGGTTTCCTCCCACATCACAGAGGCATACACGTTAGAAGGCTGATTTGTACGTCCGTTATGTGCCATGTCGTATGACGTAGATGATTGTGGTCTTACCATGACCATGATCGTTCTTGGCAAATTTTTCTACAGAAGTGATTTGCCATTGCTGCCTTCTGGCTAGTGTCTTTACATGACGGGTGACCCGAATCATTATCAATACTCTTCAGAGACTGTCTGCCTGGAGTCAGTGGTCGCATAACCAGGACTTGTGATATGTGCCAACTGTTCATGCGACCCTCCACCACCTGCTCCCATGGCTTCACATGTCCCTGATTCGGGGGGGGGGGGGAGGTGGAAGAGAAGTGGGGGTGTGCTAAACAGGTGCTACACCTTGCCCAAGGGTGAAATGCAAGCCAGCGGAGGGAAGGAGCGCCTTACATCTCCTTTGTTAGCGATATATCCCCACACTGTCACCCTAATTAAAACGGTTTAATTGGTAAATTTAATTAGGTTACTTTAGTGTTGCATCTATACATAAAAAATAATGTAAATGAGAAAAGTCAGGTCAGCTACCAGTCACCTGACACTTGGTGATTTTCACCATGTTTGAATAACTTTGGTGGAAATAATTCACAGTGCATATTGCATCTGACTGGAACCCACCAAACACAACCTGTGCCCTAATCACCGTCTCTGGTCCAAAGTCCTGGAGTCTCTTTATTCACCTGTTTTACTATGGCCACCATTCTGGCCAGCAGCATAATACTAGCCGTCTCTGGAGGGTAATGCATGCTCCTGAAACAGAGGGAGAATATTTATTAACATTAAACCTCACTCACTAACAGCCAGACATAGACTCCGTGGCCACTTTATTAGGTACAGGAGTGGAACCCACTGTGGTCTTCTGCTGCTGTTGCCCGTCCACTTTAAGGTTTGAAATGTTGTGTGTTCAGAGGTTCTCTTCTGCATATCACTGTTGTAACACGTGGTTATTTGAGTTACTGTCACCTCTCTATTGGCTCAAAACAGTCTGGCCATTCCCCTCTGACCTCCCTCATTAACAAGGCGTTTTCACCCACAGCACTGCCACCAATTAGATTTTTTTGTTTTTTTGCACCATTTTCTGTAAATTCTAGAGATTGTTGTGCATGAAAATCAACCCACCCCATTGGCACCAACAGTTTCACTTGGAGTTTGAAGAGATTGAAAATCCCAGGAGATCAGCAGCTTCTGAGATACTCAAACCACCCCATCTGTCACCAACAATCATTCCACGGTCAAAGTCATTTCGTACTCATTCTGATGTTTAGTCTCAACAACTGAACCTCTTGACCATGTCTTTATGCTTTTGTGCATTGAATTGCTGCCACACGATTGGCTGATTAGATATTTGCATTAACAAGGTGTACTAAATAAAGTGGCCACTGAATGTATATATACACACACACACACACACACACACACACACACACACACGGTCTTCTGAAAAGTGGAACCAGAAAACAAGAGCAACGGAACCCACTAAGAACACTGGGTAAGTGCCACTTGACAGCACTGTAGATGACACCTTCCAGCTTCAGAGGGCCCATGGAGTGGTCGTTAGATGTTTCTGGACATCCCCTGTTTGTTTATGAGCCAGCAGCTTTAAATTCCTGTGCATTAGGAGGTTTGTCTTGCCACTGATGACTCTAACGAACTTCTACAGATGTACTGCTAAAACGAAGGGTGTAATGCTGAGGCTTTATAAAGCATTGGTCAGACTGCAGTTGGAACATTGTGAGCAGTTTTGGGTCCCTTATCTAAGAAAAGATGTGCTGACATTGGAGATGGTCCGGAGGTTGTTCATGAGAATAATCCTGGGAATGAAAGGGTTAACATATGAGAAGCGTTTGATGGCTCTGTGACTGTACTTGCTGGAGTTTAGAAGAATGGCGGGGGGTAGATCTCATGGAAGCCTATCGAAAATTGAAAGGCCTAGAAAGAGTGGACGTGGAGGTGATGTTTTCTATAGCGGGTGAGTTTAGGACCACAAGGCGTGGCCTCATAATACATGGATGTCCATCTAGAACAGAGATGAGGAGGAATTTCTTCAGCCAGAAGGTAGTGAATATGTGGAATTCATTGCCACAGATCGCTGTAGCGGCCAAGTCATTGGGCCATGTCTAAAGCGGAGGTTGATAGGTTTGTAATAAGTAAGGCTGTCAAAGGTTACGGGGAGAAGGGAGGAGAATGGGATTGAAAGGGAGAATAAATCAGTCATGATCAAATGGCAGCACAGACTTGATGGGTTAAATGGCCTAATTCAGCTCCCTTGTCTTATGGTGATATCCTGACTGATTGTATCATGTTCTGGACCGGCAGTCTGAATAAACAGGAATGCAAGAAGTTTCAGAGAGTAGTGCATCCATCACGGTCACATCCCTCCCCACCATCGGGTAGCATCTACAGGAGAGGCTGCCTCAAAAAGACAACATCCATCAGAGACCCCCACTATCCGGGCCACGCCATCTTCTAGCTAGCATTACCTAAGAGCTACAGAAACCTGAAGTTCTACACCACCAGCTTCCGGAACTGCTACTTCCCTTCCTTGATGAAGTGATGGAGTAGACTCGAGGGGGCAAATAGCCTAAAACAACTTGCTTTGTGTTTTCAGGATAACAGTAAAGTGAATTAGAATCAGGATTATTCTCACTGACATATGTTGTGAAATTTGTTGTTTTGTGTAATATATAAATTACAGTAAGAGTATATTTTCAAAAATAAATACATAGTGCAAAAAAAAAAGAGCAAAAATACTGAGATATTGTTCATGGACCATTCAGAAATCTGATGGCTGAGGGGAAAAAGCTGTTCCTAAAATTTTGAGTCTGCTTCTTCAGACTCCTCTACATCCGCCCTGAAGATAGTACAGTATTGAGAAGAGGTCATTTCCAGAGTGGTGAGTGTCCTTTATAATGGATGCCACCTTTCTGAGTCATGGTGTTTTGAAGTCTTCAATGACTGATAGAGCTAGCTGAGTTTACAACCCTCTGCAGCTTTTTCCAACCCTGTGCATTGGAACCTCCATAGCAGATGGAAATTTAGCCAGTCAGAATATGCAGACTGAAGGAGGTCTGGCGTTTTTCAGCAGCGTCGCAATCATTCCTAAGCTTAGCTTTAAACTTCACAAATGTATACACGCGCAGCTCGAAGGGTTGGAAGGGCCTTCTCCATGGTGTATCGTTAAGTAAAATAAATAAATAAAATCATTAACACAAGAGTTTCTGCAGATGCTGGAAATCCAGAGCAACACACACACAAAATGCTGGAGGAATTCAGCAGGTCAGGCAGCATCTATTGGTGGAAACAAACAGTCGAGGTTTTGGGCTGAGACCCTTCATCAGGATTGGAAAGGAAGGGGGAAGAAGCCAGAATTAGGTGGTGGGTGGGGGGTGGAGGAAGGAGAGGAGGAGTACAAGCTGGCAAATTGAATCAGGATCAGACATACATTAGATTTAGCTTGTGAACAAGGAAGTAACACTGTTACTAACCTCCACCCTTCCTCAAGCTTGTTCAGAGGGTGCTGGGGGTCATCCTTCGAGGGACCAAGGCACAGAGGCTGATGATACTGCCGCAGTGCAGACTGCTTACACTCGGCACTGCAGTAAAGTACCTGGGGAGCAAGATCAACAGCCAGTCAGCAACGAAACAGGACATCCCACTCAGTGAGGCGGCCCGCATCCCTCCAGACAGCACCCCACCGAGAGAGCAACACCCACACATACACACACTCACACAAAATGCTCGGGGGAGGTAGTGGTCAGAGATACTGCCTGAGCGGCTGGGTTCCTCCAGCATTTTGTGTGGTTGCTGCAGAATCTCTGGTATTTGTGATTTGACAGACTAGGATTCTGTTTCTTAGAGTGTAGCAGACCGAGGGATGATCTTATTGAAGGATACAATCACAAGGAGCAGAGCCGGGGGTGGGGGAGATATCCACTCAGTCTTTACCTAGAACTCGGGAATGAAGAATCAGAGAGCATAAGGTTTCAAGTGAGAGAGAAAGATTTAATAGAAAATCATAAACACAAGAGATTCTGCAGACGCTGGACATCCAGGGCAACACACCCAAATGCTGGGGGAACTCAGCAGGTCAGGCAACACCTTTGGAGGGGAGTAAACAGTCGACTTTTCCGGCTGAGACCCTTCATCATGATCAGTGTTCTGATGCAAAGTCTCAGTCCAAAATGTCAACTGTTTATTCCTCTCCACAGATGCTGCCTGACCTGCTGAGTTCCTCCAGAATTTTGTGTGTGTTGCTCTGAATTTCCAGCATTTACACTAAGCCATTCTAAAGGAGGTGACTACAGAGACAGCAGATGCACTGACATCTTCCAAACCTCAACACATTCTACAAGACCATAAGGTAAGGGAACAGAATCAAGCTACTCGGCTCATCAAGTCTGCCATTCTGAATACTAAAAGGCCTGAACAGATTAGATACGGCAAAGTTACTTCCCACGGTAGGGGATTCTCGGACAAGACGGCACGACTTCAGGATCGGAGGACGTCCTTTTAGAACAGAGATGTGGAGAAATTACTTTAGTCAGAGGGTGATAAATCTGGAATTTGTTGTCACAAGTGGCTGTGGAGGCCAAGTCATTGGGTGCGTTTAGGGCAGAGATAGATAGGTTCTTGATTAGTCAGGGCATCAAAGGGTATGGGGTGAAAGCAGGGGAGTGGGGATGACTGGAAGAATTGGATCAGCCCATGACTGAATGGCGGAGCAGACTCGATGCGCCGAATGGCCTACTTCTGCTCCTGTATCTTACGGTCTTATTATTCTGATTCTGAGCCTTACCAGGCACATGGGACAAGTGTCAAAGAGCTCCTTCTGGACCGTGCACTGCTCCGGGTGGGGAAGGATCAGGCTGGGATTTCCTGACAATCTTTGACTGTTCTCCTCGGCTGTCTCCAGAGACCTCATACAGTGATCACAGGCTGCAGAGAAATTCAAACAGATGAAGATGCAGCGAAGCTCTCTCCATCACACACTCCCGGGGTCAGACACAGAGTGAAGCTCCCCCTACACCGTCCCATCACACACTTCCGGGGTCAGACACAGAGTGAAACACCCTCCACATTGTCCCATCACATACTCCCAGGATCGGACACAGAGTGAAGCTCCCTCTCCACTGTCCCATCACACACTCCCAGGATCGGACACAGAGTGAAGCCCCCGCTACACTGCCCCATCACACACTCCCGGGGTCAGACACAGAGTGAAGCTCCCTCTACACTGTCCCATCACACACTCCTGGCGTCAGACACAGAGTGAAGCTCCCTCTACACTATCCCATCACACACTCCCAGGGTCAGACACAGAGTGAAGCTCCCTCTCCACTGTCCCATCACACACTCCCGGGATCAGACATAGAGTGAAGCTCCCTCTCCACTGTCCCATCACACACTCCTGGGGTCAGACACAGAGTGAAGCTCCCTCTCCACTGTCCCATCACACACTCCCAGGGTCAGACACAGAGCGAAGCTCCCTCTACATTGTCCCATCACACACTCCTGGGGTCAGACACAGAGTGAAGCTCCCTCTCCACTGTCCCATCACACACTCCCGGGGTCAGACACAGAGTGAAGCTCCCTCTGCACTGTCCCATCACATATTCCCGGGCTCAGGCACAGAGTGAAGCTCCCTCTACACTGTCCCATTACACACTCCCAGGATCAGACACAGAGTGAAGCTCCCTCCACACTGTCCCATCACACACTCCTGGGGTCAGGCACAGAGTGAAACTCCCTCTACATTGTCTCATCACACAGTCCCAGGGTCAGACACAGAGCGAAGCTATTCTGAATGAAATGGGAGAAATCGAGGAAAAACTGTTGCATAAAGTTCGTGAGACACTTTGGAGGGGATTCGAAGGGTTTCTTGAAAATTTTAGTGACTGGCTGTTTTAGTGTGGAGACTTCAGAGTTTTTCTGCCAGTTTGGACTGGGTTTGTTGGTGGCTGCTATTACGTAGCTCCCAGCTGCAGCCATTGGCAATTTGCCAGGAAGCCATTTTGCTCCGAAAACAAGGAGACAAACGCCATTGTTCCCCCACTAAGATCGGGACAGCACCCCTCCTCCTTTGTTGTCGTGATTCTCGTTCGGTGTAGGAGCGGGAGCATTTTTTGAGACGTCTGAACCTCTCACGGCCTGGGAGTTCTTCAGGGCTGACAGAGCCATTCCTGGCATTGGAATTTCTGGCGCCGAGCCAGCAAGGTATTACAGAGTATAAACTTTTCCGTCCAGTTACTCTACTCGTTTCAGGACTCCATAACAGGTACCGCCGTGTATTTCTTGATTTGGACATAGTGCCAGCATGCGGGACTGGTCTCCAGGGAGCCGCAGGCCTCCGGGGAGCTATGCAAAGGCAGCTGCCTCTCCAGCCTTGGACAATGCCCTGTTTCAGTCGGTGGAAGATGAGCGCGGGTGCAATGTATTTTGCATCCTGGAATAACTCTGGAACAATGTGCGGAGGCCATGGAGGACTTGGCTGGGGAAGGCAGTATTTTGGCCTCTGAGAAAGAGTTCTGGAAGGAAGTGTTTTATCTGGGGAATGATGAGTTAGTGCACCGGGCTCTCAGGAGGGGGATCACAGTGGAAGACATCTTTTTACAGATGGAGCTGGTGACAGCTCCCACGCAACGAACTGTCCTCGGTCATGTCAAGCCTTTCATCCCCAACGAGATCCTGCTTCCCCATCTAACCCGCTTGGGACAAGTAAGGTCAGGGATAACTGCCATATGGCACAAATTTGAGAGATGCACCGTCCACAACGTAATCTCTTTCTGGCGCCAGGTGTTCATGCAGCTGGCATGGGAGGACGATGTTGAGGGCCGGTTTACTGTCCGGCACGAGGGGGTAGAATATCAGGTGTATTGGAGCTCTGAGCGCCCATGGTGCCATGCGTACAGGGAGGTGGGGCACTTTCGGAGGGACTGTCCCAACACCCGAAACCGTAGGGAGTTCACTTCTGGCACCAGTGCCCCAGCTGCCTCTGCCCCTGTTCCTATTCCTGCGGCTGCCACTACCCTTACTCCTGTCCCTTATCCTACGTATGTTTCAGGCCCTGCTCCTGCCCGTGGTCGGGTGGGAGATCTTGAGGCTACGTGCAGGAAGGTTCCGGCAGGGGATGGGTGGAGCCTGCGTGGGGCAAGAAAGTGAAGAAGAAATCCAAACACCCTAAGATGTTGGCCCCCGAGAACACAGAGCTCTCGCTCACTTGCCCCGAAGTGCAGCAGGAGGCTCGGGGAAGCGCGCAGGTGGACGGGGCGATGGAAGCAGAGAGTGCCGCTGCATCGGTGAATCCTGCTCCTGTGTGCTCCTCCGGCTTGAAGAGGAAAAGGGGATCTTCCCCCAAGAGGGCAGGGAATGTAGATGCGGGGGAGTCCCTGGAAGGGGTGGGAATCCGGTTGCAGCTCGGTTCTAAACCTGAATCCCCAGATGTGGCCTCCTGTCCTGTGGCAGGTGGAGTGTTTGTGCAGAAAGGTGGTACTAGCCCTGCTTGTGCAACTGAGACAGCTCTGGAGCCCTACACCCAGGACTGAGTAGTTAGTGCCTCCATGGAGGCAAGTGTATCAAATAATGTAAGCAGAGCGGAGACTAGCCTCTCTCACTCGCAGCATCAGGCTGCCAATGGATCCCTAGGACCAGAGTTGCTGGGGTCCCCTCGTACCTGTCTCCTGGGGAGGGTGATGTACTCTGCTTGCTGACCCCATCAACTCATGGCTCGCAGGGAGCTCCTGGAGATTATCCCTCCATTGTCGTAACTGTGGATAAGGTTGATACAACAGTGGAGCAGGCAGGTATGAGTGAGGTACCCGCTGTGCAGTGTGGGTTACAAGTACAGCATTCTATTAGAACACACAGGGAGGAAGATGGGGGATCTATTCGTAGTGGAGGGAGACTCTGTTGATAGAGAGACAATGGACATTCTCACTCCTCCTGAGAAATCCCCATTGATACCTGTGGAGGAGCTCAGAGAGTTCATTCTCACCTCTGAGGGTGCAAAGCATCGGCCGAAACTAGCCTCGCTTCGCTCGTCTAGCATGCCAAGGCTGGTTAAGTCATTGCGTGTCATCCTCAGATGGAAGGGGAAGGGGAAGAGGAAAGCTGTGTCTGGGAACAACGGGGAACAGCTGAAATCCTTCCTGGATGACCTAGTGAGGGACATTGGAGTGGGAAGCAGCCCCACTCCTTCGGGAGACGGTGGGTTACAGGGTGGCGTTGGCACCACTTCGGCCCGGAAAGCAAAGAACATTCTTGCTTTCTCGGGAAAGTGTGGTTGAGGGCGCCTCCGCTCTCACTGGGAAGGGTACCAGTGCTGAGGCCTAGTGTACTCCCGACATGAAGCTCACCGTAGCTAGTCTAAATGTAATTGGTAGCAGGGATTCCCTCCGCAGATTTAACAATCTCTCAGTCCTCAGGCATGGCAGATATGCGGTG
The DNA here is from genome assembly GCF_030028105.1 of Mobula birostris. Classification (NCBI taxonomy): domain Eukaryota; kingdom Metazoa; phylum Chordata; class Chondrichthyes; order Myliobatiformes; family Myliobatidae; genus Mobula; species Mobula birostris. Next base: position 204,712,266 of record NC_092373.1, on the reverse strand, counting down.
AGTTTCCTGCAGGAAACCCATACCATCCCTGGGGACGAGATCACTTCACTCCTGGAGTGGCAGGGCGGGGTCTACATGAGCCACCTCAGCTCGAACTCTAATGGGATGATGATCCTGTTGGCCCCGACGTTCCAGCTGGAAATTGTAAGAGTCCAAGATGTCATGCCCGGCTGTCTGCTCCACCTGGCCGTGTGCCTGGATGGTGTACCCGTGCATTTTATCAATGTGTACGCACAGGGTGATGCAGACGCACCTCTTCTGTCAGCTGTCCACTCTGCTGAGCTCAGCACAGCGTCATCCTCTGGGGAGACTTCAACTGTACCCTCCAGGTGGAGGGCCGCTCTGGTCTCCAGCGCCACCCAGCATCGGCAAAGAAGTTGAAGGAGCTCGGCGGGTCCTTTAAGTTGGTGGACTCCAAGCGGAATCTTCACCCCAACTTGAGCGCCTTCTCGAGGTCTAAAGAGGGAGGTTCCCGGATAGACTGCCTGTATACCTCTCCATGTGGACGGTGTTGTGCTTGGACCACCACCTTGTGTGGATGGAATTTATTCCTCTGCACGCTCGGGTGGGATCCAGGTACTGCCATTTTAACAACCGGCTGCTGGAGGTCAGCTGATTCCGGGATTCGTTCCAAGCGTTCTGGGTCACTTGGAGAGAAAGAGACGAGGAGATTTCTGCTCCATCCGGCTATACTGGGATGTGGGCAAAGCCCACATCTGGTTTTTATGTCGGGAGTACACTAGGGGGTCGACAAAGAGGCGCTGCTCTGAGATTGAGCAGCTTGACCTAGAGTCCCATCTTGATCCGACTGCTGGGGACCTACAGCTATGGCAGGAATACCAGGAGAAGGAGGACTTGCGAGGGAATCTGCAGCTCCAGCAGTTCCGGTGCGTACGTGAGGTCACTGATCCAAACGCTGTAGGATTTGCACCGTGGCTCACCCTTCTACTCGTTAGAGAAGTGGCGGGGAGTCCAAAAGCAGTTAGTGGAGTTACTGGCTGCTGATGGCTCCTCCATCATGGACCTTGATGAAATCAATAAAGAGGTCCGCTCATTCTATCGGTCCTTATTCTCATCAGCCTAGTCAAATGCAGAGATGTGCAATGAGGTCTGGAAAGATTTGCCTAAGGTCAGCCCTGAGGACGTAGTGCGGCTGGACGCTCCCCTGACTCAGGAGGAGCTGTCTGCTGCCCTTCAGCAACTCTGGACGGGTAAGTCCCCTGGCTTAGATGGTCTGAGTGTAGAGTTTTATCACAGGCTTTCTGGGATGTCCTGGGGGATGACTACAGCCTTGTCCTAGGGGAGAACCTAGACACAGGGGAAATGCCCCTCTCATGGTGGAGCGCTGTCGTGGGCCTACTGCCCAAGAAGGGAGACTTCCGCCTGCTAAACAACTGGCACCCGGTCTCCCTCTTGTGTGCGGACTACAAGATCTTCGCCTGGGCAATGGCTAACCATCTTGGCTCAGTACTGAGACAGGTGATCCATCCTGACCAATCTTACACAGTCCCGGGCCAGTGCATTCAGGACAATGTCCATCTACAGGATCTGATCCACCTGCTCCATGAGACTGGGTCCCCGGCAGCACTTCTCTCTCTTGACCAGGAGAAGGTGTTTGACCGGGTAGACCAGTTTCCTGGTGCCGCAGAGTGCCTTGTTAAGATCAGTGGCTCACTGACAGCACCCATTCCCTTCAGAAGAGGAGTACGTCAGGGTGCCCCATGTCCAGTCAACTGTATGCGATCTGTGTTGAGCCATTCCTGAGCCTTCTTCGGCGAAGGCTGACGGGTCTGGTTCTGCATGAATCGGACATGGAGGTCATCCTCCCGGCCTACGTCGATGATGTACTCCTCATTCATGATGACAGATCCCAGTGACCCGCGGAGGATGCGCGAGTGCCAAGAAGCTTTTCAGCAGTGTCCTCCGCTAGGATCAACTGGGCAAAATGTTCTGGACTCTTAGTGGGTCAGTGGCAGGTGGACTCTCTGCCAGAGAAGATGAGAGCTTCTGAGTGGAGCACCAGACATCTCCTCTATCTGGGGGTCTACCTGAGTCCTTCTGGGGAGACCTGGCTGGCGAACTGTCAGGACCTGGAGACGGAAGTCATGGCCTGGCTGGGGTGCTGGTCAAGCCTTCTCCGGGTGCTTTCGTATCGAAGCAGGGTGGTGGTCATAAACCAGCCAGTGGCCTCCATGTTGTGGTACCGGATGGTCACCTTGGCCCCACCTGCCTCCTTTGTCGTGAGAATGCAGAGGAAGTCAGTGAACTTCTTCTGGGGTAACAGGAAACACTGGGTCTCTGCAGCGGTCTTGAGTCTCGCAGAGGGAGAGGGCTGACAGTTGCCTGTGTGTGTCCGTAAGCGACTGGCGGCTCTCTGCCTCACGAACCTGCGGAGGTTCCTGTACGCCGAGCACCCTCCCAGGTGGCATGTGTTGGCGACTTTCTTCCTCCGGAGGGGCTGCGGTCTTCACGAAGAGATGCGGCTACCACCAGTAAGCGTCAGCCATGCTGCTTTGCAGAGTCTGCTCGGCTTCTATCAGGACCTACTGAGAGTGTGGAACATGGTTGCTTCAGGCTGGAAGTCCCCTCCTCTGGCAGAGGGTCAACCCCTGCCCTATCTCAATGGATGTTGGTGCGGCTCAGGTGCGTGGAACCATTCCGGCTGGGCTCACCTCTGCACCGCCGCAGCTGCTTATCAGGCCCAGGCCCAGCAATCTTAACTGAGAGCCGAGCCCACACAACTTGAGCCATCTCTCATCGACACCTACAAACCCATTCAGGGATACAAGTAGGAGGTACCTGTATGAGCTGCTGCTCCACACCCTCCACTTCCTAGCCCTTGTCCACCGTCCCGACACGCCATGGCAGGCTGTCTTTCCACCTGGAGGTGAGGGGGTTCCCCAATGGAAGTCCCTTTATGAGGGAGTTCTTCCCATGCACCTTGGGGATCTGGGGTGTAGGCCATTGCATAGAGCGGTGCCCTGCAATAAGTTCTTTAGTTTGTACATGGATCTCCCAGCCTCATGTCATTTCTGCAGGCTGGAGGACACGGTGTACCACACGTACGTGGAGTGCGTGAGGCTGCAGCCCTTTTCTGCGCATCTAGGTGGGCTGCTTCTCGCCTTCTGGTTACATTTCAGTCCCACCCTATTTATAAACGGTCATCCAGTAAGGAGGAGGGCACGGAGGGATGAAGATGTCCTTGTCAACTTGCTCCCAGGGCTGGCGAAAACAGCCATTCGCAGGTCATGGAAATGGGTGGTGGAGGGATCTGCCCAGGCAGACTGCCTGGCAATGTTTAAGGGGTTTGTTCATGCCCGGGTAAATATTGAGAAGGAGCATGTGCTGTCCAAGGTGACCATAGAGGCGTTCCAGGACCATTGGGCTCCTCGGGGGGTTAGTGCCATCATTGACAGAGATGGAAACATTTTAGTTTAATGTGTATTGTCTATTTGTAGTGTAGTAATCGTGCCAGTCACTGGTTTATACATATCGTAGCAATGAATTTGTAATAAAGTTATTTTGTAAAAAAAAAAAAGGGTCAGACACAGAGTGACACTCCCTCCACACTGTCCCATCACACACTCCTGGGGTCAGACACAGAGTGAAGGTCCCTCTACACTGTCCCATCACACACTCCTGGGGTCGGACACAGAGTGAAGCTCCCTCTACACTATCCCATCACACACTCCCAGGGTCAGACACAGAGTGAAGCTCCCTCCACACTGTCCCATCACACACTCCTGGGGTCAGACACAGAGTGAAGGTCCCTCTACACTGTCCCATCACACACTCCCAGGGTCAGACACAGAGTGAAGCTCCCTCTACACTATCCTATCACACACTCCCAGGGTCAGACACAGAGTGAAGCTTCCTCCATACTGTCCCATCACACACTCCCAGGGTCAGACACAGAGTGAAGCTCCGTTCACACCATCACACATCCACATTTCAAGGATTATACTCAGGCAGCCTATAAGTTGTCGCCATGCTTTTGGTACCAACATTGCATGAGCAAAATTTACTAACTCTAACTGTACGCCTTTGGAATCTGGGAGGAAATTCATGTTTATGGGGAAAAGTCCTTACTGACAGTGGCGGGAATTGAACCCTCATCATTTCTACGCGACTGTGACGCCCAAGATTGTCAGCTCAAGAGACAACCAAGATATCAGCCAGTCCAGGTTTGTTTCCTTACCTTTGTATTTGTACAAGGCATTCCAGAGAAACTGGGCAGAAACCAAGGGCCGCTCCACAAAGATTGTCTCCCCTTTCCTTATAACCTTAGTGGCAAAGAGTCCCTTTCCCTTAGACACAACAGAGTGCAAAAATGGATCAGTCTTATCATAAACATAAACTGAGCACCTGTAAAAGCCTGATCAACATGCCGAGTAGACCCTTGATGACTAGCACAAAATTGCAGGTTAAATGTGTGGAACCGAACACGGTCAGTAACACAATAAATTCTACTAGGATGCTTTACATCACACATCTCAATTAAATTCAGCGTATTTTTTCTTTGGGTAATTTGTCAGGGATGTTCCCTCCCCCATTCACACCTTTCTCCGGTCACATTCCCAGCCACATACTCTCCTCAGTTTTTATTCTCCATGTACATTCCCTATATTCCCATGTTTCCCTCACTTTATCTGTAACCACCGACTGTCTTTTCTCACCTTTGACCAACCAAACACATGCTAACACTCACCCCTGACCCTGTCTCCCTCCTCCTGACTCCTTTCACCTTCTACCCCTTCCCTCTCCCATCTTTCTTCCTTACCTCTGTCCACCTTTAACCAGTCCTTCCACACCTCTCTCTCTCCCTTTGACTCCACTCACCCTTTCACTCTCTACTATCCCTGAATGCCTGCTCTTCTCCTTGAATCAACACTTGTCTTTATGACCTCCCTATCCCTCTTCCCTAGAAACCACTGACTTCCCCTGCATTCCTCTTCCTCTCTCAACCCCTTTCCCCACTCCTCCACCTCTTCCTTAAAACCACAACTTCCCTCCTGGTTCCACAAACGCCCAGTCTCCCCAGGACCCCCTACTCTCTCCTCCGTCTCTATATTCACCTTCATCCCCACTTAACCAACCCGTCACCTGACCCTTCCCTCTCCCCCAATCCCACCTCACTTTTTCCTGTCTCCGCCCACCCACTGACCTCGACCATAACATTTTTCTCCCCTCTCCGCTTCCCCACTAAAATTCTCCCACTCTTCCCCATCTCCCTAGACCCCTCCTCCCAATCACTTTACCTCGCCTCCTTCACCCCAACAAATTTACCCAGCCCCCGACTCCTCACCGTCTCCCTGACCCCTCACCTACCTTCCCTTCCTCCCTCCCTCCCCCAACTCCTCACCTTTGCGCCCACCTCCCGAACCTCCAGCCGGGACTCCGCCGCTTTGGGATCGGTGCAGAACGAGAACACCTCGCTCATGGGAGCCGCCATCTTCCTCTCCTCTCCACTCCGACCCCTGACCCCTGCCCGTCGCGGCCAATCAGCGCGCAGCCACGTGACACAAGGCTCAGCGCGGCAGGGCAAAGCGACCGATAAGTCCCGCATCCACCTGCATTGTTTAGGTGTTGTCATCATTATTAGTTCTGATTTGGTGTATTGCATAGATTGTTTTGGTGCTGGTTTATTTTGAGATGGCGTGTTTGCTGCTGGTGTACGATCTTGGGCAGAGTAGTACAAGGGAGGGAGGCATGAAGAACGTCACTGGCTTCAATCGGCCGAGCTGTAGAGCCTGGAAATGCTGCCGTGAATGGGCTAATGAGTTAACTAATTATTAGATTAGATTATGAGGACACGCAGTCTTTTATTGTCATTTAGTAATGCATGTATTAAGAAATGATACAATATTCCTCCGGTGTGATATCACAGAAACACAGGAAAGACCAAGACTGAAAAACTAACAAAAACCACATAATTATAACATATAGTTATAACAGTGCAACAATACCATAACTTGATGAAGAACAGGCCATGGCACAGTAAAAAAGTTCAAAGTCTCTCGAATGTCCTGCATCTCACGCAGACGGGAGAAGGAAGAAAACTCTCCCTGCCATGCCCGACCACTGTCCGACTCTGAGTCGTCCAAAAACTTTGAGCCTCTGATCAGCCCTCCAACACTGAGTACCGAGCTCTATCCGAACGATTCGACCTCAGCCTCAGTCACCAGCATCAGGCAAAGCCAGGGATTTTGGGGCCTTCCTTCCGGAGATTGTCGATCGCACAGTAGCAGCAGCAGCGAACCGGCATTTCAGAAATTTCTCCAGATGTTCCTCTGCTTCTCATGTCTGTCTCCATCAAATCAGAATTGTCCACGGCCCTTACTTAACAGACACGATATAATTTCACCGGAGAGCTGCATGTGCTGCCATCTTCTCCTCCTGCAATTATTTAATAGGTTTCACAATTGCCCTCCTTTTCACACCCCCTCAGCACACCAATCCATGTGCCGAGCCACCCAATGGTCCCTCAGCCTTCCCCCACCTCCAGTTCAATACATGGATGGACAACACAGGCTACCACTGTCTGCATCCCTTCCTTGCCCTGCACCTACCACCCACACCTCCACATACCAACTGCTATCATCCCAATCTTCACCTCCCCCAGCCCCACCTTCCACCAACTCCCCAGTCACCATGGACTCACCTTCACTACTGAGCAGGTGAGAATGGCTCTGGGGAAACTCTGACATGGAAAAGCATTAGGACTGGATGATGTGAACCGGAAGGTCCTGGGGGAGTGTGCTGAGCAGCTGTGTAACTCCAGCACATTTTCAGTCCGAGTCTCAACCTGGAAAAGGTTCTGACTGGAAAACATTATGTGCAGTCCCAGTACCCAAGAAGGACCCAAAAAAGTCTTGAATGAATACCCTCCAGTGGCCCTAGAGAAGCTGATCCTGGCTCACCTCTGACCCCTGGACAAATTAGCCCTTGATCCCCTGCAGTTTGCCTACCAGGAGCACATTGGAGTCGACGATGCTGTCATCTACCTGCTGAATAGAGCCTACTCGCATTTGGATAAGCAGGGCAGCACTGTGAGGATCATGGTTTTTGATTTCTCAAGTGCCTTCAATACCATACAGTCCTCATTGCTGGGGGAGAAGCTCCATTCATTGCAGGTTGGCACCTCCATTGTATCTTGGATAATAGACTACCTGACTTGCAGACCACAGTTTGTGCAGCTTCACAGCTGTGTGTCAGACATGGCTATAAGCAGCACTGGGGCCCCACAGGGGACTGTATTGGCCACCTTCCTGTTTACCCTGTATATCTCAGACTTTAGATACAACACTGAGTCATGTCATCTGCAGAAAACCTCTGATGACTCAGCAATAGTTGGGTGTATAACGGGAGGACGGGAGAATGAATACAGAGTCCTGGTGGAGGACTTTGTCAAATGGTGTAAGCTGAATCATCCACAGCTCAATATCAGTAAGACAAAGGAGATGGTGATGGACTTTAGGAAGACTAAGCTTTCACTGCTCCCTGTTACTATTGATGGTTCGAGTCCGTGAGGGTGCACTTGGATAACAGACTTGAGTGGAGCACCAACACAGAGGCTGTGTACAAGAAGGGCCAGAGTCGCCTCTCCTTCCTGAGGAGACTGAGGTCCTTTGGAGTGTGCAGGCCTCTCCTTCACATGTTCTACCAGTCTGTTGTCACCAGTACAATCTTCTATGTGGTGGTGTGCTGGGGAAATGGCATCAACATGGGTGATGCCAACAGGCTCAATAAACTGATTAGAAAGTCTGACTCTGTTATAGGAGTCAAACTGGACACACTGGAGGCTGTGGTAGGACAAAGGACCCTGTGGGAAATCCTGGCCATTCTGGACAATGTCTCTCACCCTCTGCATGCCACCTTGGCTGAACACAGGAGCACTTTTAGTCATAGACTAAGACAACTGTGCTGCTCCAAAGAGCGCTATATGAGGTCATTCTTATCCTCGGCCATTAGGCTCTATAATGAGTCTAGGGAAGTGATGACCCCTCTTGTTAGACTGTTTGAAGTAACTTACTTTTTATTCTTTCTTACTTCTCTTCTAATATTTGTATTTTTCTATATCTGTGCACTTGTAATGGTACTGTGACACTGTAATTTCCTTTGGGATCAATAAAAATTCTATTTCAAGGACATATATGCAGAAGATGCTGGAAAAGAGTCAGTAACATCATGAAGGATCCCACCCACCCTGCTGACGGACTGTTTGTCCCACTCCCATCAGGGAGGCGTCTCCGGCATCCACACCAGGACCAACAGACTCAACAACAGAGCAGTACACAGAAAATGCTGGAAGAACTCAGCAGGTCAGGCAGCATCTATGGGAAATGATAAACAGCCGACATTTCAGGCCAAGACCCTTCTTCTGGACTGAGAAGGAAGGGGGTAAGATGCCAGAATAAAAAGGTGGGGGAGAAAGAGGCTAGCTGGAAGATGTGAGGTGGGTGGGAAAGGTCAAAGGCTGGAGAGGAAGGAATCTGATAGGAGAGGAAAGAAGACCATAAGAGAAAGGGAAAGAGGAGGGGCACAAGGGGGAGGTGGTGGACAGATGATAAGAGGTTAGTGTGGAGAATGGGGGGGTTGGTGAATTTGTTCACTGGAAGGAGAAATCAATATTCATGCCAGCAGGTTAGAGGCTACCCAGATGGAATATAAGGTGTTGCTCCTTCACCCTGAAGGTGGACTCATCTTGGCACTAGAGAAGGCCATGTTCCAAAACATTGGAACGGGAATGGGAGTAGTTTGGCCACTGGGAAGTCCCACTTGTGGCGGATGAAGCAGAAGTTATTGACAAAGTGGTCCCCCAATACATAGAAACATAGAAAATAGGTGCAGGAGTAGGCCATTCGGCCCTTCGAGCCTGCACCGCCATTTATTATGATCATGGCTGATCATCCAACTCAGAACCCCGCCCCAGCCTTCCCTCCATACCCCCTGACCCCCGTAGCCACAAGGACCATATCTAACTCCCTCTTAAATATAGCCAATGAACTGGCCTCAACTGTTTCCTGTGGCAGAGAATTCCACAGATTCACCACTCTCTGTGTGAAGAAGTTTTTCCTAATCTCGGTCCTAAAAGGCTTCCCCTCTATCCTCAAACTGTGGCCCCTCGTTCTGGACCTCCCCAACATCGGGAACAATCTTCCTGCATCTAGCCTGTCCAATCCCTTTAGGATCTTATATGTTTCAATCAGATCCCCCCTCAATCTTCTAAATTCCAACGAGTACAAGCCCAGTTCATCCAGTCTTTCTTCATATGAAAGTCCTGCCATCCCAGGAATCAATCTGGTTAACCTTCTTTGTACTCCCTCTATGGCAAGGATGTCTTTCCTCAGATTAGGGGACTAAAACTGCACACAATACTCCAGGTGTGGTCTCACCAAGGCCTTGTACAACTGCAGTAGTACCTCCCTGCTCCTGTACTTGAATCCTCTGGCTATAAATGCCAGCATACCATTTGCCTTTTTCACCGCCTGCTGTACCTGCATGCCCACTTTCAATGACTGGTGTATAATGACACCCAGGTCTCGTTGCACCTCCCCTTTTCCTAATCGGCCACCATTCAGATAATAATCTGTTTTCCTATTTTTGCCACCAAAGTGGATAACTTCACATTTATCCACATTAAATTGCATCTGCCATGAATTTGCCCACTCACCCAACCTATCCAAGTCACCTTGCATCCTCTTAGCATTCTCCTCACAGCTAACACTGCCACCCAGCTTCGTGTCATCTGCAAACTTGGAGATGCTACATTTAATTCCCTCATCCAAGTCATTAATATATATTGTAAACAACTGGGGTCCCAGCACTGAGCCTTGCGGTACCCCACTAGTCACTGCCTGCCATTCTGAAAAGGTCCCGTTTATTCCCACTCCTTGCTTCCTGTCTGCTAACCAACTCTCCACCCACACCAATACCTTACCCCCAATACCGTGTGCTTTAAGTTTGCACACTAATCTCCTGTGTGGGACCTTGTCAAAAGCCTTCTGAAAATCCAAATATACCACATCCACTGGTTCTCCCCTATCCACTCTACTAGTTACATCCTCAAAAAATTCAATGAGATTCGTCAGACATGATTTTCCTTTCACAAATCCATGCTGACTTTGTCCGATCATTTCACCGCTTTCCAAGTGTGCTGTTATCACATCCTTGATAACTGACTCCAGCAGTTTCCCCACCACTGACGTTAGGCTAACCGGTCTATAATTCCCCAGTTTCTCTCTCCCTCCTTTTTTAAAAAGTGGAGTTACATTAGCCACCCTCCAATCCTCAGGAACTAGTCCAGAATCTAACGAGTTTTGAAAAATTATCACTAATGCATCCACTATTTCTTGGGCTACTTCCTTAAGCACTCTGGGATGCAGACCATCTGGCCCTGGGGATTTATCTGCCTTCAATCCCTTCAATTTACCTAACACCACTTCCCTACTAACATGTATTTCGCTCAGTTCCTCCATCTCACTGGACCCTCTGTCCCCTACTATTTCTGGAAGATTATTTATGTCCTCCTTAGTGAAGACAGAACCAAAGTAATTATTCAATTGGTCTGCCATGTCCTTGCTCCCCATAATCAATTCACCTGTTTCTGTCTGCAGGGGACCTACATTTGTCTTTACCAGTCTTTTCCTTTTTACATATCTATAAAAGCTTTTACAGTCAGTTTTTATGTTCCCTGCCAGTTTTCTCTCATAATCTTTTTTCCCCTTCCTAATTAAGCCCTTTGTCCTCCTCTGCTGAACTCTGAATTTCTCCCAGTCCTCAGGTGAGCCACTTTCTCTGGCTAATTTGTATGCTTCTTCTTTGGAATTGATACTATCCCTAATTTCTCTTGTCAGCCACGGGTGCACTACCTTCCTTGATTTATTCTTTTGCCAAACTGGGATGAACAATTGTTGTAGTTCATCCATGCAGCCCTTAAATGCTTGCCATTGCATATCCACCGTCAATCCTTTAAGTGTCATTTGCCAGTCTATCTTAGCTAATTCACGTCTCATACCTTCAAAGTTACCCCTCTTTAAGTTCAGAACCTTTGTTTCTGAATTAACTATGTCACTCTCCATCTTAATGAAGAATTCCACCATATTATGGTCACTCTTACCCAAGGGGCCTCTCACGACAAGATTGCTAATTAACCCTTCCTCATTGCTCAAAACCCAGTCCAGAATAGCCTGCTCTCTAGTTGGTTCTTCGACATGTTGGTTCAAAAAACCATCCCGCATGCATTCCAAGAAATCCTCTTCCTCAGCACCTTTACCAATTTGGTTCACCCAATCTACATGTAGATTGAAGTCACCCATTATAACTGCTGTTCCTTTATTGCACACATTTCTAATTTCCTGTTTAATACCATCTCCGACCTCACTACTACTGTTAGGTGGCCTGTACACAACTCCCACCAGCGTCTTCTGCCCCTTAGTGTTACGCAGCTCTACCCATATCGATTCTACATCTTCCCGGCTTATGTCCTTCCTTTCTATTGCGTTAATCTCTTCTTTAACCAGCAACGCCACCCCACCTCCCCTTCCTTCATGTCTATCCCTCCTGAATATTGAATGTCCCTGAACGTTGAGCTCCCATCCCTGGTCACCCTGGAGCCATGTCTCTGTGATCCCAACTATATCATAATCATTAATAACAATCTGCATTTTCAATTCATCCACCTTATTACGAATGCTCCTTGCATTGACACACAAAGCCTTCAGGCGCTCTTTTACAACTCTCTTAGCCCTTATACAATTATGCTGAAAAGTGGCTCTTTTTAATGCTTGCCCTGGATTTGTCGGCCTGCCACTTTTACTTTTCTCCATAGTACTTTTTGCTTCTACCCTCACTTTACACCCCTCTGTCTCTCTGCACTGGTTCCCATCCCCCTGTTGTGAACTAACCTCCTCACGCCTAGCCTCTTTAATTTGATTCCCACCCCACAACCATTCTAGTTTAAAGTCACCTCAGTAGCCCCCACTAATCTCCCTGCCAGGATATTGGTCCCCCTAGGACTCAAGTGCAACCCGTCCTTTTTGTACAGGTCACGCCTGCACCAAAAGAGGTCCCAATGATCCAAAAACTTGAATCCCTGCCCCCTGCTCCAATCCCTCAGCCACGCATTTATCCTCCACCTCATCGCATTCCTACTCTCACTGTCGCGTGGCACAGGCAGTAATCCCGAGATTACTACCTTTGCGGTCCTTTTTCTCAACTCCCTTCCTAGCTCCCTATATTCTCCTTTCAGGACCTCATCCCTTTTCCTACCTATGTCATTGGTACCTATATGTACCACGACCTCTGGCTCCTCACCCTCCCACTTCAGGATATTTTGGACACGATCAGAAATATCCCGGACCCTGGCACCAGGGAGGCAAACTACCATCCGGGTCTCTGGACTGCATCCACAGAATCGCCTATCTGACCCCCTTACTATCGAGTCCCCTATCACAACTGCCCTCCTCTTCCTTGCCCTACCCTTCTGAGCTACAGGGCCGGACTCTGTGCCGGAGGCACGGCCACTGTCGCTTCCCCCGGGTAAGCTGTCCCCCCCAACAGTACTCAAACAGGAGTACCTGTTGTTAAGGGGCACAGCCACTGGGGTACTCCCTATTACCTGACCCTTCCCCTTCCCCCTCCTAACCGTGACCCACTTGTCTGCCTCCCGTGGCCCCGGCGTGACCACCTGCCTGCAACTCCTCTCTATCACCTCCTCACTCTCCCTGACCAGACGAACGTCATGGAGCTGCAGCTCCAGTTCCGTAACGCGGTCCCTTAGGAGCTGCATCTCGATGCACTTGGCGCAGATGGAGAGGTCTGGGAGGCTTGGAGACAGGTCTCATCAATGTAGAGGAGGCCGCATCAGGAACACTGGACACAATAGACGACCCAGCAGATTCGCAGGTGAAGTGTCGTCTCACCTGGAAGGACTGTTTGGGGTCCTCAATGGAGGTGAGGGAGGAGGTGTGTGAGCAGGTGTAGCAGTTAGGCCACTAGCAGGGATAGATGCTGGAAGGGGGATTAGTGGGGAGGGATGAATGGACAAGGGAACTGTGGAGGGAGCGATCCCTGCAGAAAGCAGAGAGGGGTGGGGAGGTAAAGATAGGTTTAGTGGTGGGATCCCTCTGGAGATGGTGGAAGTTGCAGAGGATGATGTGTTGAACGTGGAGGCTGATGGGGTGATTGGTAAGGACAAGAGGGACTCCATCACTATTAAGGCGGCAGGAAGATGGTGTGAGCATGGATGTTCGGGAAATGGAGGAGATGTGGGTGAGGGCTGCGTTAATAGTGGAGGGAGGGAAAGCCCGTTCTTTAAAGAAGGAGGACATCTCTGATGTCCTGGAATGGAAAGCCATGTCCTAGGAACAGATGCAATAGAGGTGAGGAGACTGAGAGAGGGAATAGGACTTTTACTGGAGATAGAGAGGGAAGAGGTATAGTCGAGATTATCGTGGGAACCAATAGGGTGTTTGCAGGTTTATAAAAGATGTTGGTTAACAGTTTGTCTCCAGAGACACAAACAGAGAGATCGAGAAAGGGGAGGGAGGTGTCAGAGATGGTCCAAGTGAACTTAAGGGCCGGGTAGAAGTTAGGGGCAAAGTTGATAAAATTGGCGAGCACAGCATGGGTGAATGAAGCAGCGGCAATACAGTTGCCAGTGTAGCGTAGGAAGAATTGGAGAGTCTAACTGTGGAAGGCTTGGAACATAGACTGTTCTGCATTGCCAATAAAGAGGCTGGCATAGCTGTGATCCATGCGAGTGCCCATGGCTACCCTCAAGTTTGGATAAACCGGGAGGAGCCAAAGGAAAAATTGTTCAGGGTGAGGACGAGTTCGGCTAGATGGGGGCAGCGGTGGTGGAGTGGGATTGGTTGTTTTTTTTTTGTCAAGAAAGAAAAGGAGAGCTTTGAGGCCTTCTTATTGGGGGATAGAGGTGTGTAGGGACTGAACATCCATGGTAACAATGAGGTGGTCAGGGCCAGGGAATTGAAAGTTACTGAGGAGATTGAGGGCGTGAGAAGTGTCAGGAATGTAGGGGGGGAAGGGACCAAACCAAGGGGGATAGAATGGAATCGAGATATGAGGGTGTGAGTTCAGCAGAGCAGGAGCAGGCAGAGACAATAGGCCAACATGGACTGTCCAGTTTGTGGATCTTGGATAGGAGGTAAAACTGAGCAGTGTGGGGTAAGGGAACTGTGGGTTTGGTGGCAGTGGTTGGGAGTTCTCCAGAGTGGATGAGGACAGTGATGGTGCTGGAGTCAGTTTTCCGATGGTGTGGGGTGGGGTCCTCCTCAAGGAGTAGGTATGAGGAGGTCAGTGCACCTCAATACAACAGCACCCCCTTTGTCTGCAGGTCTGATAGTATGGTTGGGATTGTTGCGGAGAGAGTGGAGGGCAGTGCGTTCAGAGGGGGTAAGGTTTGAGAAGGAGGGAGGAGTGCTGAAGTCAAGACGGTTGATGTCTCATCTATAATTTGAGATGAAAACATTCAGAGCAGGCAGAGAATCAAAGTGGGGTGTCCAAGAAGAGGACAAGGGTTGAGAACAGGAAAAAGAGTCATCAGGGCAGGGTGTGGAATCCTTACCAAAGAGATGACGGAAGAAGAGCTTGACGTCGTGGTGGGTGGGTGAACTCAGGTGAAGGGGACAAAGGTGAGGCCCTTACAGAGGACAGAACATTTTTCCTCAGAGAGGAGAAGGTCAGAGGGAATTGTGAAGACATGGCAGGGATGAGAGCTGGGATCAGAGGGGGCAAGAGACTCAAAAACAGTTACTTTCCCCAAGCAGTGAGGCTGATCAACACCTCTACTCACTAACCCACCCCTCCACACCCCCAACCACCACTACTTTATCATTTCATGTCAGACACCTTACGTATACACTCTCCTGTGCCTAGAGTCACTTTATGGAGATGCGATCAATTATGTATATAAGTTATCTTATGTATTTATATTTTTGTGGGTTTTTTTATTGTGTTCTTTATCTTACTGTGTTTTTTGTGCTGGATCAGATCCAGAGTAACAATTATTTCATTCTCCTTTACACTTGTATACTGGAAATGACATTAAATAATCTTGTTCTTGAATCCAAAGTCAAATTCGGGTTTATTGTTGTCTGCACAGGTGCAATGAGAAGCTTACCTGCAGCAGCATCACAAGCACGGAGCATCAGATAAACAGCGTTCACAAGGAAATATCAAAACAAATTAGACACGGAAGTACAATTAGACCATGAAGGAGTGATCAGACTGTTGCTAAAATGTTAGTTTAGTTAATTAAGGCTATTACCATTACTGGGTTTTATACTGGGGGACCATTCGATAGTCTTTTAACAGCAGGATAGAAGCTGTCCTTGAGCCTGGTGGGCTGTTCTTTCAGGCTTTTGCAGCTTCTGCCCAGTGGGGCGGCGGGAAGAGAGAACGTCCAGGTGGGCCTTCGGGGTCAGGAAGACACGGGAGATTGCAGATACTGCAATTAGGAGCAACACACAATCTGCAGGAGGAACTCAGTGGGTCAAGTTCTAAAGATTTCACAGATTAGCTTTATTTGTCATAATAACAGTGAAATACATCATTTCCATCAACAACCAACACTGCAAAGATGTGCCAGGTCGGTGAGTTAGTTTATCACCCATACTGGGGCGAAGACCACTGACAGCAGCTCAGCAGAGCCCTCTGACCTGGGCCAGACTTTCAACCTGCCCCCAGGCGTAGCCCATCATCTTGGTGTCAGGTTCAAGGGCGTGTTGCCAATTGATTGATTGATTGATTTAGTGATACAGTGCGGTGTAGGCTCTTCCGGCCCTTCCAGCCATGTTGCCCCAGCAACCCCACAACTCTGATTAATCCTAACCTCACCACTTACAATGACCAGCTAACCTACCCCGTGCACCCTATGTCTGTAGAAGGAAGCTGGAGCAGCTGGGCAAAACACACGCATTCCACTGGCAGGACGTACAGAGACTCCTCACAGATTGGCGCCAGAGAGGAACTTCAAACTCCGTGACGTCCCAAGCTGTAATATCAAGGCGCTAACTGCTATGCTATTGTGCCACCCCTGCTTTTGACAGCCTCTCTTCACTTTCCCTTGATATTCCACGTTAACGCTTACCTGCTGATGTTGGTCCATGTTTCACTGGTGGTTGTTCTGGATGACGGAAGGATGATCAGCCCTGTGGCTTCCTCAGACTTGTGGCTTTTCACCACACGATTTCACACGTCTTTGAGGCGAAGGCCCTTCCTCTCCCAGGAATGAGACCTTTGGAGATACTGTTGGCATTTCTGTAGCTCTGGGTTTTTACGGGATGGGATTGCTAACCCCAAGCCCAACCCTCTTCCTTTCACAACCATCTGGAAGAAGGCACAGTAGCCTTAAGACCTCACCAGCAGGTTCAGGAACAGTTATCACCCCTCAACCATCAGGAAGATTGTCAGGAGCCTCAGGACCCACACGGCCAGAATCAGGAACAGTTATCACCCCTCAACCATCAGGAAGATGGTACAGGAGCCGCAGGACCCACACGACCAGAATCAGGAACAGTTATTACCCCTCAACCATCAGGAAGATGGTACAGGAGCCACAGGACCCACACGACCAGAATCAGGAACAGTTATCACCCCTCAACCATCCAGGAAGATTGCACAGGGGCCTCATGACCTACACCACCAGGTTCGGAAACAGTTATCATCCCTCAACCATCAGGAAGACGGTACAGGAGCCTCATGACCTACACCACCAGGTTCAGGAACAGTTATTATCCCTCAATTATCAGGCTCATGAACTGTTCCCACAACCTATGGACTCACTTTCAATGACTCTTCATCTCTCAAGTTCTCGATATTTATTGCTGATTTATTTATTATTATTTATTTTCTCTTTTTGTATTTGTACAGTTTGTTGTTTTTTGTTTGTACTTTGGTTGTTTGACCATCCTGCTGTGTGCAGTCTTTTATTGACTTTATTGCTTTTCTTTGTATTTACTATGAATGCCCGCAAGAAAATGAATCTCAGGCTTATATATGGTGACATATATGTACTTTGAGAATAAATTTTATTTTGAACTTTGACATCGGTAAAGGGTGAAGGAGTGAAATTCTATTCCAGCAGGGGGAGCCAACAGCCCACGTTTCAAACTTTCATTCTAAGGTTGTAGATTGAGTCATGGAGTACTACCGCACAAAAGCAAAGTCAAAGTTAATGTCGGGTTTACTGTCATCTGCACAAGTCCATGTCTGCACAGGTGCAATGAAAAACTTACTTGCAGCAACACCGCAGGCAGAGGAGGACTTTCTTCAGGCAGAGAGTGGTGAATCTGTGGAATTCTTTGCCCCAGACAGCAATGAAGGCCAAGTCTTTATGTATATTTAAGGCAGAAGTTGATAGATTCTTGATTAGTCAGGGAGAATGAAGGGATACTGGGAGAAGACAGGAGTTTAGGGCTGAGTAGGGAAAGTCGATCAGCCATGATGAAATGGCAGAACAGACTCAATGGGCCAAATGGCCTAATTCTGCTCCTATATCTTATGGTCTTATGGCACAGAGCATCAGATACACAATAGTCACAAGAAAAAAAATAAAGATAAATCATACACAATTTTTACAAGAAAGAACACAATTGGAACAAAAAGAAAACCAAAGTCTGTATTACTGGCTCGTGTAGTGATTAGGGTTTTGCCGGTGATACATGAAATTAACTCTTTTATAACAGCAACCTTGCGCTCAAGGTCAGTAGGACCAAGGGACTCATTGTGCACTTCAGGAAGGGGAAATTGAGGGAACACACTTCAGTCCTCATTATGGGGTCAGAAGTGGAAAGGGAGAGCAGTTTTAAGTTCCTGTGTGTCAACATCTCTGAAGATTTATCCTTGGTCCAACATATTGATGCAATTACAAAGGAGGCACACCTCCAACTATAGTTGAGTGGGAGTTTGAGGAGATTTGAAATGTCACCAAGGATTCTAGCAACCTTCTACAGATGTACAGTGGAGAGAATTCGGACTGGTTGCATCACTGTCTGGTATCGAGGCTCCAAAGCCTAGGATCAGAAAAAGCTGTGGAGGGTTGTAACCTCAGCCAGCTCCACTATGGGTACTGGCCTCCCCACCATCAAGTCGCCTCAAGAAAGTGGCATCTATTGTGAAGGACCCGCACCATCTGGGACATGATCTCTTCTCATTGATACCATCAGGAAGGAGGTACAGGAGCCCGAAGTCACACAAAGTTCAGAGCTCAAAGTACAAAATTCAAGTTTATTATCAGAGTACATACATGTCACCACATACAACCTTGAGATTCTTTTTCTGCGGGCATACTTAGCAAATTTATAGATGAATAACAGCAGGAACTATAAACAAACTGTGCAAATGCAGATATAAATAAATAGCAATAAATAATGAGCATGAAACAACAAAATAACATCCATCAATATAATAGAGTTTAGTTATCCTCTTCTGTTCAGGAGCCTGATGGTTGAGGGGTAGTAACTAATTGAACCTGCTGTTGTGAGTCCTGAGGCACGTGTACCTTCTACCTGATGGCAGCAGTGAGAAAAGACTGTGGCCTGAGTGTCGAGGATCTTTAATGATGGATGCTGATTTTCTACAGCAATGTTTCATGTAGATGTGCTCAATTTATTGGGAGGGTTTTACCTGTGATATACTGGGCCAAATCCATTACCTTTTGGCTGATTTTCCTCTCAAAGGCATTTGTGTTCCCATACCAGGCCGTAATGCAGCCAGTCAGCACACTTTCCACCAAAGTTTGCCAAAGTTTTGGATGACATGCAGAACTTCTGCATTTATGTGAAGGGCTGGGATAATCTGAGATAGTGACACCCAGGAATTTAAAGCTACTGACCCCCCCCCCCCCCCCCACCGGTCCATTGATCCTCCAATGGTTACTGGCTCATTGACCTCTGGTTTCCTGCTCCTGAAGTCTGCTGTCTTTGCCTTGGTCTTTTTGACATTGAGTGAGAGGTTGCACACTTAGTGTTTCAGGAACAGCTTCTCCCCCTCTGCCATCAGATTTCTGAAAGGACAATGAACCCATCAACACTATCTCACTACATTTGCTCTCTATTTTCAATACTTACTTATATTTCTTACTGTAATTTATGGACTTTTAATGCATCACACTGTATTTCTGCTGTTAAACAACATATGTGAGTGATAATAAAGCTGAGAAGCAGGATTTATGAACATTTGGAGAGACATAATCTGATGAGTTACAGTCAGCATGGCTTTGTCAAGGGCAGGTCATGCCTTATGAGCCAGATTGAATTCTTTGAGGAGGTTACAAAATACGTTGATAAAGGTAGAGTAGTGGATACATAGAACATAAAAATCTACAGCACATTACAGGCCCTTCAGCCCACAATGTTGTGCCGACCATGTGACCTACTCTAGAAACTGCCTAGAATTTCCCTACCGCAGAGCCCTCTATTTTCCTAAGCTCCATGTACCTACCTAAGAGTCTCTTAAAAGACCCAATTGTAACTGCCTCCACCACTGTTGCCGGCAGTGCATTCCACGCACCCACCATTCTCTGTGTGAAAAACTTACCTCTGACATCCCCCCAAGCACCTTAAAACCATACCCTCTCATGTTAGCCATCTGAGCCCTGGGAAAATGCCTCTCATCATCTTATACACCTCTATCAGGTCACCTCTCATCCTCTGTCACCCCAAGGAGAAAGAGCCAGTTCACTCAACCTATTCTCATAAAGCACACCCTCCAATCCAGGCAACATTCTTGTAAATCTCTTCTGCACTCTCCCTATAGTATCCATATCCTTCCTGTAGTGAGGTGACTAGAACTGAACACAGTACTCCAAGTGGGGTCTGACCAAGGTCCTATATAGAGAAACACAGAAACATAGAAAACCTACAGCACAATACAAGCTCTTCAGCTCACAATGCTGTGCCGAACATGTTCTTACTTGAAAAATGACCAAGGGTTACCCATAGCCCTCTATTTTTATGAGCTCCATATACCTGTCCGGAAGTCTCTTAAAAGACCCTATCGTATCCGCCTCCACCACCGTTGCTGGCAGCCCATTCCACACACTCACCACTCTCTGCTTAAAAAACTTACCCCGATATCTTTTCTGGACTTCCAAGCACTGTAAAACTGCACTCTCGTGCTAGCCATTTCAGCCCTGGGAAAAAAGCCTCTGACTACCCACACGATCAATGCCTCTCATCATCTTGTACACCTCTATCAGGTCACCTCTCATCCTCTGTCGCTCCGAGGAAAAAAAGCTGAGTTCACTCAACCTATTCTCATAAGGCATGCTCCCCAATCCAGGCAACATCTTTGTAAATCTCCTCTGCACCCTTTCTATGGTTTCCACATCCTTCCTATACTGAGGTGACCAGAACTGAGCACAGTACTCCAAGTGGGGTCTGACCAGGGTCCTATATAGCTGCAACATTACCTTTCGGCTCCTAAACTCAATCCCACGATTGATGAAGGCCAATGCACCGTATGCTTTCTTAACCATAGAGTCAACCTGCGCAGCAGCCTTGAGTGTCCTATGGACTCGGACCCCAAGATCCCTCTGATCCTCCACACTGCCAAGAGTCTTACCATTAATACTATATTCTGTCATCATATTTGACCTACCAAAATGAACCACCTCACACTTATCTGGGTTGAACTCCATCTGCCACTTCTCAGCCCAGTTTTGCATCCTATCAATGTCCTGCTGTAACCTTTGACAGCCCTCCACACTATCCACAACACCTCCAACTTTTGAGTCATCAGCAAACAGGATGCAGGGTATATGGATTTCAGTAAGGCATTTGATAAGGTTCCCCATGCAAGGCTCCTTCAGAAAGTAAGGAGGCATGGGATCCAAGGAGACCTTGCTTTGTGAATTCAGAACTGGCTTGCCCACAGAAGGCAAAGAGTGGTTGTAGACGGGTCATATTCTGCATGGAGGTCGGTAGCCAGCGGAGTGCCTCAGGGATCTGTTCTGGGACCCCTTCTCTTTGTGATTTTTATAAATGACCTAATGAGGAAGTGGAGGGATGGGTTAGTAAATTTGCTGATGACACAAAAGTTGAGGGTGTTGTGGACAGTGTGGAGGGCTGTCAGACGTTACAGCGGGACATTGATAGGATGCAAAACTGAGCTGAGAAGTGGCAGATGGAATTCAACTCAGATAAGTGTGAGGTAGTTCATTGTGGTAGGTCAAATTTGAAGACAGAATATCGTGTTAATGGTAAGACTCTTGGCAGTGTGGAGGATCAGTGGGATCTTGAGGTCCCTATCCATAGGACACTCAAAGCTGCTGCACAGGTTGACAGTGTTGTTAAGAAGGTGTATGGTGTGTCGGCATTCATCAACCGAGGGATTGAGTTTGAGTTCAAGAGCCGTGAGGTAATGTTACAGCTATATAAGACCTTAGTTAGACCCCACTTGGAGTACAGTGTTCAGTTCTGGTCACTTCATTACAGAAAGGATGTGGAAACCATAGAAAGGGTGCAGAGGAGATTTACAAGGATGTTGCCTAGATTGGGGAGCATGCCTTATGAGAATAAATTGAGAGAACTCGGCCTTTTCTCCTTGGGGCGATGGAGGATGAGAGGTGACCTGATAGAGGTGTAAAAGATGATGAGAGGCATTGATCGTGTGGACAGTCAGAGGCTTTTTCCCAGGACTGAAATAGCTAAAATGAGGAGGCATAGTTTTAAAATGCTTGGAAGTAGGGGGATGTCAGAGGTAAGTTTTTCACACAGAGAGCAGTGGGTGTGTGGAATGCACTGCCAGCGAAGGTGGTGGGGTGGATACATAGGATTATTTTAAGAGTCTCTCAGAGAAGGCTTAGAAAAATAGAGGGCTCTGCGGTAGGGAAATTCTAGGCGGTTTCTAGAGTAGGTTACATGGTCGGCACAACATTGTGGGCTGAAGCACCTGTAACGTGCTGTAGGTTTTTTCCATATGGAGAGTAAGGTGTTGCACCTGCAGCAGACACACCTACTCCATACAGATGAAGAATCCAAAGGAACAGCAAAGACCAATAGAGTTCGGCACCAGCAGTGTTGCAGGAGTTGCCAATCAATGTTAGACTCAGTATAGGACTGCCTTAGAGACTCCAGCCCCAGATTTTTTCCTCGGGGTTTACTCCCGCAGCCTTTCCCATGAGTGGTATAGCCACAAGGCAGTGGAGTTTCAGATCACAGTTTTTCTTTTAGATGAGCTGCCAAGGACAGCTGACGGGCACCGTCTGCTTGGTGACTGGTTTTAAGGTGCCAGTAACCCATCTTTTCCACTGCTCCTGTCAGTAGAAATGGTTTTACTGGGCTTAGTAGCTGAGCCACACGTGAAAGGCCAGGAGCTGGACTTGGTTGTCAGAGACTATTTGAGGGACACGTCATTGGGAGCATTTAATAGGCAGTGGGGGCTTGTCCCCAATATATCCCCTCCCATATGACAATTTTAAGGAACCATAAACTATTCCCTTGCTGTGAAGAAGAAGGCTGATATTTGAAAACATCAACAGTTCCTTCCCCTGCATCTACATTTACATGGAGTGCTGCCACAAGAAAGCAGCATCCATCGTCAAGGACCCCACCATGCAGGCCGCGCTCTCTCCTCACTCCTCATTGGGCAAGAGGTACAGAAGTCTTCGGTCCCACACCACTAAGTTCAGGAACAGTTGTTGCCCTACAATAATCAAACTCCTGAACTAATGTGGATAACTTCACTCATCTCAACTCTGAACTGGTTCCACCACCTGCAGACTCACCTTCAAAGATTCTACAATTCTTGTTCTCAGTATAATTTTTTTATCTGCACAGCTCATCTTCTTTTTCACGCTGGTGCTTTGTCAGCGTTTATTTATGTCTAGTTTTCATAAATTCGATTGTATTTCTTTACCCACTTACTGCCCATTATGCCACTGGCGTTTAGGGCAGCAATGAAGATTCTCCACTTCTGGCGGTGTTTTGGGGCTTCCTTCATCACGCTGGTGGATTTCAGTTTCCGCTAGTCAGTCATGCAAGTCTCGGGTGGAGACTCAGGAATAACGCTGCACTCTGATGTAGAAGGAATCTTCATTGCTGTAACAATTGCCGTTTCTGTAACAGTTTTGTTTGACCAGTCAGGGTAGTTAGCCCTGAGCTGAGCCTGGAGGACGAGTGGACCACTCTTAGTCTGGCCTCTACCCTTTGACCTGTCTGGCATGGGTGACCCTACCAAGAGTCAAAGCATGAAACCCTGACTCCAGCTAACAGAGCTCTCTGGGTCATTGAGACATGCAAGTCTCCAAATCACAAGATTATGGTCCTCTTGGAGGATTGCATTTCTTTCTTTATTTATTTTTTCGTGTAAATGCCTGCTAGAGAATGAACCTCAAGTATATGGTGACTCACACAAAATGCCGGAGGAACTCAGCAGGCCAGGCAGCGTCTATGGAGAAGAGAAAACAGTCGAAGTGTCGGGCAAGTACGCACTTTGATAGCAACGTATTGCTGCTCGGCCCGCTGAATTCCTCTTGCAGATCGTGAATTGCTCCAGATTTTCGCTGCTCTGTGACTCAGCATGAACATCCAAACAGGGTAAGCATCAGGAAATTGGCGAATTGTGCATGGTCAGTATTCAACCTTTGCCGTCTTTACAATGGCTATTCACTTTTCAATCAGGCCCACATGCTGATAACTGTCTTTGGAATGTCACTAATTAATTTTCTTGATGGACTTTTGACACTTCAGTTCCCAAGGAAGCAAACGACACCAAAGTTCCCTCAGTCTCTCTGGCATAAGCAGTGGTGCAGTCTGGAGGGCCCTGTTTTACATAAATTAGCCAGCAGTTAAGGCCACATTATGTCTCTCATTAGTACCGTGATACCTTTCAATGTTAAAACCTTTAAAACTTTCACTCTCTGCTAACGAGCTGGGAACTGTCGCACCCTCCGCTCTGTATCTCAAGTGGAATGGAGGTGTGAGAATCCACAGGCCCCCAACATGGAGATCCACACATCAGTCACTGCAGACTGGTTCCACCCCACCCCCATTCCCCGCTCTCCCATCTGCAGGAGGAAATGGGGCAGCACACCTGGGGCTGAGTCAGAGCGACAGGGAAGGAGATGTAAACACCAGAGATTCTGACAATCCAAAATCAGCATCAGGTTGATAATCAAGGACACGTCGTGAAATTTGTTGTTTTGTGGCCGCTGTACACACATGAAGAAATGTAACATCGACATCAGCAATTGGGAAACCAATGCCAAGGACAGGAAACTCTGGCAAGCCATCATCCGAGAAGGAACAGCAACTTTCGAAGCCAACGGATGTGCAGAATTAGAAGAAAAGAGAAGAAGATGGAAAGAGAGGCAGCAACAACCAAAGCCCGATCTGCTGTCTGGAACTACCTGTCCTGAATGCGGAAGAACTTTCTAAGCCAAGATTGGCCTCAGAAGCCATTTGAGAGCCCATAAGTAGATCAACAGAACAAAGACCATCATCCTCGACCTCGAGGGATAGCCATGATGACGACATTGTAATATATATATATATAAAATCTGTGTTTCAATCAGAGATGTGTGTGTGTGTGTGTGTGTGTGTGTGTGTGTGTGTGTGTTTTATTTATTTAGTGATACAGAGAGGAGTAGGCCTTTCCAGCCCTTTAAACTGCACCGCCCAGCGACCCCCGACAGCCCCAATTTAACCCATACTTCACCATGGGGCAATATACAATCACCAATTAACCTACCCAGAGTACACCTTTGGACTGTGGGAGGAAACCGACTCAACCAGGGACAACCCATGCATTCCATGGGAAGGATGTACAGACTCCTTACAAAGGACGGTGGGATTGGGGTCTGATCTCTGATGCCCCGAGCTGTAATAGTGTTGCTCTAACCACTACGGGACTGTGACACCCAGTAGCAAATGATTTTAGGAATGGTAAGGGTGGTGCACCGCAGGGAAAGGTGAGGCACAGGTGGCAGGGAAGGAGTGCCAGGGACGCGGGTGGCATGGGTGATCCACCCAACCCTGACACACTCGGAAAATCATTGGATTTCAAACAATTGGCTTATTGATCATCACAGAACAGAACATCTCACTGGTGCTTCCCTCTCCCCGCCCCCTTCCCACTCTCAGTCCTCAATAGAGACCCATATCAAGATCAGTCTCATCATCACTCACATATGTCATGAAATTTGTTTAATATACATACAAAAACAAATGTGTGTATACACTGTATAATTAAACAAATCATGCAAAAAGGAAGCAAAAGGTGGTTCATCGTCTACTCAAAAGTCCGATGGCGGTGAGGAAGAAGGTGTTCCTAAAATGTTGAGAGAACGTCTTCCGGCTCTTGAAGGAGCCCCTCCGTACCAGATGTGATGCCACCAGTTAGAATGCTCCCCACAGTACATCTATAGAAATTTGGAAACATACCAAATCTCCTAAAACTTCTAATGAAATACTGCTGTTGTGCCTTCTTTTGGGTAGCAGGGTGCAGAGACATCTCTACCAAAGGAGATGTGGGGCACTCTTTCTCTCCGTTAGCCTGTAGGTTAACCTTGGGCAGGGCGCAGCACCTGCTTAGCCCCTCCCGACCCCCGATCAGGGTCACATGAAGCCATGGGAGCAGGTGGTGGTTGGTCGTACGAGCAGCAGGTGCATATCACAAGTCCTGGGTATGTGACCACTGACGCCAGGCGGCCAATGTCTGAACTGATAATTTCCGGGGTCATCCATCTTGTAAAGACACTGCCCGGAAGAAAACAATGGCAAACCACTTATGTAGAATAATTTGCCAAGAACAACCCTAGTCATAGGCCATGATTGCCCACGTCATACAACACGACACGTGCTGATGATGATGACCATGTGCCGTCTTTGTAACTGCATCAATATGTTGGGTCCAGGACAAACCTTCAGAGATGCTGACACCCAGGAACTTGAAAGTGCTCATCTGAGCAACACATACAAATTACTGGAGGAACTCAGCAGGTCAGCCAGCATCTGTGGAGAGGGATAAACGGTTGATGTTTCAGGCTGAGACCCTTCATCACACATGCATGTTTACACTATGTAAGCATGATTATATATACAGTGTTTACAGCAGGATATTCAGCCATCTAATCTAATCCTCAAGTCAAGCAAGCGGTCCTAATCATTTTTATCTACCCTCTTCCCAATTCCCTCACTGACCTTTAGTCTAATATCCACCCAGTCTAGTCTTGAACAGACCAATTTTCTTTCTGCAAAATGCTGGAGGAACTCAGCAGGTCAGGCAGTATCTATGGAGGGGAATAAACAATCAACGTTTCAGTCTGAGACCCTTCACTGGCAGTTCTTGAAGTGTACATTCATTTCTACAGCTGTATAAATGGGTAAATTGCTTTATTACTGTCATATGTATTGAGGTACAGTGAAAACTTTATTTTGCGTTTCTTCCATCCATACAGATCATTTCATTACACAGTACATCGAGGTAGTACGAGGGAAAGCAATAACCGAGTGCAAAAGAGAGTGTTACAGGGAAAGTGTGGTGCTGGTAACAAATCAGATGCAAGGTCATAATGTGGTAGGTTGTGAGGTCAAGAGTTCATTTTATGAGACCGAGGAAATATTCAGTAGTTTTATAACAGTGGGATAGAAGCTGTCCTTGAGCCTGGATATATGTGCTTTCAGGTTTCTGTATCTTCTGCCTGATGAAAATGTCTGGGTGAGAGGGTTGTTGATGATGTCCTGATGAAGAGTGTCAGCCTGAAACGTCGACTGTAGAATCCTCTCTATAGCTGTTGCCTAACCTCCTGTCTTTCTCCAGCGTTTTGTGTTTGTCGCTCAGGACTTTCGGCATCTGTAGAATCGCGTGTGTCTTTGATGATTTTGGCTGCTTTCAGAATTCGATTCCTGCTTCTGTCTGTAAGCAGTTTGTATGCTCTCCCCGTGACCGTGTGGGTTTACTCTGGGTGCTCCGGTTTCCCCCACATTCCAAAGATGTACGGGTTAGGGTTTGTGGTTTGTGGTAATCCTATCCTGGCGCCGGAAGTGTGACGACATTTGCAGGCTGCCCCCAGCACATCATCATACTGGGTTGGTGGTTGATGCAGAATGACTTGTTCCACTGTACGTTTTGTTGTTTAGTCATAGTCATAGTCATAGTCATACTTTATTGATCCCGGGGGAAATTGGTTTTTGTTAAAGTTGCACCATAAATAATAAGTAGTAATAAAACCTTAAATAATTAAATAATAATATGTAAGTTATGCCAGGAAATAAGTCCAGGACCAGCCTATTGGCTCAGAGTGTCTGACCCTCCAAGGGAGGAGTTGTAAAGTTTGATGGCCACAGGCAGGAATGACTTCCTATGACGCTTTGTGTTACATCTCGGTGGAATGAGTCTCTGGCTGAATGTACTCCTGTGCCCAACCAGTACATTATGTAGTGGATGGGAGACATTGTCCAAGATGGCATGCAACTTGGACAGCATCCTCTTTTCAGACACCACTGTCAGAGAGGTACTCATGACAAATAGATTTAAATTTTGTTTCGAGATACAGCACAGTAACAGGATCTTCCAGCTCAAACAACCTGTGCTGCCAATGACACCCAATTAACCTGCCAACAGGTATGTCTTTGGACTGTGGGAGGAAACTGGAGCACCTGGAGGAAACAAACACAGTCACAGGGAGAACGTACGAACTCCTTACCGACAGCAGCAGAAATAGAAGCTAATCTCTCTCTGTTACACAGTCCGGGGAGTGTAGGTGAGTGTGGGGGATGTAGCTGGGAGAGCACCTGTCCTATTGAAGGAGATTTGCTGCTTGCTGGAGATTCACAGAGATAGGCGGTCCGTTTGCAGGTTACCCTTTGACCCTGTCACCTGAACAAATTACTGCCACTAAAAGTGTGTTTACTTTCACTTAATTAAAGAGAAAATGTAACACTGCTGTGCTGAGGGGAAGTTGGCGCAGGACACAGGATGCAAAAGATTAGCAGTTGTTAATGAAGGACTGGGTGACTGAAAGAATGTTTGAGCAGCCAGCAGAAAGCTGACTGATCCTGGGTGGGGGAAGGGGCTTGGTCACTATTCTGAGCCTTCAGTTTCAGAATCGGAATCAGGTTTATTATCACTGGCATATGTCCTGAGACTTGTTGTTTTGCAGCAGCACTACAGTGCAATACACAATCTTAAAGTATAAATTGCAATTAGAAATATGCAGAGAAACACACACAAAACTCAGCAAGTCAGGCAGCATCCAGGGAAATGAATAAACAGTTGAAGTTTCGGTCTGAGGCCCTTCTTCAGACATCTCGCTTTCAGGGATGCTTATCCCGAAGAACTTTAAACCTTCTCTTCTCTTTGAAAGAGATATACAGCACTGAACAAAAGTCTTACCGCATGGTATTTTTTATATGGTTTCAAATGGCATGGCCTCCACAGATCCCTGATCTCAACGAAGTGGATGAGCTTAGAGCGTGGATCAGTACTTGGAGCTATGATGTGGCAGCCAATACAGAGACTTGGATAGCTCAGGGGCAGGAATGGTTACTTTGAGTGCCAGGCTTTAGATGTTTCAGAAAGGACAGAGAGGGAGGCAAAAGAGGTGGGGGCATGGCACTGTAGATCAGAGATAGTGTCACAACAACAGAGGTGTGTTAGGTGTGTTCAGGAAAATTTCTTGCCACAATATGTAGATAAGCCTACAAGAGGAGAAGCTGTACTTGATCTGGTATTGGGAAATGAACCTGGTCAGGTGTCAGGTCTCTCAGTGGGAGAGCATTTTGGAGGTAGTGATTACAATTCTATCTCTTTTACCATAGCATTGGAGAGGGATAGGAACAGACAAGTTAGGAAAACATTTAATTGGAGTAAGGGGAAATATGAGGCTATCAAGCAGGAACTTGGAAGCATAAATTGGGAACAGATGTTCTGATGGAAATGTATGGAAGAAACGTGGCAAATGTTCAGGGGATATTTGCATGGAGTTCTGCAAAGGTACATTCCAATGAGACATGGAAAGGATAGTAGGGTACAGGAACCGTGGTGTACAAAGGCTGTTGTAAATCTAGTCAAGAAGAAATAAGAGCTTACGAAAAGGTCAAAAAACTAGGTAATGATAGAGATCTAGAAGATTATAAGGCTAGTAGGAAGGAGCTTAAGAAAGAAATTAGGAGAGCCAGAAGGGACCATGGGAAGGCCTTGGTAGACAGGATTAAGGAAAACCCCAAGGCATTCTACAAGTATGTGAAGAGCAAGAGGATAAGAAGTGAGGGAATAGGACCAATCAAGTGTGACAGTGGAAAAGTGTGTATGGAACTGGAGAAAATAGCAGAGGTACTTAATGAGTACTTTGCTTCAGTATTCACTACGGAAAAGGATCTTGGTGATTGTAGGGATGGCTTACAGTGGACTGAAAAGCTTGAGCATGTAGATATTAAGAAAGAGGATGTGCTGGAGCTTTTGGAAGTCATCAAGTTGGATAAGTCACCAGGACCCGACGAGATGTACCCCAGGCTACTGTGGGAGGCGAGGGAGGAGATTGCTGAGCCTCTGGTGATGATCTTTGCGTCATCAGTGGGGATGGGAGAGGTTCTGGAGGATTGGAGGGTTGCAGATGTTGTTCCATTATTCAAGAAAGGGAGTACAGATAGCCCAGGAAATTATAGACCAGTGAGTCTTATGTCAGTGGTTGGTAAGTTGATGGAGAAGATTCTGAGAGGTAGGATTTATGAACATTTGGAGATAAAATGATTAGGAATAGTCAGCATGGCTTTGTGAAAGGCAGGTTGTGCTTTACGAGCCTGGTTGAATTTTTTGAGGATGTGACTAAACACATTGATGAAGGTAGAGCAGTAGATATAGTGGAAGTGGATTTTATCAAAGCATTTGACAAGGTACCCCATGCAAGGCTTATTGAGAAAGTAAGGAGGCATGGGATCCAAGGGGACATTGCTTTGAGGATCCAGAACTGGCTTGCCCACAGTGGTTGTAGCCGGGTCAGTGACCAGAGGGATGCCTTAGGGGTCTGTTCTGGGACCCCTACTCTTTGTGATTTTTATAAATGACCTGGATGAGGAAGTGGAGGGATGGGTTAGTAAATTTGCTGATGACACAAAGGTTGGGGGTGTTGTGGATAGTGTGGAAGGCTGTCAGAGGTTACAGCAGGACATTGATAGGATGGCAAACTGGATGCAGAGGAGATTTACAAGGATGTTGTCTGGATTGGAGGGAATAGGTTAAATGAACTTGGTCTTTTCTCCTTGGAGTGACGGAGGATGAGAAGTGACCTGACAGAGGTATAAGATGATGAGAGGAATTGATCATATGGATAGTCAAAGGCTTTTTCCCAGGGCTGAAATGGCTAACATGAGAGGGCACAGTTTTAAGGTGCTTGGAAAAAGGTACAGAGGGGATGTCAGGGGTACGTTTTTCACGCAGAGAGTGGTGAGTGCATGGAATGGGCTGTTGGTGACAGTGGTGGAGGCGGATACAGTGGGGTCTTTTAAGAGATTCCTGGACAGGTACATGGAGCTTAGAAAAATAGAGGGCTATGGGTAACCCTTGGTAATTTCTAAAGTAAATACATGTTTGACACAGCATTGAGGGCCGAAGGGCCTGTATTATGCTGTAGCTTTTCTGTGCTTCTAGGTGTATAAAATGGTCTGTTTGTTTATTTATTTATCTATCTATTGATTGATTGATTGATTGAGATACAGCATGGAACCTTCGAGCTGTGCCACCAGTGACCCCCGTGGTAACCCCAGCCTAATCACGGGAAAGTTTACAATGACCAACTAACCTTCCAACCAATACATCTTTGGACTGTGGGAGGAAACCAGAGCACCTGGAGGAAACCCACACGGTCACGGGGAGAATGAACAAACTCCTTACAGACAGAGGCAGCAATTGACACTGGTACTGCAAAGTGTTGTGCTAACCACTGCATGACCAAGCCAAATCATGAGGTAAAAGATTTTATAGGAATATTTACGCAAATACTGGTGTATATGTGGAATGAGCTGCTGGAGGAAGTGGTTGAGGCAGGTGTATTAATGACTTTTGAGAGACATTTGGACAGGTACACGGACTGGAAAGTTTTAGTTTATGGGAGAAATGCTGGTGAGTGGGACTAGCTTATATGGAGCATCTTGATTGACATAAAACAGGTGGGCCGAAGGACCTGTTTAAAGATTAGCTTTACTTGTCATATGCACATCAAAACATACAGTGAATTGTGTCTTTTTCATCAATGACCAACACAATCCAAGGATGTGCTGGGGTCAGCCGACAAGTGTCATCATGTTTCCAGTACCTACATAGCATGTCCACAACTTACCTGCATGTCTTTGGATTGTGGGAGGAAACCGGAGCACCCGGAGGAAACCCATACATTCATGGGGAGAATGTAGACAATCCTGACTGACAGCAGTGAGAACTGAACTCGGGTCAGTGGTGCTGTAATAGAGTATTGCTCAGCAGTACCCAGTTCTGCCTTAATGCACTGTTGTAACCAATTGAACAGTAACGAACAGTAGGCAAGAAAAACATTTCACTGAACCTCTGCGTCTGTGACTATTCCATTTCACCTGTATAACTCTGGGAGAGACTAAGATGGAGATAGGGAGAAGCAGAGAGAGGAAGAGAAGGGAAGGGATGTTGAAAAGTGTGGG
The DNA here is from genome assembly GCF_030028105.1 of Mobula birostris. Classification (NCBI taxonomy): domain Eukaryota; kingdom Metazoa; phylum Chordata; class Chondrichthyes; order Myliobatiformes; family Myliobatidae; genus Mobula; species Mobula birostris. The sequence goes on along the minus strand of NC_092373.1, from coordinate 204,680,632 downwards.
CTAATGCGGATGTTACACGCCCCGTGAGATGACAGCCAGCAGTGCATGTAATGCCTCAGATGAATAGATGAGTGTTGCCTCCAGCGACCCGACCCCAGCAACATCACAAATTGATGGGCTTTGGCTATAAAGGAGCAATGGGGAGACAGCAGACTAATCCCATCAGAGCTGGTCATGGGGAACCCAGGGATTACCACTTCACATTGCCTCTGACAACTTCATCAGCATCACGGTGAATGCAGTAAACAAAGGGCTGGAGGAGAGACTTCAATCTCCACCCTCCCCCTACCTCACCTCCACCTCCCCCACCTCCAGCCACACCACACCACACAATCATCACCGCACCTCCAGTGACTGGAGACTTATGCCGTTTCATTCCTCATTCCCTGCCCAAAATATAGAGAAACCGTAAATATTGAACCTGTTCCAAAAAGTTTAATTTGCCGTCAGCCTAAAGTACTGTTCCTATCTATCTCTCTCTATCTGTCTGTCTATCTATCTCCCTATTTAACTCTCTATTTGCCCATCTATTTATCTATCCATCTATATTCCTATCTATCTATCTCTCTATCTGTCTATCTACCTATCTATCACTCTATTTGTCTATTTGCCTATCTATCTATCTACCTGTGTATGTGTCTGTCTGTCTGTTGATCTCTCCGTCATTTCTCAACCTTTCTCTCTCTGTACCCGTCCACTGATCTCTCTATCTGTCCATCTATCTTCCTTGCTGTCTTTCTCCATCAATATGTCATTTAGTGCTTGTTATGTGAATGTGCCCATTTCTTCCTCTCCCACATTAAGAGAATGTTTGTTCTTGGTCATCTACCTGTTCAACTTGTTTAATCTCTCCCCTCTCCCTCTCTTTCTCTCTATCTCCTACTTTTTCTCCCCCTGTCTCTCCCTCTCTACCCTCTTTCTCTCTCCCTCCTCCTCCTTCCTCTATCTTCCACCCTCCCTCACTTTCTCCTTCCTGTTTCATCTTCCCCTCTTTCTACCTACATCTCCTTCTTCTCACCCCCTCTCTCCCTTTGTTTCTTTCCCTTTTTCTCACTCCTTCCACTTTTTTCTCTCTTTCCCTCTCTCTCCCCTTTCTCTCTCTCTATATATTCCCCCTCTCTTCCTCCCTCTCTCTTGCTCCCTTTCTCTTGCTTCTTGCTGTCTGTATACGGAATATTCCCCTCTCATTCTTTCACTCTCTGCCCTCTCTTTCTTTCTTCCTTCTCTCTCCCCCCTCTATATACATATCCCCTCTATCTTACTCTTCCTCTCACTCCTTCCCCTTTCTATCTCTTTCCCACTCCCTATATACTAAATATCCCTCTCTCTATCTCACTGTCTCACCTTCTCTCTCCTTTCCCCCCCTTTCTCCCTTCCCAACCATCCATCCCTCTCTCTCACACACACACATTCTTTCTCTCTCTCTCGTGCCACCCCACCTCCAGTCTCTGGGACATTTGGATGAGTGACTGCACATCCCAAGCCTGTTATGTGGATCCAAGCTCACTGGCACAAAGTCTGGCTTGCTCTCCCTTTTCGGTGTGAGTGAAGTGAAGTGGGGGGCGGGGGGGGAGGAGAGTGACACGGATTCAACTGGAAGTTATTGGATCTGAAGGAGCGCTGGGTGACTGACTCCAGTCACCGGTCTGTTTCACAAGGCGCAGTCGGGCCAGTTGTTGGATCAGTGGATCTCCAGTCCGTGTGTCCATGTAATCACATTAAAACCCAGCATCAACCCAAAACATCCCCACTCTGAGCAATTAGTTCACGGTTTGACTGAGGTCAGTGTTTTTGGAACATAGAAGATAGTACAGCACAGTAAAGGCCGTTCGGTCCACAGTGTTGGACCTACAATCTAACTCCTCCCTCCCATATAACCCTCCATTTTTCTATCATCCATGTGCCTATCTGAGTCCTTTAAGTGCCCTTAATATATCTGCCTTTACCACCAGCCGTAGCAGCAGTCTCTGCACACCTACCACTCTGTGTAAAAAGCCTACCTCTGACATCCCCCTTATAATTTCTTCAAATCGCCGTAAAATTTATGCCCATTTGTATTAGCCATTTCTGCCCCTGGGGAAAAGTTTCTGGCTGTCCATTCTATCTATTCCTCTTATCATCTTAAAAATTAGCTTTATTTGTCACATGTACATCGAAACATCAGAACATCCAGTGAAATGTGTAACCTGCATCAATGCCCAGTAGAGTATATTCCAAGTGCGCATGTTCCTTCATTGATTCTGTTATGGATGTATTGAGTATGCCCACAAGAAAATGAATCTCAGTGTTGTATTTGCTGACATATGTACTTTGATAGTACTTTGAACTTTGAACTATATTTTCAGCTCCTCTTGTCCAAGTAATCTCCTTCCCTGGCTAACACGAAATGTTGATATCTAGAAGCAGGAGTCTCACACTCTACATCTGGCACCCAGTGGGTGGTGTTTACAGAATGACGCTACCCTCTTGTCCAATAGAGAACCTTGGGTTGGAGGATGGTGCAGTGGGTAGTCTCACTGCTTTTGCCTCCAGAAACTCCGGTTTGATCTGACCTCTGGCACCGTATGTGCAGAAGTTACAAATCGTCCTCTGTGTAATCACTCCCACTGTCCACACTCCCAATGGATCTAACCCCTTCCCATTCACTCCCACAGTCCACACTCCCAATGGATCCAGATCCTTCCTATTCACTCCCACTGTCCTCACTCCCAATAGACCCAGAGCCTTCCCATTCACTCCCACTATCCACACTCCCCATAGACCCAACTCCTTCCCATTCATTCCCACTGTCCTCACTCCCAATGGATCCACTTCCTTCCCATTCACTCCCAGTGTCCTCACTCCCAGTGGATCCAATCCCTTCCCATTCATTTGCCCTGTCCACACTCCCAATAGATCCAGCCCCTTCCCATTCACTCCCACTGTCCTCACCCCCAGTGGATCCAGCCCCTTCCCATTCAATCCCACTGTCCACACTCCCAATGGATCCAGCCCCTTTCCATTCACCCCCACTGTCCTAACTCCCAATGGATCCAGCCCCTTCCCATTCACCCCCACTGTCCACACTCCGAATAGATCTAGGTCCTTCCCATTCACTCCCACTGTCCACACTCCCAATGGATCCAAACCCTTCCCATTCGCTCCCACAGTCCACACTCCCAATGGATCCAGATCCTTCCCATTCACTCCCACTGTCCACACTCCCAATGGATCCAACCCCTTCCCGTTCACCCCCACTGTCCACACTCTCAATGGATCCAGCCCCTTCCCATTCACTCCCACGTACACACTCCCAATGGACCCAGCCCCTTCCCATTCACTCTCACTGTCCACACTCCCAATGGATCCAGCCCCTTACTATTCACTCCCACGTACACACTCCCAATGACCTGACAGAAAGAGTGGAATGCCAAAGGTGAATCTCGTTCAATTATGTGTAGTGACAATTGCATGCCAATTAGAGGGAATTTCTGATTCTGAGATAGCAGTGATTCTCAATTAGTTGGATGCTAATCCTCAACAATCTCTCTCTAATCCTGTTTGTGGTGAGTGTGTCGGTGTGGTGACTTTGTGCTCGGAACTGGCTGGGGAGAGAGTCTGCGGAAGAGTGGAAAAGGGAGAGCAGAGACATTTCCACCTGTGAATTGTGGCTTTAGTCAACATGTCTTAAGGGAAAAGTGGGGCCAATGCAGCCAATTCAATCCATCCCTCATGCATAGAGGAACAGGGCCACAGCATTCAATGGTTTTCAGGTTTCAAATTCAAGATTAATTGTCATTCAGACATACAGGAATACAGCCAAATAAAACAGCATTCCTCTAAGGCCAAGGGATAAAACACGACCAGGAGCCACACAACACGCATATACTGTAGTTATGATGGCAGAAAGAGTTACGAAAGACTATCTAGCCCATGTTCCTGAGTAGCATGGCCCATAGGTTGATGGTGCATGGGATGTTGTCCTGGTTCAGCTTGTCTTCAGAATGGGGGAGGAAACCAGAATTCCCGGAGGAAACTCACATGTCACGGGGAGAAATTACAAACTCTTTACAATCAGCAAGAACTGAACCCGGGTCGCTGATGCTGTAAAACAGCGTTACACTGAACATTATTCTACTGTGACACTGTAGAACCAAATAGGGAGTGGGAAGTGGGTGGGGAATGTGAACTGGTGAATCCCAGGAAGACAGGTGTAATGGACAACCAGAATTGAATGCAATTCTTCAAATTAAGCTGAATCAAAGATTTATAAAGCTGCAACATAACTTCCTTACCGCAAAAAGGTGCCATCCATCGGGCCCCTCCTCATTGTGACTATCAATAGTGAAATACAGGAGCCGGAAGACACACACTCAACGTTTTAGGAACAGCTTCTTCCCATCCGTCGTCAGATTTCTGAACAGACAGTGAACACTGTCTCACCCTTTTTCCCTTCCTTCTTGTACTTTGTTTGATTTAATTATATATATATTTCATATTGTAATTTATAGATTTTATTACATATTGCAATGCAGTGCTGCTGCATAACAACAAATTTCACAACCTTTGCCACTGATATTAAAACTAATTCTGATTCTGAGTCCTGACCTTTGAACTGACTGACAAAGGTCAGCTTGTCGTATCCCTTTTTGCCCTGTCAACCTGTGCAGCCACCTTCAGAGAGAAGAGTTTTTGCACTGTAAGTTCTGCACAACATCTAAAAAGACACACCTGTTTAATAAAATTACTGATTATTTCCCAAATGCTCTCTGAACTGGGTATGTTTCAGAACTGCCTTCAGACAGAAGGGAACTTGAAAAATCCCAGGCTGCTTGCATTCCAGACTAAATAATCCACTTTACAGAGAGGAGTCACAGCTCATCATCGCGGAACGATTCAGGGGGTGAGAAACAGTCAGACATGGACATGTTCAGGACAAGTCAGGTGGAAACTGTGTGAGAGTGTGCTTGTGTGTGTGTGTGTGTGTGTGTGTGTGTGTGTGTGTGTGTGTGTGGGTGCGTGTGTGAGTGTGCTTGTGTGTGTGTGTGTGGGAGTGTGTGAGAGTGTGAGTGTGTGTGGGTGTGAGTGAGAGTGTGTGTGTGGATGCGTTTGTGAGTGTGCGTGTGTGTGTGTGTGTGTGTGTGTGTGTGTGTTTGTGGGAGTGTGTGAGAGTGGGAGTGTGTGTGTGTGACAGTGTGTGAGAGTGTGTGTGTGGGTGCATATGTGAGTGTGCTTGTGTGTGTGTGTGTGTGTGTACGTGTGTGTGTGAGAGTGTGTGTGTGTGTGGGTGTGTGTATTTATGAGTGTGTGTTGGTGTGTGTGAGAGTGCGTGCGTGCGTGTGTGTGAGTGTGTGTGGGTGTGTGTGTTTGTGTGTGTCGGGGATGGGTTTGAGGAGATTGTTATCAAGGGCTTTATAATGAAACACTGACTTTCCAGTGTTATTCACCTTCTGTCCAATTTGCTTCTTGAGGACTCTCCGCCTGGCTCTGTACACAGCCACCTCTTCTACGCCACTCAGACTATGGTGGATTTAGAGTCCATGTAAAAGACACGGGACCCACACCCTACACTGAAGAACCCCACAGACAGTGTTGAGAGAGAGTCGCAGTGGGGTGAGACACTGAACCAAGGCCTAGCCAATTTACAAGGTAGATGTAAGAGGTCAACGCTAGTAAGGGTTGTGCTGTTAGCTGTATACAGTCCCTTTACATTTGATTACATGGATTACCATCCAGGGTCTGAATCAGCAGCCAGAAAGGAGAACCAACTCCATGGTTTCTGGTGCAAACAGGATGGACGAATGGCCTTGTGCGACAGAAGGCTCTGGTCTCTGTTGTTCTCTGTGCAGCCTCCAAGGCAGTGGGCCAGCTGCTGGTCTCCATGGAGAAACTGGCTCACCAGCTGTTTATTGCACCCTTTGTAAATACAAACTGGTCAGGTGAGGTGGGGGGTCGACTGATGGTGGCCCGTCAGCAAGGGGCTGAGATGAATATTCACGATCTTTGTCTCCTCCACCTCGCTGACTCTGTAATGAACCAGCACCAAACTCAAATTCAAGATGCCCACCCTGCTTGTGGAGTCTACGTAGCATCCACTCCAGGACCACCAGGCTCAAAAACAGTTACCTCCCCCAAGTAGCATAGCTGATCAACACCTCCGCCCACCCACCCCTCCACACCCCCAACCACATCATATAGCATCATTTTACGAATATACAATCTGTCTCTGTAAGTAAATATCATGTACATAACATTGTGTTTTGTAGGATTGTTTTGATATTTCAAAATTCAAGATTCAAGATTGTTTGATGTCATTTCCAGGACACAGTGTAAAGGGGGACAAAATCATTGTTCTCCAAATCAGATACAGAAAAAACACAATAATAATAAAAAATACCATGAATATAAATCCATAAATAGCTTCTACACATAGATTGATTGTTTGTCCATAAAATGATGCCGGACTGTACATACGGTGACTGACAGGAAATAATAAAGTAGTGGTGGGTGGAGGTGGTGATCAGCTTTACTGCTTGGGGAAAGTAACTGGTTTTTGAGTCTGGTGGACCGTGGATGCTACGGAGCCTCCTCCCCGATGGGAATGGGATAAACAGTCCACGAGCAGGGTGGGTGGGATCCTTCATGATGTTACCGGCCCTTTTCCGACACCTTTCTCTATATATGTCCTTGATGGCGTGTAGGTTCATGTCAGAGATGCATTGAGAAGTTTGACTACTGGTTGTAGAGCCTTCCTGTCCGCCTCAGTGCAGTTTCTGTACTGAGCAGTGAAGCAGCTGGTTAGGAATCTCTCTCTTTGCACGTCTGTAGAATGATGTGAGTTTCAATGTGCAAAGTCCAGTTTATTTTTAATGTGTTTCTTTTTGTTTTTATTGTGTTCTTTATGCTTGTGTTTTCTTTTATCGGGAGAAACAATTAATTTTTTCTCCTTCACACTCGTGAACTGAAGACTGATAACACACAATCCTGAAAGTTAAATCTTGAAATCTTGTGTCTTGAATAAAAACAGTCAGGAGTGTCAGAGGGAGGACCATGGCAGGATCAAGCAGCAGAGACCACCAGAGGCATAGAGTCATGGAGTTATGCAGCACAGAAACAGGCCCTTCAGCCCATCTGCTGTAGGCTGGCCAAGTTAAAGTTAGAGATAAAGTCAAAGTAATTTTATTCTGGAAGTACATATATGTCATCATAAATTATCCTGAGCTTTACTTTCCTACAGGCATACTGTCTTCTTGCTACTACCATCAGGCAGGAGGTACCTTAGGTCCCACACTACCTGGAACAGTTATTACCTTTCAACCATCAGGTTCCTGAACCAGCGTGGATAACTTCATTCACCCCAACTCTGAACTGATCCAACAACCTTCAGACTCAAACTCAAGGAATCTACAACTCATGTTCTCAGTATTATAAGACCATAAGGTATAGGAGCAGATTTAGGCCATTTAGCCCATTGGGTCTGCTCCATCATTCCATCATGGCTGATCCATTTTTCTCTCTCAGCCCCAATCTCCTGCCTTCTCCCTGTATCCCTTCATGCCCTGACTAATCAAGAACCCATCAACCTCTGCCTGAAATATACCCAGTGACTTGGCCTCCACACCTGCCTGTGGTAATGAATTCCACAGGCTCACCACCCGCTGGCTAAAGAAATACTTCCTCTTCTCCATTCTAATTAAAAGTCCCTCTATTCTGAGGCTGTGCCCTCTGGTCCTAGACTCTCTTACCATAGGAAATATCCTCTCCCCATCCACTCTATCGAGGCTTTTCAACATTCAATATGTTTCAATGAGATCCCCCCTCTCATTCTTCTGATTTCCAGTGAGTACAAGCCCACAGCCATCAATCTGTTTTCATATGATAAGCCTTTCATTTCCAGAATCATTTTCGTGAATCTCCTCTGAACCCTCTCCAATGTCGGCATATCTTTTCTTAGGTAAGGGCCCAAACCTGCTCACAATTCTCCAAGTAAGATCTCGCCAATGCTTTATAAAGCCGAAATATTACATCCTTGCTTTCATATTCTAGTGGTCTTAAAGTGAGTGCTTACATTGCATTTGCCTCCTTCACCACTGACTCAATCTGCAAATTAACCTTTCGGGAATCCTGCATGAGCACTCTCACATTCCTTTGCACCTCAGATTTTTGTACTTTCTTTCCATTTAGAAAATAGTCAACCCTTTCATTTATTCTACTAAGGTGCATGACTATACACTTCCCGTCACTGTATTCTATCTGCCATTTCTTTGCCCATTCTCCTAATCTGTCTAAGTCCTTCTGTAGCCTCTTTACTTCCTCAAAACTACCTGCCCCTCTACCTATCTTCATATCGTCTATCAACTTTGCAACAAAGCCATCAATTCCATTATCCAAATCATTAACATATAATGTTAAAAGAAGTGATCTCGACACAGAACCTCTGTACCTATGTATCTGTCCATCTATTTATTTGTATATTTATTTATTATCTGTTATTTACTGTATTTGCACAGTTTGTCTTCAAAGCAAGTCCTCAGTATCACTTATTTACTTGTTTGTTTGTTTCTTTGCTTGTTGCCTACCTGAGCTAGTCCCTCTTATTAACCAATCTTATTTAACCAATTTCCCTCGGGATCAATAAAGTATAAGTATGACTGTGAGCCTTTGGCCCATACCCCTCTAAACCTTTCCTATCCACCTACCTGTCCAAGTGTCTTTTAAATGTTGTCAACAGACCTGCCTCAACCACTTCTTCAAACAGCCTGTTCCACACACCCACCACACTCTGTACGGGAAAATTGTCCCGCAGGATTTAGAACAAAGGGATCTGGGAATACAGGTCCATAGTTAATTGCCAGGGGCATCACAAGTAGGTAGGCTCATAAAGTAAACTTTTGGCACATTGGCCTTCGTAAATCAAAAGTACTGAGTACAGGAGATGGGATGTTACGTTGAAGTTGTATAAGACATTGGTGAGGCCTGATTTGGAGTATTGTGTACAGTTCTGGTCACCTCCCTACAGGAAAGATTTCAATAAGATTGAAAGGGCACAGAGAAAATTTACAAGGATGTTGCCAGGACTTGAGGACCTGAGTTATCAGGGAAAGGTTGACTAGTCTAGGGCACAGCAGAATGAGGAGTGATCTTTAGAGGGAACCAGAATTATGAGGGGTATGGATAGAGTAAATGCAAGCAGGCTTCTTTCCCTGGGGTTGGGTGAGACTAGAACTAGAGGTCATGTGTTAAGGATGAAAGGTGAAATGTTTAAGCAGAATCAGAGGGGGATTTTCTTCACCCAGAGGGTAGTACAAGTGTGGAGAGAGCTGCTGGCAGAAGTGGTAGATGCAGGGTTGATTTCAGCACTTAAGAGAAGTTTGGACTAGTATGTAGGTAGGAGGGGTTTGCATGACTATGGTCCAGGTGTGGGTCGATGGGAGTATAAGAGCATCTAGGCAGAAGACCAGGTTAGCATGGACTAGACAGGCAGTTTCTGTACTGAAGTGCTCTATGATGTCCCTAGAAAAAAGATATTGACCATGTGCCTTATCTCTGCCGCTCATGATTTTATAAGCCTCTGTAAGATTACCCCTCAGCCTCCTTCACTCCAGGGGAACAGTCCCAGCCTGTCCAGCCTCTCATTGTAACTCAAACCTTTCTGTCCCGGAAACAGCATCAAGTCCTTTCTGCACCTTCTAAAGCAGGTACATGTTCGGCACAACATTGTGGGCCGAAGGGCCTGTATTTTGCTGTAGGGTTTCTATTTTTCTTTGCCAGATTAAGGACATCCTTCCAAAAGCAGGGTGACCAGAACTGCACACAAACTCCAAGTGCGGTCTCACCAACGTCTTGTACTGCGGTGATGTGACACCCCGATGCCTGCACTCAGTCTCCTGATTTGTGCAGGCCAATTGCATTCTTCACCACCCTGTCTATCTATGGTGCCACTTTGCATGTGGCACCATAGGTAGACAGGGTGGTGAAGAATGCAATTGGCCTCTGTTCTATAAGTCCACTGGATTGGTATGACTCATAAGCAGAAAATACTCTGCAGATGCTGGGGTCAAAGCAACACTCACAACACGCTGGAGGAACTCAGCAGGTCGGGCAGCATCCATGGAAACGATCAGTCAACGTTTCGGGCCGGAATCCTTTGTCAGGTAGTAGGCAGCTGGGGGAGGGGCAGAATTAAATAGGGATAGGGGAAGGGAGGGGGAGGGAATTACCGGAAGTTGGAGAATTCAATGTTCATACCAAAACCATGTTCATGCTGCCTATCACCTCCCTATGGTTCCACCTCCTTCTACTACCCATTCTGCTTTCCCCTATTCCTTCTTCACCTTCCCTGCCTATCACCTCCCCCACCTCTTTATCTTTCCCCTTACTGGTTTTTCACCTGGAACCTACCAGCCTTCTCCTTCCCACCCTCCCCCCACCTTCTTTATAGGGCCTCTGCCCCTTCCCTTGACCTGCTGAGTTCCTCCAGCGTGTTGTGAGTGTTGGATTAGTATGACTCCCTGATAGTGGAGGGTGCTGGGGAATGAATATCGACATTGTTGTGGTTTCAACTGGAGGGTTGTCGTAGTTGTGGGTGAGGCACTTTGGGAAGATGTGCTGTCCCTGGGGAGGGAGCGATGGAGGCATGAGAGGATGGTGTGGTGAGCTGATAGGTGTCTATCACATGGGGAGACTGGAAAAGGCAATTTCCCTCCCCAGAGCAAACAAGATGAAGATTTAAAGGGTTAAGATTATAAACATCACACACATTATTATCTGTGGAATTCTCTGCCCAAGAAGCAGTAGGGACTACTTCAGTAAGTATATTTAAGACAAGGTTGGATAGATTTTTGCATAGTAGGGGAATTAAGGGTTATGGGGAAAAGGCAGGCAGGTGGAGATAAGTCCGTGGCCAGATCAGCCATGATCTTATTGAATGGCAGAGCAGGGTCAACGGACCAGATGGCCTACTCTTGCTCCTATTCTTAGATGCCGGAGGAACTCAGCAGGTCAGGCAGCCTGTATGGAAATGAGTAAACAGCTGACATTTCTTCAGGCCAACATGCCAGAATAGGAAGGTGGGGGAGGGGAGGTGATAGGTGAAGCCAGGTGGGTGGGCGAGGGGTGAGAATTGAGAAGCTGGGAGGTGATTGGTGGGGAAGGTAAGGTCTGGAGAAGAAGGAGAGGAGAGGAGGGTGGACGACGGGAGAAAGGAAGGAGTAGAGTCGGGGGTGGTGAGGAGAAGAGAAAGGCTGAGAGAGGAGCCAGAATGGGGAATGGAAAAAAAGAAAAGAGGGAGGGGAAGATATTAACGAAGTTTGAGAAATCTGTATAAGATATCAGTGAGGCCTAATTTGTAGTATTGTGTGCAGTTCTGATCACCTGCTTACAGGAAAGATGTAAATAAGGTTGAAAGGATAGGGAGAAAATCTACAAGAATGTTGCTGGGACTGGAGGAAATGAATTATAAGGAAAAATTAATTAGGTTGGGACCTCATTTCTTGGAATGTAGGTGATTGAGGGGAGATTTGATAGAGGCACACAATTATGAGAGGTACAGATTGGGTAAATTCAAGCAGGCTTTTTCCACTGAGGTTGGGTGAGACTACAACTAGAGGTGATGGGTTAAGGGTGAAAGGTGAAAAGTTTAAGGGGAGCATAAGGGGAAACTTCTTCATTCAGAGGGTGTTGAGACTGTGGAATGAGCTGTCAGTGCAAGTGGTGCATGCAAGCTTGATTTCAATGTTTAAGAGAAATTTGGATAGGTACATGGATGGCAGGGATATGGGGAGCTATTGCCTGAGTGCAGGTTGATGTGAGTAGACAGCTTAAATGATTTGACAGACTCGATTGGCCAAATGGCCTAATTCTGCTCCAATAATTTATGGTCTTATGGACACAGACTAGATGGGCCAAAGGGCCTGTTTCTGTGCTGTACTTTCTATAACTCTATGACTGTAAATGGATGTTCATGCCACCAGGTTGGAGGCTACCCAGTTGGAATATGAGGTGTTGCTCCACCAGCCTGAGTTTTGCTTCATCATGGCGGTAGAGGAGGCCATGGACAAACATGCCTCAGAGGCTACCAGTTCTAATTTGACGTACCATTTCCTTTCTGACAATTTCCACCAGCACTTTGTGTGTGTCGCTCAAGATTTCTGGCATCTGCACAACCCTTTCTATGAAGGGTTTTGCTGATCCTCTCCAGCAGCAGAAGAGCCAAGAATGGCCGTGAGGATATTAAACACCGTTCATTCAGTGTGTTCGGGTGACCTCCCACAGAGACATTTGAAAAGTGTGGGGAGAGATCAAGGTCGGTATCAACGTTCACTGAACCATCGGGAATGGGGCTAAATGGGGTGTGATGCAACTTTCATAATTAGATACATCTCCCATCGCAATCCTTCTGGGATAAATACACACACACACACACACACACACACACACACATCGCATACATGTACACATACACGCCACATGCATGTATATTCACATCACACACATACACACACATACACTCGGACAAGCTTTAAAAGTCCGTTGTTATATTTTGTATATTTACATTAAACTATGACAATACAGATTATGATAAAAGCAGCACTATAGAAGATGAGGTCTATGGGTTTAACAGTGTGGGAGGTTGCTTTGGTTGGTGCCCACTGCCTTCGACGCTCGGAGGGCTGAGCGGGTGGGAGTCTGTCTGCTGCACCCGCGGTGTCGGACTGGAGCTGTGCTCCCTGCTCGGGGAGCTGGCTCTGGGCTGAGGAGCCACCGTGCCCAGCCGAGCCAGCTTGGCCTGCTGCTGCTCCAGGCTTTGTTTTCTCCATTTGATCCTACGGTTCTGGAACCAGACTTTCACCTGTGGGTTGGAAGGGAGGGTAAAAGAGAAGAAATAAGTCTGAATTTTATAATCCCAATTATTTTAGAGGCTTCAATTCAAGTTTGTAATCAACATTAGCCCTTCTACATCTGAGTCTTAGTTTAGGAGACAACAGGATCCGTTCCTACTTCCCACAGTCCAGGGCAGGTTTAAACCTAGGAGCTTCCCACTGTGCGAGAGGGTGACATTGCAAGTAACATTAACGTAACACACAGAACAAAACATATTAGAATATAGAACAGAGCAGAGATCAGTACAGTACAGGCCCTTCGGCCCAAAATGTTGTGCTGACCTTTTAACCTTAACCACTCACTCCCACATAGCCTCCATTTTTCTATCATAGATGAACCTATCTAAGAGTTTCTTAACTGTCCTCATTTCTACCTCTACCTCCACCCCGGCAGCGTATTTCATGCACCCACCACTCTCTGTGCAAAAATAATCTACCTCTTATATTCTCCCCCCTCCCACACACTTTCCTCCAATCACTTTAAAATTATGTCCCCTCATATCAGCCATTTCCTCCTTGAGAAAAAATCTCTGGCTGTCCACTCGATCCATACCTTTTATCATCTTGTACACCTCTATCAAGTCACCTCTCATTCTCCTTCACTCCAAAGAGAAAAGCTCTAGCTCACTCAACCAGAGGATGGGCAAGGGGTATAGTGAGAGAGACAGAGGGAGAAAAAGGAGAGAGAGAAAAAGAATATATATATATTCTCCCTCTGTCCCTCTGACTATACCCCTTGCCCATCCTCTGGGCTTTCTCCCCCCTCCCCCTTTTCCTTCTCCCTGGGCCTCCTGTCCCATGATCCTCTCATATCCCTTTTGCCAATCACCTGTCCAGCTCTTGGCTCCATCCCTCCCCTTTCTGTCTTCTCCTATCATTTTGGATCTCCCCCTCCCCCTCCCACTTTCAAATCTCTTACTAGCTCTTCTTTCAGTTAGTCCTGACGAAGGGTCTTGGCCCGAAACGTCGACTGTACCTCTTCCTAGAGATGCTGCCTGGCCTGCTGCGTTCACCAGCAACTTTGATGTGTGTTGCTTGAATTTCCAGCATCTGCAGAATTCCTCGTGTTTGCGTCAATGCTCTAAGTGTGGTCTACCCAGCACTTTATAGAGCTGGAATATTACCTCACGGCTCTTGAACTCAACCCCCCAACTACTGAAGGCCAACACACCATATGCCTTCTTAGCCATGTTATCACCTTGCACTGCAAATTTGAGGGATCTGTGGACATGGACCCAGATCTCTCTGCTCCTCCACACTGCTAAGAATCCTGCCATTACCCCTGTACTCTGCCTTCAAGTTTGACCTTCCAAATTGAATCACAAATCACTTTTTCGATTGAACTCCATCTGCCACTTCTCTGAAATCCTGTTTATATCTGGTAGTAACCTAGAACATCCTTCTACAATGTCCACAACACCACCAACCTTCATATCATCTGCAAAGTTACTAACCCACCCTTCCATTTTCTCATCCAAGTCATTGATAAAAATCACAAAGAGCAGGTGTCCCAGAACAGATTCCTGCGTAACCCCTCCAGGCAGAATTCTCTCAACCTACAACCACCCTCTGCCTTCTGTGGACAAGCCAATTCTGTATCCACACAGCCAGGTGTCCCTGGATCCCATGCCTCCTGATATTCCCCTACCACAGGGAACCTTATCAAACGCCTGACTAAAATCCACATCCACCACATCCACTACTCTACCTTCATCAGTATGCTTTGTCACAATTCAATCAGGCTCCTGAAGACCGGCCAGCTCCTCACAAAACCATGCTGACTATCCATCATCAGACTATGATCAGCTAAGTGCTCACAAATCCCATCTCTAAGAATCCTCTCCGTTAGTTTGCCCACCACTGAAGTAAGACTCCCAGAATTACTCCTATTACTTTTCTTGAACAACGAAATATCATTTTCCACCCTCCAGTCCTCCAGTAGTACTCCTGTCACTGTTAATGTCTCTCTTTCCTTGCTTCCCACAGTAATCTGGGGTATATCCCTTTGTAGTAACAGGGGTGTATCCCGTCTGGCCCCTGGAATGTATCTATCCAAGGATGATAACATGAAGAGGTATTTAGACAGGAAGGGACACAAGCAGGCAGGGAATGGAGGGATTATGGAACATGTGCGAGCAGAAGGGATTAGTTTAATTTGGCTTCATGGTTGACACGGACACAGTGGGCCGAATGGCCTGCTCCTGTGTTGTACTGTCCCGTGTACCACCTTGGCACTGCATTATGCATCTGTTTTTGTGTCCGCGGGAGCTTGCTGTGCATCAGTTGCCCTACCCCCATGTCTCCCTCTGTTGCAACAGGAACTAACACTTGGAATAACAGTGTCTGTCAGGAAATGTAGAGGAAGCTTGACCCAAAGGCAGAGCACTGGGGACAATTCAGTGATGAGTGACCAGTTTAGCAGCAGATTGCAAAATAACAAGCCATGAGGGGCCACCAAACAAGAGAGAACAGGTACTAAACATAACAAGACAACACAGTAACTGAAGGATAGGAGCAACTGGTTGAGGTTGGCTGGTTCAATCAGTGAACAGGGATTGTGGATGCAAGCTGGGTTTAAATAGGCTGCAGGCGATGAATTGGAAATGAGTGGCAAGGTGACTCCTGCTAGCTGGGGGTTGACTGGGAGGACAACCTCCCACGACTTGCCCCCTGGAAGCCCCCAGGGAATATGAGCCAATCCCAGAAAACCAGCTGCTCAGCACACCCTGAGCGTGCTGGTCGGGGTAAGGTCCTACCTGGGACTCGTTGAGACGAAGGGCGGATGCCAGCAGAAACCGCTCGGAGCCCACCATGTACTGCTGCCGGGCGAACTCCTTCTCCAGCCGGGCGAGTTGCTCGTGAGTGAAGATGGTCCTCGCCCGCTTGACTTTGGCAGCTTTGGGTTTGAGCGGGAAAGACGCCTTGGGCAGTGGATATTCTGAGAGGGGGCAAAAACAATGGTCAGCCGGGACCTCAGAAGCAGCCGGACTCGGAACCTTGCTCCCGAACCCTTCCCGTAAAACCGCCATGAAACGGCATCAGCCGGGCAGTCGCCTCCCCCCTTCCCAGTACCGATCATGTCCACAGCGACATTTCAGCGCCTGACTGGAAGAAGCCGTCGAAATGCAGCAGAGAAGCAGACCATTCGGCCCGCCCAGTCAGCGCTGACCCGTTTACACCAAATCTGCATTAAGATTCAAGGTTGTGTAACGTCACGTTCAGTACACAAATGCAAAGGAGAACAAAATAATTGTTACTCCGGATCCGAGGCAGCACAACACATACACACACACACACACACACATACACACACACACACACACACAGACATAGACATACCCACACACAGACACACACACTCACACACACACACACACACACACACACACACACACACACACACAGACATAGACATACCCACACACAGACACACACACTCACACACACACACACACACACACTCACACGCACACAGACACACACACACACACACACACACACACACACACACACGCACACACACACAGACATAGACATACCCACACACAGACACACACACTCACACACACACACACACACACACTCACACGCACACAGACACACACACTCACACACACACACACACACAAACATACACACACACACACACACACACACACAGACATAGACATACCCACACACAGACACACACACTCACACACACACACACACACAGACACACACACACACACACAGACATAGACATACCCACACACAGACACACACACTCACACACACACACACACACACAACATACACACACACACACACTCACACGCACACAGACACAGACACACACACAGACACACACACACACGCACTCAGACACAGACACACACACACACACACACGCACTCAGACACAGACACACACACATTCACACACACACTCACACACACATACTCTCACACACACATTCACACACACAGACACAGACACACACACATTCACACACACACACAGACACACACATAATACGATAAAGAACACGAAAGAACACAACAATAAAAAGCACAATAAATATAAATATAAAAGTTCGCGTACATACATAGATTGACTACATGTCCATAAAGTGCCATTAAAACATCTCCCCCACGCCCCCATCCACATTCCTTCAGATTGTATCCTTTGCTCAACCCCTATGGGGCAATTTACGCCGCTAATTAACCAACTGCTATACATTTTTGTTCTTGGGATGTGGGAGGGAACCGGAACACCCATGGGGGTGGGGGAGTGGGAGAATACCCCACACACTTGGCCACAGGGAATACGCTCAAACTCTGTCGCCCGAGGTTGGGATCGAACCCGGGCCTCTCTGGCTCTGTGATGGAAAACCATGAGACCATGAGAAATAGGAGCAGATTTAGGCAATTCGCCCCGTCGATTCTGGTCCACCATTCCACTGTGACTGATTTATTATCCCTCTTAACCCCATCCTCCTGTTTTCTCCCCGTAACCTTTGGCGCCCTGACTAATCAGGAACCTATCAACCTCCGCTTTAAATATACCCAACGATTTGGCCTGCACAGTCGTCTGTGGCAATGAATTCCACAGAATTACTGTCCCACCCCCCCACCCCCGGCTAAAGACATTCCTCCTCATTTCTCTTCTAAGTGGACCCGTGTCATATGGTGGGGGAGTCTAGAATCACAGGAAACATCTTCTCCTCATCCACTCTAAATAGGCCTTTCAATATTCGGTAAGTTACAATGAGATTCCCCCCAATTCTTCAAAACTCCAGCGAGTATAGGCCATCAAGCTCTCCTCATGCGTTAACCCTTTCATTCCTGGGATTATACTCGTGAACCTCCTCTGGGCCCTCTCTAATGTCAACACATCCTTGCTTAGACAATACTCCAGGTATGGTCTGACCAATGCCTTATAAAGCAGAGAACTCGGGCAGGTCAGTCAGCACCCGGGGGAGAGCAAAACCAGAGAAGGTTTGGGTCAGATGCCCTCCCTCTTCTCAATTTTGTATGTCTCGATTCTCTTTCGCAGGGTTATTTACCTGGTTGTTCCAAGATTTCGGATTTTATTGGAGACACCGGAATCCGCAGATGCTGGAATCTGGAGCACGGCACAAGTTGCTGGGGGATCTCAGCGGCTCGGGTAGCGCCTGTCCCGCGGTCGCCTGCCCCGCCGAGTTCCTTCTGCACACCGCTCGCTGTTGGTGCTTCTCTTCTCCGTAACCGCGGGGCAGCAACTGCACCAGTTACCCCAGTCCATCGGGACGTCACCCCGGCACAGCGACATCCCTCTCCCGCTGTTTACCCAGGTCCCTACCTCAATATTTTGATTTCATCCAGGCCATGCCCTCTTCTCATTGCTACCATCAGGGGGGAGGTACAGGATTCTGAAGACACACATTCAGTGTTTCAGGAAAAGCTTCTTCCGTTTCGCCATCAGATTTCTGAATGGACAATCGCCCCACGAACACTACCTTACTTATATTTGTCTCCTTTTGCACTAATCAGAATCAGGTTTATTATCACTGGCATGTGTCGTGAAATTTGTTAACTTAGCAGCAG
Source organism: Mobula birostris (assembly GCF_030028105.1). NCBI lineage: Eukaryota > Metazoa > Chordata > Chondrichthyes > Myliobatiformes > Myliobatidae > Mobula > Mobula birostris. The sequence continues at coordinate 204,662,205 of NC_092373.1, read as the reverse complement.
CAGTTCAATGCAATTCATAATATAGAAGAAGAAAAAAAGAGTTGTTTGATTTAATTTTTAAATATATACTTACTGTAATTTACATCTATTATCATTATGTATTGCAATATACCGCTGCCGCAAAACGATAAATTTCATGATAAGCCTTATGTCGGTGACAATAACCCTGATTCTGATTCAAAAGTTCCCGGCGACCTTTCTCTTACCGCTTCCTTGGTCTCATCCCCACAGCCTCTTCCTGACCCCCTCTGCCCCCGTTCCTTCAGTCCGGGCTCTGGACGCCGGTCTCTCCGATCGCTTACCCCGCCATACTCCCTGTCAGATAACTCTCTACCCCGGGCGAAGCACCACACGCTCAGACGTTCGCCTTTGAGAATGGGCCAGTCCGGTGGCGCACTCTCACTCACCCCGGGGGCTACTCACCGTGCGAGCACTGTCCTGTTCTGCAGCCGCCGGGGCGGTAGAGCAGGGGAGCTCCGTGGTAGAGGGGGTGAAGCGGGCGGGGATACACCAGGGCCGGGTAGAGAGACGGCGGGCTCCGGTTAGCCCCGGGCACAGTAGCAGCCAGGACGCAGGTTCCGAGCGTGCAGAGAGGAGCCGCCTGCCTCTCCCGTGAGGAGGGCGAGATCTCGGCGGCGGACAGCAGTGCGTCGATGGTGAAAGTCTTGCGCTGGGTTGGTTTCGAGTTGTGGTCCGTACGGAGAGGAGAGCAGGGGCAGGGCGGTGGGCACACAAGCCCACCCAGAGTTAGAACCGGTGCCTGCATCTCAAACGTCACTGTCCACCACTCCCTCGCCCCTCGGTCCTTATAGTCCCCTCCAATCTGTGATATGCCAATGACTCCCCCCGGGGCGCCCTTGCCTTGTTAAGTACCAGATGACAGAGAGATGAGAGAGGTGTCCCATTAATTGACTGGCGGATGACACGGCGGTGTGGCTGGTGCAATAATGACCGTGTCCATGTCAAGACATCTGTGAAATCCTATCGCCCGACCTGCAGTTTACCGACATTAAACAAACCCGCACGGAACCGGAGCCTTGATGTCTCTTCAATCATCCGATTATCTCTTATAAAGTCAAAAGTCGCCAGGAAAGTGCCTCTGCCGGAGTAAACCGATTATTACTGTTAATTACAAACAGTAAATTCGTTTATTATTGTCACATAACACCATAAGGCCAGATCAATTGACAAACTTCAACTCATTCAGAACGCAGCTGTAAACCAGGATGAGGGAGCCTGTCACTCCCGTCCTAACTACTCTGCGTTGGCTTCCTGTATTTTTTAGAATTGAGTCTAAAGTTCTCTTACTCGTTTTAAAGCTCTTCATGATGTGGGACCGGAGTACATCACAAAATCGTTTTCGTTTCATAATCCTGCTCGATCTCTCGGGTTTTCTTCCACCGGTCTCTTAAATTTAAACAATTTTCCTCAAAAGAGAATTGGCAGGTCAGCTTTTTTGAGCTATGCTCCTAAACTGTATCTGAGGGATACAGACTCAATTGACACTTTTAAACACCAGCTGAGAGCCTATTTATTTAACCTTGCTTTCAACCAACATCTTTTAGTCTTTTATTTTCATGTTTGTTCTTGATCCTAATGTGAAGCACTTTGAAACACATCGTTTGTTTGAAATATGCTCTATAAATATTATTAGAGCAATTATAATAGAACTTTATTTTTCTCAGCTCAAGCTGAGGTACGGGCATAGCCAAGCACACTCATTTGTCAATTACTAGGAACTTTCGGACTACTGTAGTGGTGTTCAGTATTGTGGCTTTCTGAAGATTTACATAGATATTGCTGTGTAACCCTAATTGTTTAATGCTATTGTGTGGTGACTTTGGGATGACACCAGTTGTAGATATTACTATCGGGACAAAATATACCCTGTTCATATTCCATAGTCTTTCAATTGCCTCTCTTAATTCAGCGTATTTCTGGTGTTTTTCACTCACTGATTTCTGTGTGTTATGTGTGTTTCGAATGGCTATATCTATTAAATAAGTTGTTCTTGCTTGTTTATCCTGTAATATTATATCTGGATGGTTATTATGGATTGTCCTATCTGTAATAATAGATTGGTCATAATAGAATATGTGTATTCCGACTCTAAAATTGGATTAGGCTTGATTCTTTTAAGATTTTGTATCTAAAAACAAGATTTTGGTGAATGATGTTTGCCACTTGATTGTAATCGGATTGAGTTACTGCAGGATCCTGTAAGCTGTAGGATTGTTTCTGTTTTTTTTCACATTTTCTACATTTCTTGAATCTGTTAGTCTTTTATTATGTATTTTTGATCATTTTTGTGTTAACCTCCTGGTCCTGTATTGCCACAAAGAACCCTTCAATCCTGCTTCTGAACATTTAATCCAGGAGCAAGAGGTCCCCCCCCCCCCACCCCCCGATCATAAAGATGGTTTTACTGTGTGGTTCCCTCCATCTAATGTTCTTTGCCTGAAGGAAATGAATGGAGACTGAAGAAAAGCTTCACTGATTGGCATTTGATTTCTGCCACAGTCTATAGTGAGTTTGTACGCTCTCCCAGTGATCATGTGGTGCTCCAGTTTCCTCCTACGTTCCAAGGATTTACAGTATGGGTTAGTGTTAGTAAGCTGTGGGCATTATAAGTTGGTGCCATACTTGTGGACCGTCCCCAGCACATCTTCGGACGGCGTAGATCGTTGACACAAACGACACATTTCACTATATGTTTCGATGTACGCGGGACACGTAAAGCTCATCTAATCATTAAGTAAATGGAGGTTTACCAGGATGAACACGTGAGATCCATGGAGGACGGGAAGACAGAGTTCCTGCTGTCAGCATTGCTACGCCTGAGTGACCATTTGATGGTTGAGATGGGGTCACCAGTCAGTGTCCGAAGTGATGGCCAGAAAGTGAGACCATGTCGTGTGACAAGTAAAGCTCATCTTTAACACACACAAGATGCTGGAGGAACTCAGCAGGCCAGGCAGGGACTGGATCACAGGCTGAATTGTCGACTCTTGGTCCATGGCATAAATAAGATTGGGAACTGCTGCCCTACATACATGCTGTTCCTGCAGCATCAGCAGAATCTCTTGTGTTTCAGATTGTGAGATCAAGAGTCCATCCACCTTATCATAAGACCATGGATATGATCATAAGGTATAGGAGCAGAATTAGGCTGTTCCACCATTGCGTCTTGGCTAATCCATTTTCCCTCTCAGCCCCAATCTCCTTCCATCTCCTGGTATCCCTACATGCCTTAACCAATCAAGAATTGCTCTCTCTCTCACACACACACCCTGACAGACATACACACACAGATACACACATAGACACACACACACACACACACACACACACACACACACACACACACACACACACACACATTTTAATGGACACCCCTCCCAAAATGCAGTCTTGACGTTTTCCAAATGACTATTACTCTGAAACATTATAATGTGATGCCAGTCTCTGATGAGCTGGGAAAAGTCACACCTTGGACAGAGCCGACAGGGAGTGTGAGGGGGATTTGATCCGACCTCCTCTACATGATTGAACAGTGAGCCTCAAATTAAAGTCCTTAACAGAAGTGAGTCAGTCAAACACACACATTTATACACCCATTTAAACCCCAGTTTATAATGCTGTTTAAACCGTAAATACATGCTGATATTTATAGATTCATACACATTATTCATTCTTTAACCTCAGACTTTATTTTATATAATTCTTTCTTCTTTATAATTGTTAAATGTAGTTGATGTTTTGCACATCACTCCCTGTGCAACACAGCACAGCAAACTGCTAATACATGGAAATGTATAGAACTGTTAGACATAGGAGCAGCAGCAGGCCATTCGGCCCATCGAGTCTGCCCCGTCATTCCATCATGGCTGATTGATATCCGTCCCAACACTAATATACAGCAGGTACACAGATACAGACACAGACAGATACACAGATACAGACAGACACACAGATGCAGATACAGACAAACACACAGATACAGACATGGACAGACACGCAGATGCAGACACAGACAGACACAGAGATACAGACACAGTCAGGCACACAGATACAGACACAGACAGACACACAGATACAGACATAGACAGACACACAGATACAGACACAGACACAGACAGACAGATACAGACACAGACAGACACACAGATACAGACACAGACAGACAGATACAGACACAGACAGACACACAGATACAGACAACCACGTGCACATATGCACATAAGAACATAATCACACAGACTTAGACACACACACACACCAACACAAACATAGATACAGAAAACACACAAACACACATGCAGAGACAGACAGATAGACAAATACATATACACACACAAACTGTCTGTACAAACATGAGCTCTAACACACACAGACAATGTATTGATAAGCACACTTTCTTTTCTCCCCGCTCCCATCACACTGAAAACAAAAAAAAACCTAGATAGAGTGGATGTGGAGAGGATGCTTCCTATGGTGGGGATGTCTAGGACCAGAGGACACACAGCCTCAGAATAGAGGGACATCCCTTTAGAACAGAGATGAGGAGGAATTTCTTTAGCCAGAAGGTGGTGAACCTGTGGAATTCATTGCTACAGGCAGCCGAGGAGGCCACGTCTTTGGGAGTATTAAAGCAGAGGTCGGTAAGTTCTTGATTAGTCAGGGTATCAAAGGTTACAGGGAGGAGGCAGGAGAATAGGGTTGATGGCATGGCAGAGTGGATGCGATGGGCCAAATAGCCTAATTCTGCTCTATGGTCCCATATTGACATGTCTGCTTTGATTAGGACACATGTACTCACGCACCTGCATTCACACACAGAGAGCCCCTCCCACACAGCTGGGGAAACAACTCTCCCAGCAGGTTAGTGTTGACAGTGTCCCTGCCCAGGCTGGCGACTGATCTTCGGGGGAGGGGGAGGGGGAGGCTCTTCAATAAAAATGCTAGAAAACACCAGAGTGCGTGAGCTAACAAAGTCACCGGCACCTCATTTAGAGACAGAGTGGCGTCCTTTGATGGCTGCTCTCTGACACGTAGGTGGAAAGGACCCTCTCAACATCTGGGTGGTACGGACAGGACAGGAGGTCAGGAGGCAGGCTGCCTGGGAGCCGGGCTGCTTAACAAAGGGCACTTACATTCCTTAGAGGAAAATTATGCTCAGGTGGGGAGCTTATATTTTAGAATCCGAATTGAAATCAGGTTTAATATCACTGCATATGTCATGAAATTTCTTGTCTTGAGGCACGAGTGCATAATAATAAAAACTGTTAAGGGGGGGAGAAGATGGCAGCGCGATGGCAGTGTGCGCGGCCTCTCCAGTGAATGATATCTGTAATCTGTCAAGTAGGGTACCATGCACAATTCTGATTTGATGGAGACAGACGTGAGAGTACGGAGGAACATCTGGAAAACTTCTGAAATGCCCGCTTCGCTGCCGCTGCTACTGTGTGGTAACCGGAATCTCCGGACCAGAAGGCCCCGAATCCTCGGCTTTGCTTGTTTCAGCGGCCGGGGCTAGGTCGAAGGCGCTCGGCAGAGGATGGCGCTCAGGAGGCTATATTGGAGGGGCTGTTTGGAGCCTTGAAGTTTTCGGACGGACGGGCTCAGTGTCGGCTGTGGTCGGCTGCTTCCAAGGCATCGGCAAGTTGACGGTGCCTGGAGGTTTATGGCAGGGAGTTTCTCCCTTTTGCCGCCTGCTATCGGGGACTCGGGAGTCGATCGACTCAGGGACTTTGAGACTTTTTTTTACCGTGCCCATGATTTGTTCTTTATCAAATTATGATATTGCTTTGCACTGCTGTAACTATATGTTATAATTATGTGGTTCTGTCAGTGTTAGTGTTTGGTTTGTCCTGTTTTCTGTGATATCACTCCGGAGAAACATTTTATCATTTCTTAATGCATGTATGCATTTCTAAATGTCAATAAAAGAGGACTGAGTGTTCTCATAATATAAAAAAAACTAAATTACAGTAAGAAATATATATAAATTAAATTAAGTAAGTAAGTAGTGCTAAAAGAGAGCAAAAGTGCAGTGTTCTTGGGTTCATTGTCTATTCAGAAATCTGATGGTGGAGGGGAAGAAACTGCTCCTGAAACACTGAATGTGCGTCTCAGGCTCCTGTCCCCTCTCCTCGATGGTAGCAATGAGAAGAGAGCATGTCCTGGGTGGTGGGGGGTCCTAAATGATGGATCTGCCTTTTTGTAGCATCATCTTTTTTCCATGATAGAGCTGACTGAGCTTGCAACATCTTGGCAGCTTTTTTCAGTCCTGGGGAGTGATGCCTCCATACCTGGCTGGTCAGAAAGGGTGCTGACGTTCTTTGAAGAAGCATCATACGGAGGCAGAGACCTGGCATTTTGAAGGTCGGTGTCCTAACCCTGCCTGGAAAATGTCCCACTTATTTCAGCATGTATTCATAAACTCACGGGATTCTGCCCCTGGAGAAATCCCACACATTCCACGAGGTGGTCTCCTTACAGAGGGTGCTGGAATTGAACTCTGAACTCCGGGACGCCCTGTGCTGTAATAGCGTCATGCTAACCACTATGCTGCTGGGGCACACGATATAAATAGAATGCAAATCTCAGTGGCGGGACATTAATAATTAAAACACAAGAGATTCTGCAGATGCTGGAACTCTGCAGGCCAGGCAGCATCTCTGGAAATGGATAAATAGTCGACAGTTTGAGCCAAGACCCTTCATCAGGATTTCATCAAGGTCTTGGCCCAAAACATCAACTGGTTTATTCATTTCCACAGATGCTGCCTGACCTGCTGAGTTCATCTGGCGTTTTGTAACTGTTGCTGTACCAAGGTAGTGATTAAGGTCTGGCTTCTTTCGCCCTTCCTTTCCAATTCTGATGAAGGGTCACAGTACCTGTCTATTCCCCTCCACAGATGCTGCCTGACCAGCCGAGTTCCTCTAGCAGTTTGTGTATTTCACTGTAGGTTTTGATGTTTCAGTATACATGTGATAAATAACGTTAATACTTACTTTATGAATTGGTGGACAATCTTCAGGAACATTAACACGTGTCTCAGGTGAAAATTCAGATTGTATCTGAACTATCTATGGGAAGGTTGAGTGAGGTAGGACTTTCCTCTTTGGCAAGAAGAAGGAAGGGGAGGTGTCTTGATAGAAATGTACAAGATGATACAAGGCATAGATTGAGTGGACAGCCAGAGACTTTTTCCCAGGGCAGAATTGGCTAATATGAGGGATCATAATTTTAAGGTGATTGGAGGAAAGTTTAGAGGGACGTCAGGCATAGATTTTTTACACAGAGAGTGGTGGGTGCGTGGAACACCCTGTCGGGGTGGTGGTGGAGGCAGATACATTAGGGGCTTTCAAAAGACTCTTAGATGGGTGATAGAAAAATGGAGGGTTATGTGGGAAGAAAGGGTTAGATTGATCTTAGAGGAGGTTAAAAGATTGGCACAACATTGTGGCTGAAGGACCTGAACTGTTCCTATATCTTATGGTCTAATTATCGATTCATTATTGTCTATTATTATAGACAATAATAATATTATTTATTATCAGTCATCTGTACCAAGATGCAATGAAAAACTGCATATCAGCCAGACAGATCATACTGAACATAATTACATCAAGGTAAAGGTTTTGAAGGTTAGATTTAAGTGTCACATGTTCATTGAAATATATTGTGAAATGTGTCACTTGTATCAAATCAAATGTTCTATATTCAAGGTTCTATTGGTATGGTAACCACCCTGCCCGAGACCACATGAAACTGAAGAAAGTTGTGGACACAGCTCAGCACATCACAGAAAAGAACCTCCCATGTTGATTCTGTCCTCAGTATGTCACTGAGGCAGCGAGAAGTGTAGACAGAGTCCACAGAAGGGCGGCTAGTTTCTGTGAGTCCACAACTCTCTTACAGTCACAGGCAGAGCAGTTGCTGTACCAAGCTACGATGAATTTGGACAAAAGTTATTCATTGTTAAGATTTGGTTAGAGTTGATTGGGGACATGCTGAATTTTGCTAGCCTCCTGAGACAGTAGAGGCATTGGTAAGCTTTCTTGGCCATGTGGTGAGACCAAAACAGGTTGTTCACATGAAGCTCTCAACCTCCACACTGTTGATGCAGACTACTGCATTCGAGTGGGTCCGAACTGTTCGGTGTTCTGTGCAGGTGGTGGTAGAGGGAGGGGAAACGTATGGCGATGCACGGAGTGTCAATCAAACCTGGATATGGGCAAGCTTCTTGTGTGTTGTTGGAATGCACTCATCCAGGCAAGGGAGGGTGCTCCACACTCCTGGCATGGGAATTGCAGATGGTTGCCCAGCTGTCGTGTTGGTAAAAAAAGGAGCTGTCTTGTTATTTCATGCTTTTGTTATTTTTTTGCTATTTATTTATATCTGTCTTTGCACAGTTTGTTGTTCATTGATTCTGTTTACAGTTACTGTTCTATAGATTTGCTGAGTATGCTCACAGAAAAAAAATCTCAGGGTTGTATGTGGTGACATCTGTGTACTCTGATAAGAAATTTTACTTTGAACTTTGATATCAGACAGCTGGAAAACAAAGCTGGAGGGGTAGTAATGGAGGACACAGAAATGGTGGACAAACTGAATGAATATTTTACATTAGTCTTCACTGTGGAAAACACTAGCAGTACGGTGCCAGTTCCAGGTGTCAGTGGTCGTGAAGTGTGTAAAGTTACTATACTAAAGAGAAGGTTCTTGGGAAACTGAAAGGTCTGAAGGTAGATTTAGACTTTTGGTGGACCTGATGGTGTACATACCAGAGTTCTGAAAGAGCTGTCTGAAGAGACTGTGGAGGCATTAGTGATGATCTTTCAAGTATCACTAGATTCTGGAATGGTTCAGGAGGAGTGGAAAATTAGAAATGTCACACCACTCTTCAAGAAGGGAGAGAGGCAGAGAAAAACGAAACTATAGGCCAGTTAGTCTGACCTCAGTGGCTGGAAAGACGTTGGAGTCAATTATTAAGGCTGATTATTAACGATTATTCAGGGTACTTGGAGGCATATGATGAAATAGGCCATAGTCAGCATGGTTTCCTCAAGGAAAAATCTTGCCTGACAAATCTGTTGGAAGGTTTTGAAGAAATAACAAGCAGGATAGACAAAGGAGAATCGGTTGATACTGTGTACTTGGATTTTCAGAATGCTTTTGACAAGGTGCCACACGGGAGACTACAAGCTACAAGCCCCTGGTATTACTGGAAAGATTCTAGATGGATAAAGTAGTGGCTGATTGGCAGGAGGCAAAGAGTGGGAATAGAGGAGCCTTTTCTGACTGGCGTCCGGTGGTGAATAGTGGTATTCCACACGGGTCTGTGTTGGAACCGATTCTCTTTATGTTGTATGCCAATGTTTTGGATGATGGAATTGATGGCTTTGTTGCAAAGGTATTAGAAGATATGAAGATAAGTGGAGGAGCAGGTAGTTTGAGGAAGTAGGCTACAGAAGGACTCAGACAGATTAGGAGAATGGGCAAAGAAATGGCAGATGAATTATAGTGTCAGGAAGTATATGGTCATGCACTTTGGTGAAAGAAATGAAAAGGTTGACTATTTTCTAAATGGAGAGATAATACAAAAAATGGAGATGCAAAGGGACTTGGGAATCCTTGTGCAGGATTCTCTAAAGGTTAATTTTTGCAGGTTGAGTCTCTGGTGAGGAAGAAAAATCTGATGTTAGCATTCATTTCGAGAGGACTAGAATATAAAAGCAATGTTGAGACTTTATAAAGCAATGGTGGAGTATTGTGAGCAGTTTTGGGCACTTTATCTTGGAAAGAATGTGCTGAAACTCAAGAGGGTTCAAAGGAAGTTCATGAAGATGATTCCAGGATTGTATGGCTTGTCATATGAAGAGTGTTTGATGGTCCTGGGCCTGTATTCACTAGAATTCAGAATAATGAGGGGTGACCTCATTGAAACCTATTGAATGGTGAAAAATTTTGATAGAGTGGATATGGAGAGGATGTTTTGGGCTGAAAAAAAAATTGGATCAGCCAAGACAAATGGTAGAGCAGACTCAATGGGCTAAGAAGCCTAATTCTGCTCCTATATCTTATGGTCTAATTATCGATTCATTATTGTCTATTATTATAGACAATAATAATATTATTTATTATCAGTCATCTGTACCAAGATGCAATGAAAAACTGCATATCAGCCAGACAGATCATACTGAACATAATTACATCAAGGTAAAGGTTTTGAAGGTTAGATTTAAGTGTCACATGTTCATTGAAATATATTGTGAAATGTGTCACTTGTATCAAATCAAATCAGCGAGGATTGTGCTGGGCGGCCCGCAAGCGTTGTGACGCTTCCGGTGCTGGTATAGCACGCCCACAACTCACTAACCCTAACCAGTACATCTTTGGACTGTGGGAGGAAACCAGAGCACCCGGAGGAAACCCACGCGGTCACGGGGAGAATGTATAAGCTCCTCACAGACAGTGATGGGAATCAAACCTTGATCTTACAGCTGCTGCTGTGAAGTGTGCTACCGTGTAAAGAAAAAAAATTTAGATCATAGAGTTGCAGCTACGGAGAAAGCAGGTAGATTTAAGAGAACATTCTGACATTCTGTATTAGAATGGAAATTCCAAAGAGGAGAACAATTGTTATGATTAGCACCACACAAAATGCTGGAGGAACTCAGCAGGCCAGGCAACATCTATGGAGGGGAATAAAGAGTCTATGTTTTGACCCATGACCCTTCATCAGGACTCAGACTGAAATGATAACTATTTCTCTACATGGATGCTGCCTGACATGCTGAGCTCCTCCAGCATTTTGTGCGTGTTGCTCTGGATTTCCAGTATCCTGTATTCATACAGTGAAATGTGTCGCTTGCATTAATGACCAACACAGTACGAGGATGAGCTGGATGTGCCTGCAAGTGTCACTACGCTTCCGGCATCAACATCGCATGCCCACAACTCACTAACCCTAACCCGTACATCTGTGGAATGTGTGAGGAACCTGGAGCACCCGGAGGAAACCCACGCGGTAACAGGTAGAACGTACAAACTCCTTACAGACAGCACGGTGGGAACTGAAACCCGCACAGTCACGGGTAGAACGTACAAACTCCTTACAGACAGCGCGGTGGGACTGAAACCCACGCGGTAACGGGTAGAACGTACAAACTCCTTACAGACAGCGCGGTGGGACTGGAACCTGCTCGGTGATCACTGGCATCGTGAAGCGCTGTGCTAACTGCTACGTCACCATGCTGGTGTTTTCTGGGAACAGCTTGCAAGAGTCCAACACCATCTTGGTAGTTTTAAGAGGGTGATTTTGAAGGGGTTATTGTCTGAGCGCCATGGTCACGATTAACGTGAAGCAAGTACAGCTCAGGGCGCTCTAGTGTTCCAAGTGCTAAGGAGTCTCTGTACGTCTTTCCTGTGGAATGCATGGGTTTTCCCAGGTGCTCCAGTTTCCTCCCACAGTCCAAAGATGGACCGGTCATTGTAAATTGTCCCATGATTGGGATAGGGTTAATCGGCTTTGTCAGGCGTTGCTGGGGCTGTATGGCTCGATGGGCTGGTAGGGTCTACCCTATGCTATGTTGCTAAATAAATAAATAGAATATATAGATACATTGAACTTCAAGGACCAAGGGTCAAGGATTAACTTTATTTGCCTTGCCACGTACATATAAATGGATTAGGGTTTTGCTGCGGTGTGTTGGCCGGGGAACAACATGCAAGAAAGTACAACAATGTTCAACAATTTTAAAGAATAAAGAGTTATATAAAAAATAAAGAATTATGCATTAATTAAAAAGCTAATAAGGTTAGAGATTAATGGATGGATATTGAGCTTAAAATTATCATATATTTATTTTTATTGTGTGTTGTTACTATTTTGTGTTTTGTGCTGCACTGGATCCGAGTAACAATAATTTTGTTCTCCTTTTTTTTACGGAATGGCGGGCGGTGACCAGTGGGGTACCGCAGGGTTCAGTGCTGGGACCGCAGCTGTTTACAATATATATTAATGATTTAGATGAGGGAACTAAAAGTAACATTAGCAAATTTGCCGATGACACAAAGCTGGGTGGCAGTGTGAAATGTGAGGAGGATGTTATGAGAATGCAGGGTGACTTGGACAGGCTGGGTGAGTGGGCAGATGCATGGCAGACACAGTTTAATGTGGATAAATGTGAGGTTATCCACTTTGGTGGTAAGAACGGGAAGGCAGATTATTATCTAAATGGAGTTAAGTTAGGAAAAGGGGAAGCACAACGAGATCTAGGTGTTCTTGTACATCAGTCACTGAAAGCAAGCATGCAGGTACAGCAGGCAGTGAAGAAAGCTAATGGCATGCTGGCCTTCATAACAAGGGGAATTGAGTATAAGAGCAAAGAGGTCCTTCTGCAGCTGTACAGGGCCCTGGTGAGACCACACCTGGAGTATTGTGTACAGTTTTGGTCTCCAAATTCGAGGAAGAACATTTTTGCTATTGAGGGAGTGCAGCGTTGGTTCACAAGGTTAATTCCCCGGTTGGCGGGACTGTCATATGTTGAAAGATTGGAGCGACTGGGCTTGTATACTCTGGAATTTAGAAGGCTGAGAGGGGATCTTATTGAAACATATAAGATTATTAAGGGATTGGACACGCTGGAGGCAGGAAGCATGTTCCCGCTGATGGGTGAGTCCAGAACCAGAGGCCACAGTTTAAGAATAAGGGGTAGGCCACTTAGAATGGAGTTGAGGGAAAACTTTTTCACCCAGAGAGTGGTGGATATATGAAATGCTCTGCCCCAGAAGGCTGTGGAGGCCAAATCTCTGGATGCTTTCAAGAAAGAGATGGATAGAGCTCTTAAAGATAGCAGAATCAAAGGTTATGGGGATAAGGCAGGAACTGGATACTGATTGTGGATGATCAGCCATGATCACAGTGAATGGCGGTGCTGGTTCGAAGGGCCGAATGGCCTACTCCTGCACCTATTGTCTATTTACACTTGTGTACTGGAATTGACATTAAACAATCTCACATCTTGAATTTTGAAATACCAGCATGGATTTACAATTTTTTGCAAACTTGTGCCGAGCATTATTGCAACCAATCTTGCATCAAAGAACAACCATGCCCTTAACGTTGTAATGGTGCAGGGACAGAGAAGAATCTTTTTGAAGGATTCTCAATAATGCTCAAACTTTGCCTTTGAAAATACATTTATCCACAGATGGTGGATTTCCCTGGAACGAGAGAATTCAGTGGCCATTCCCAACAGCAGTTGGGCTGAGCAAGGTGGTTCAGAGTTCACCTCACAGTGTGTCTTACACAGATTTGCGCATTGCTCCTCCCCGCAGCCCGAGTGTTTATGCATTATTGAACCATTGATGGGATAGTGATGGGTCCAAGCCCTTCACCTGATGAAATGGTTCAGTAGTTACAGAGGGCGCTGCAGTAGCGTAGTGGTCAGCGTAACATATTACAGTCAGGGTGTCCGAGCTCAGAGTTCAACACCAGTGTCCTCTGTAAGGAGTCCCTGGGGAATGTGTGTGTGTTTCCTCCCACAGTCCCAAGGCACATCGGTTAGTAGGTGAACTGGTCATTGTAAATTATCCTGTGATTAGGATATGGTTAAATTGGGGGTTGCTGGTGTAAGGGGTTTCTTCTTTTATGTTACTGTGAAGGCTAACAAAATGGCTTCTTCGTTATGTTATAATGAAAATGGCTTTTCTGTAATAATAACTGCGATGTAAGGAGTTCTCTCTCTCTCTTTCTGCTTGTTTGGGTTATATTATTGATAAGAGAGGGAACAAACCAATTGGGATAGATGTTATGCTTTCTTGTGTGTCTGTAAGCTATTGTGTTTCGTGGGTTTGGGGCAGAAGGCGTGATGGGGACAGGGAGAGGAGACGCGATGCTGTGAGCTGGCTGACGGGATGGACCCTGAGCATCAGTCCGAGGCCCAGGGTCTTCGGCGAGGAGAGGAGACGAGGACAGACTTGTGTGAAGTGTCTGGTCGACCACCGTGGTTGGTCCCAGGTGGTGGGTCGAGGAGGTCGAAGGGGATCGAATGGAGCAAAGAAGACTCCATTAATTGAGCTCTGACTGTTGTGCACGAAGTGGTTGAACTTTGATAAGTTTGGCGCCTTTTACTTTCCTTTTATATTTTATCTCTATCTCTATTTTATCTTTATATTCTATCCCTAGTTCCAGTAAGATCTATAAAGTGTAATCATTTAATCGCATATGGTGTATTGTCTGTTATTTGGCGTGGTGGGGTACATCACACAGCATCCACACAAACCTGAGTACCCAGCTTGGCGGGGCCGAAGGCTGCTCCCCCTAGGAGCTGAGCACCTAGGGGGTTGCTGGTCAGTACAGCTCGAAGGACAGAAGGGCCTGTTCTGTGCTGTATCTCCAGATTAAGCCAACCAGAATCCTGATGTGGTTTATTAACATTGACCGATGTATATCATGAAATTTGTTGTTTTGCAGCAGCAGCACAGTGCAATACCCGGAAAATGACTATAAATTACAATAAGAAGTATAATAACAATTAAATAACTGGTGCAAAGAGGCAGTGCTCCCGGGTTTGTGGACCAGGAAGGATGCAGAGAAGGTGTGGCTGAGAATTGAATGAAGGGAAATGTGTATGTGCTTGTTGCCAATGATCCCGATTGGGGGTTCAAGAATTCCTTCCCACTGACCAGAGGGAGAGGGGAATTCACACCGTTAGGTGGACAGTAGTGTTACACTTTGGGATACGGGGGTGAACCAGAGGAATGGGATGATATGGTGAAGGGGGCCAGGGTAGAGGAGTAGAGGAGCTTTGGGCGGAAGCTTATGTGGAACACGAAACAAATGTCACACTCTCACACAACACACATCAAAATTGCTGGTGAACGCAGCAGGCCAGGCAGCATCTCTAGGAAGAGGTACAGTCGACGTTTCGGGCCGAGACCCTTCGTCAGGACTAACTGAAGGAAGAGCTAGTAAGAGATTTGAAAGTGGGAGGGGGAGGGGGAGGGGGAGATCCGAAATGAGAGAAAACAGGAGGGGGAGGAATGGAGCCAAGAGCTGGACAGGTGATTGGCAAAAGGGATATGAGAGGATCATGGGACAGGAGGCCCAGGGAGAAGGAAAAGGGGGAGGGGGGGAAACCCCAGAGGATGGGCAAGGGGTATGATGAGAGGGACAGAGGGAGAAAAAGGAGAGTGAGAAAAAGAATGTGTGTATATAAATAAATAACGGATGGGGTACGAGGGGGAGGTGGGGCACTAATGGAAGTTAGAGAAGTCAATGTTCATGCCATCAGGTTGGAGGCTACCCAAATGAAATATAAGGTGTTGTTCCTCCAGCCTGAGTGTGGTTTCATCTTTACAGTAGAGGAGGCCGTGGATAGACATATCAGAATGGGAATGGGGTGTGGAATTAAAATGTGTGGCCACGGGGAGATCCTGCTTTCTCTGGCGGACAGAGCGTCTCACACACACACACACACACACACTCTCACTCCCACAGAGTGAACACTAGCCTCCTATCCTTCAGACTGTGCTCTCTTGCTGAGTGTGAGATTTCTCACCTCCCTGCTTTATGTTTACACGTGGTGTTATCGCTGAGCTCTCCGCCCACTTACGAATCGGCAGTACCAATGTTCCCAATCCAGATGTCGGATGAATTCTACAGTACACCCCAAAGACCAGATTTGGCTTCTCAATACCTTCCAGTCTCTCCAGAGGTCCTGTAGTCACAGGTTGATAGGGCTGGGAAGAAATGCTCGGCACGTTGTCCTTCATCAGTCAGGGCATTCAGGAATTGGGACATTATATTGCACTTGTACACAATGATATTGAGTTCAAAGTTCAAATTAAATTTATTACCAAACCACTTAAATGTCACAATATGCAACCCTGAGATTCATTTTCTTGTAGGCATTGAGAGTAAATATAAAGAAACACAATAGAATTAATGAGAAAGCACACACAAACAACACAAACTAAATACAGCCATTGCTGGTGGAATCTCAGATGGTGATGAGAGGGCAGACTGGAGTGAGAAATGCCAACTAGTGGAATGGTGTCGCAGCAATGTCCTTACACTCAACGTCAGTAAGACAAAGGAGCTGATTGTGGACTTCAGGAAGGGTAAGATGAATCCTGACAGAGGGGTCAGAAGTGGAGAGAGTGAGCAGTTTCAAGTTCCTGGGTGTCAAGATCTCAGAGAACCTAACCTGTTCCCAACATATCGATGCAGATGTAAAGAAGGCAAGACAGCGACTACATGAGGAGTTTGAAGAGATTTGGCATGTCAACAAAAACACTCAAAAACATCTATAGGTGTACCATGGAGAGCATTCTGACAGGCTGCATCACTGTCTGGTATGGGGGTACTACAGCACAGGACCGAAAAAGGCTGCAGAGGGTTATAGATTTAGTCAGCTCCATCTTGGGTACCAGCCTACAAAGTACCCAGGACATCTTCAGGGAGCGGTGTCTCAGAAAGGCAGCATCCATTATTAAGGACCTCCAGCACCCAGGGCATCCCCTTTTCTTACTGTTACCATCAGGTAGGAGATACAGAAGCCTGAAGACACACACTCAGCGATTCAGGACCAGCTTCTTCCCCTCTGCCATCCGATTCCTAAATGGACATTGAACCCCTGGACACTACCTCACTTTTTTAATATATAGCATGTCTGTTTTTGCACGATTTTTAATCTATTCAATATACATATACAGTAATTGATTTACTTATTTGTTATTATCATCATTTTATTTTTCTTTCTTCTAAATTCTGTATTGCATTGAACTGCTGCAGCTAAGTTAACAAATTTCACGACACATGCCGGTGATAATAAACTTGATTCTGATTCTGATCGTTTCCTGATTGGTCAGGGCACCAGAGGATATGGCGAGAAGGCTGGTGTATGGAGTGGAGTGGGGTCCGGGATCAGCCGTGGTGGAAGGGTGGAGCAGGCTCGATGGGCTGAATGGCCTAATTCTGTTCCTATGTCTTATGGTGTTAAGTAGTCAAAGGATTTACCTGCGATGGATTGGGCTGTTTCCACCACTCTTTGTAGGATTTTCTGTTCAAGGGCATTGGTGTTCCCCTATCAGGCTGTGATGCCACTGGTCAGTATAGCCTCCACTGCACATCTATAGGAGTTTGTCAAAGTTTTAGACGACATGACGAACCTGCGCAAACTTCTAAGAAAGCAGAGGTGCTACCATGCCTTCTTTTTAATGGCATTTATGGTTCGTGTAACAGTATCACAGCACCAATGGCAGGGTAACGTAACGATCTGTGTAACACTACCACAGCACCAATGGCAGGGTAATGTAATGGATAGTGTAATACTATCACAGCGCCTGTGATCAGGGTAATGTAACGGTTAGTGTAATACTTTTACAGCGCCTGTGATTGGGGTGCAATTCCTACTGCTGTTGGTGAGGAGTTTGTATGTTCTCTCCATAACTGCATGGGTTTCCTTCAGCTCAACCGGTTCCCTCCCACTCTCCAAAGAGGTGAGGGCTAGCATTAGTAACTTGTGGGTACGATATGTCGGCACTGGGTGAGGGCTAGCGTTAGTAACTTGTGGGTATGATATGTTGGCACTGGGTGAGGTCTAGCGTTAGTAACTTGTGGATATGATGTGTCGGCACTGGGTGAGGGCTAGCGTTAGTAACTTGTGGGTATGATATGTCGGCACTGGGTGAGGACTAGCGTTAGTAACTTGTGGGTATGATGTGTCGGCACTGGGTGAGGACTAGCGTTAGTAACTTGTGGGTATGATGTGTCGGCACTGGGTGAGGACTAGCGTTAGTAACTTGTGGATATGATATGTCGGCACTGGGTGAGGACTAGCGTTAGTAACTTGTGGATATGATGTGTCGGCACTGGGTGAGGACTAGCGTTAGTAACTTGTGGGTATGATATGTCGGCACTGGGTGAGGACTAGCGTTAGTAACTTGTGGGTATGATGTGTCGGCACTGGGTGAGGGCTAGCGTTAGTAACCTGTGGGTATGATATGTCGGCACTGGGTGAGGACTAGCGTTAGTAACTTGTGGGTATGATGTGTCGGCACTGGGTGAGGACTAGCGTTAGTAACCTGTGGGTATGATGTGTCGGCACTGGGTGAGGACTAGCGTTAGTAACTTGTGGGTATGATGTGTCGGCACTGGGTGAGGACTAGCGTTAGTAACCTGTGGGTATGATGTGTCGGCACTGGGTGAGGACTAGCGTTAGTAACTTGTGGGTATGATGTGTCGGCACTGGGTGAGGACTAGCGTTAGTAACTTGTGGATATGATGTATCGGCACTGGGTGAGGACTAGCGTTAGTAACTTGTGGGTATGATATGTCGGCACTGGGTGAGGACTAGCGTTAGTAACTTGTGGGTATGATATGTCGGCACTGGGTGAGGACTAGCGTTAGTAACTTGTGGGTATGATATGTCGGCACTGGGTGAGGACTAGCGTTAGTAACTTGTGGGTATGATGTGTCGGCACTGGGTGAGGACTAGCGTTAGTAACTTGTGGATATGATATGTCGGCACTGGGTGAGGACTAGCGTTAGTAACTTGTGGGTATGATGTGTCGGCACTGGGTGAGGACTAGCGTTAGTAACTTGTGGATATGATATGTCGGCACTGGGTGAGGACTAGCGTTAGTAACTTGTGGATATGATGTATCGGCACTGGGTGAGGACTAGCGTTAGTAACTTGTGGATATGATATGTCGGCACTGGGTGAGGACTAGCGTTAGTAACTTGTGGATATGATGTATCGGCACTGGGTGAGGACTAGCGTTAGTAACTTGTGGGTACGATATGTCGGCACTGGGTGAGGACTAGCGTTAGTAACTTGTGGGTATGATATGTGCTGACACTTGTAGGCTGCCCCAGCACATCCTCGGTCTGTGTTGGTCATCTCACTGAATGTTTTGACATTCAAATGAATCTGAATTTAAACATTGGGAACTAAGTTTTCCTCGACACCAAACTTTTAAAAAGGGTCAGGTAAGTGGGAAGAAGGTGGCAGGTACCCTGATCAGACAGCATGGGAGAGATGTGGGAGAGACGAGGTTCTTAGTAAGGAGCAGAATTTTTCTGAATTGCGAAAGAAACAGCAAATGGCTGAAAATCCTGGTGGGAGTTTTATAAAGACCCCCCGAACAGCAGTGGTTTTGCAGAGTAAAGCAGGCAATTAGAAATCAGAGTCACATTTATTACTATAGCTCCTCTCATCCTCCGTCACTCCGAAGAGAAAAGCCCTGCCTCGCTCCACCTTTCCTCACAAGACAGTGAGGACAAAAAACCAGTGTCAACACGATTGTACCTAATGTTATTTTAAACACAAGATGGACACAAACGGAATAAAGGGCTGGGAGAAGGGAACCGAGCGTGTGGCATCTCTGGTGGTGGAGCTGATGAGGAAGAGGCAGAGACATGGTGTGTGGTCCAAACCATCGTAAACCGGTTCTTTGTGATTGACCGCTGCCACATTCAGGCACCTTCTGACCCGACAGAGGTGTACGAGAGCGTAAGAGGCACAGATTGGGCGGACAGCCAGAGGTGTTTCCCAGGGCATCAATGGTTAATACCAGAGGGACATCATTTGAATGTGATTGGAGGAAAATCTAGGGGACATGTCTGAGGTAGGTATTTACAGAGAGTGGTGGGTGCGTGGAACACCCTGGCAGGGGTGGTGGTAGAGGCTGGTACGTTAGGGACTTTTCAGTAATCCTTAGATAGACACAGGGATGATGGAAAAGTGGAGGGCTACTGTATGTGGAAGGGAAGGGTTAGATTGATCTAAGAGTAGGTTAAAGGGTTGGCACAACATTGTGGCCCAAAGGGCCTGTGCTGTTCTGTGTTCCGTAGAGTCACAGAGGACCACAGCCCAGAAACAGGCCATTCTGCCCCTCTAATGATGACCTATTATTCTGCCCATTCCCATTGACCTGCACCCCTCCCATCCATGTACCTATCCACACTTCTCTTAAATGTTCAAATCAAACCTGTATCATCTACTTCAGTTGGCGGCTCGTTCCACACTCTCACCACCCTCTGAGTGAAGAAGTTCCCCCTCAGGTTCCCCTTAAACATTTCACTTTCACGTGTGACACATGATCTCTAGTTGTAGACTCAGTGGAAAAACTCTGCTTTCATTTACCCTACCAATACCCCTCATAATTTTATATACCTCTGTCAAGTCTCCCCTCATTCTCCTACGTCTCCTGTGGTGAGCGTTTTCCTGCTGCAGCTGAGGCCATGGGGAGCACCCCTTTGTGCTGGTTGATTTCTCCCTTTTCCCATTTCCCCAGGGAATGACCGGCCTCCTACTTCCTGCATCCAACTGTGGCTCCTGATCATTTGGGCCTCTGGGGGCCCTGTGAGTATCCGTAACAAGCAGAGAATGGAATATCCCAGAGAATGGAAGTGGGATGGGTGTTGCTGGTGGACTGGGGACAGGGATGGGTCAGGTCTTCCTTCTCGGGGGGACTCTGGGGAGCAGATCATTGACAGAGGGACGGCTGTCCACTCTAACCAGTGCACGTAGGAGAGGCACCCAGGTGGTGTCCATAAGACCATAAGACAAAGGAGAAGAAGTAGGTCATTCGGCCCATCGAGTCTGCTCTGCCATTTTATCATGAGCTGATCCATTCTCCTATTTAGTCCCACTTCCCCGCCTTCTCACCATAACCTTTGATACCCTGGCTACTCAGATACCTATCAATTTCTGCCTTAAATACACCCAATGACTTGGCCTCCACTGCCGCCCGTGGCAACAAATTCCATAGATTCACCACCCTCTGACTAAAAAAATTTCTTCGCATTTCTGTTCTGAAAGGGCGCCCTTCAATCCTGAAGTCATGCCCTCTCGTACTAGACTCCCCCATCATGGGAAACAACTTTGCCACATCACTCTGTCCATGCCTTTTAACATTCGAAATGTTTCTATGAGGTCTCCCCTCATTCTTCTAAACTCCAAGGAATACAGTCCAAGAGCGGACAAACGTTCCTCATATGTTAGCCCTCTCATTCCCGGAATCATTCTAGTGAATCTTCTCTGTACCCTCTCCAACGTCAGCACATCCTTTCTTAAATAAGGAGACCAAAACTGCCCACAGTACTCCAAGTGAGGTCTCACCAGCACCTTATAGAGCCTCAACATCACATCCCTGCTCCTATACTCTATTCCTCTAGAAATGAATGCCAACATTGCATTCGCCTTCTTCACTACTGACTCAACCTGAAGGTTAACTTTAAGGGTATCCTGTACGAGGACTCCCAAGTCCCGTTGCATCTCAGAACTTTGAATTCTTTCCCCATTTAAATAATAGTCTGCCCATTTATTTTTTCTGCCAAAGTGCATAACCATACACTTTCCAACATTGTACTTCATTTGCCACTTCTCTGCCCATTCTTCCAATCTATCCAAATCTCTCTGCAGACTCTCTGTTTCCTCAGCACTACCGGCCCCTCCACCTATCTTCGTATCGTCAAGACTGGTGGAGGGACAGGTAGTTTTGAGGAAGTAGAGAAGCTACAGAAGGACTCAGACAGATAGAGGATGGGTAAAGAAGTGGCAGATGGAATACAGTGTCAGGAAGTGTATAGTCATGCACTTTGGTTGAAGAAATGAAAGGGTTGACTGTTTTCTAACTGGAGAGAAAATACAAAAAAACTGAGGCACAAAGGGACTTGGGAGCCCTTGTGCAGGATTCCTTAAAGGTTAATTTGCAAATTAAGTCTGTGGTGAGGAAGACAAATGCAATGTTAGCATTCATTTCAACAGGACTAGAATGTTGAGACTTTATAAAGCACTGGTGAAGTCTCACCTGAAGTATTCTGAGCAGTTTTGGGCACTTTATCTTGGAAAGGATGTGCTGAAACTGGAGAGGTTCAAAGGAAGTTCATTGAAACCTATCGAATCGTGAAAGGCCTTGATAGAGTGGATGTGGAGAAGAAGTTTCCTATGGTGGGAGAGTCCAAGACCAGGGGACACAGCCTCAGAAAAGAGGGATGTCCTTTTAAAATGAAGATGACGATGAATTTCTTTAGCCAGAGTGTGGTGAATCTGTGGAATTCTTTGCCACAGGCAACTCTGGAGGTCAAGTCTTTATGAATAATTAAGGTTGAGGTTGATAGATTCTTGATTGGTCAGGGCACGAAGGGATATGGTGAGAAGGCAGGAGATTGGGGCTGAGAGGAAATATGGATCAGACATGATGAAATGGTGGGCCAAGTGTGTTCTATGCTCTATGTTTTATGTTCTGTGTTCTGTGTTTTATGTTCTGTGTTCCATGTTCTGTGTTCCATGTCTGTGTTTTATGTTCTGTTTTCTATGTCTGTGTTCCATGTTCTGTGTTTTACGTTCCATGCTACACGGACTGTATTCAATGCTACATGGACTGTGTTCTATGCTCTGTGTTCCATGTTCTGTGTTTTATGTTCTGTGTTCTATGTCTGTGTTCCATGTTCTGTGTTCCATGTTCCATGTTCTGTGTTCCATGTTCTGTGTTTTATGTTCAATGCTACATGGACTGTATTCCTTGGAGTTTAGAAGAATGAGGGGAGACCTCATAGAAACATTTCAAATGTTAAAAGGCATGGACAGAGTGGATGTGGCAAAGTTGTTTCCCATGATGGGGGAGTCTAGTACGAGAGGGCATGACTTAAGGATTGAAGAGCACCCATTCAGAACAGAAATGCGAAGAAATAATCTGCAACAAAGCCATCAATTCCATCATCCAAATCATTGACATATAATGTAAAACCATCAGTCCCAACACAGACCCCCATACAATACCACTAGTACACCAACCAGAAAAGGCTCTCTTTATTCCCACTCTTTGCCTCCTGCCAATCAGCCATTGCTTTATCCATGCTAGAATCTTTCCTGAAATATCACAGGCTTGTAGCTTGTTAAGCTGCTTCATGTGTGGCACCTTGTCAAAGGCTTTCTGAAAATCCAAGTACATACAATCAAACAATTCTCCTTTGTCTATCTATCCTGCTTGTTATTTCTTCAAAGAATTCCAATAGATTTGTCAGGCAAGATTTTCCCTTGAGGAAACCATGTCGACTACGGCTTATTTTATCATGTGCCTCCAAATACCCTGAGAAATCATCCTTAATAGTTGACTCTAACATCTTTCCAACCACTGAAGTCAGACTAATTGGCTTATAGTTTCCTTTCTTCTGCATCTCTCCCTTCTTCAAGAGTGTGAGACATTTTCAATTTTCCAGTCTTCTCGAACCATTCCAGAATCTAGTGATTCTTGAAATATCATTACTAATGCCTCCTTAATCTTTTCAGCCACCTCTTTCAGAACCTGGAGTGTAGACCATCTGGTCCAGGTGACTTATCTACCTTCAGACCTTTCAGTTTCCCAAGAACCTTCTCTCTAGTTATGATAACTTCGCACACTTCATGCCCCCTGACATCTGGAACTTCCACAATACTGCTAGTGTCTTCCACAGTGAAGACTGACGGAAAATACTTTTTCAGTTTGTCTGCTATTTGTTGCCCCCCGCCACTACGAACTTGTCAGCATCATTTATATCCACTCTTGCCTTTCTTTTACAGTTTATGTATCTGAAGAAACCTTTGGTATCCTCTTTAGTTTACTTTCATATTCTAGCTTTACCTTTGTAATTACTTTTTCAGTTGCCTTCTGTCGGTTTTTAAAAGCTTCCCAATCCTCTAACTTCCCACTAATTTTTGCTATACTGTATTATATGCTCTCTCTTTGGCTTTTATGTTGGCTTTGACTTCTCTTGTTAGCCACGGTTGTGTCATCTTTCCTTTAGAATACTTCTTCCTCTTTGGGATGTCTATATCCTGTGCCTTCTGAATTGTCTCCAGAAATTTCAGCCGTTGCTGCTCTGCCGTCATCCCTGCCAGTGTTCTTTTCCAATCAATTCTGGCCAACTCCTTCCTCATGCCTCTGTAATTCCCTTTACTCCACCGTAATACGGATACATCCGACTTTAGCTTCTCCTCAAATGGTGATCTCTTGCCCCTAAGGGTTCTTTAATTTTAAGCTCTCTAATCAGTTCTGGTTCACTCCACAGCACCCAATCCAGAACAGCTGATCCTCTAGTGGGCTCAACCACGAGCTGCTCTAAAAAGCCATCTTGTAGAGACTCTGGAAATTCCTCCTCTTGGAATCTAGCACCAACCTGAATTTCCCAATCTACCTGCATATTGAAGTCCCCTGTGACTATTGTAGCATTGCCCTGTTGGCATGCATTTTCTATCTCCTGTTGTAATTTGTGGGCCACATCCTCACCACTGTTTGGGGGTCTGTATACAGCTCCCACCTGGGTCTTTTGACTCTTGCAGTTCCTTAGCTCTATCCATAATGATTCAACACCTTCTGATCCTATGTCACCTCTTTCTAATGATTTGATTTCATTTTTTTACCAACAGAGCAATGCCACTCAATCTGCCTTTCTGCCCATCCTTTCAATATAATGTGTAACCTTCGACATTAGGCTCCCAGCTGTAATCTTTCAGCCATGATTCAGTGATGCCTACATAATCATACCTACCAATCTGCAACTGTGATGCAAGCTCATCTACCTTACTCTGTATACTGCATGCATTCAAGTACAATGCCTACAGTCCCACTCTGCTATCGTCCTGTCAACCTTTCACCCTTTCTGATTTTGTCTGCCTTTTACACCTCACCCTGTTTACTACAATTTTCCCCATCAATAGCCTCTCCTAACTACACGTTGCCTCTGTAAATCAGCTACCTCATGTTCAGCATTATCATCCACCTTTCTTATGATATTTCTTGCACTGAAATATACACAGCAGTGCAGGACACTGGTCTCACCATGCTCTCTAATCCTGGTAAATCTCCTCTGCACCCCTTCAAAAGTTTTCACATCCTTCCTATAATGAGATGACTAGAACTGAACACAATACACCAAGTGTGGTCTAACCAGGGTTTTATAGAGTTGCAACATTACCTCATTTCCCTTGAACTCAGTCCCTGAATTACGAAGGCCAACACCTTCTTAATCACCCTATCAACTTGTGCAGCAACTATGAGAGATGTGTGGACATGGACCCTGAAAACCCTCTGTTCCTCTACACTGCTGATATTCCTGCCTTTAACCCTGTATCCTGCCTTCAGATTCGACCTTCTAAAGTGAATCACTTCACACACCAGCAGGTTTGGAATTGAGATTGGAATTGGTTTATTTTTTTCACATGTACCGAGATATAGAGAGAAGCTTGTCTTGCAAACTGTTCATACAGATCAAATCATTACACAGTGCAGTGAGGTAGAACAAGAGAAAACAATAACAGAATGTATATATATGATTATGAAGACACGTAGTCCTCTTTTATTGTCATTTAGTAATGCATGCATTAAGAAATGATACATTATTTCCTCCGGTGTGATATCACAAAACACAGGACAAACCAAGACTGGAAAAACTTACAAAACCACATAATTATTACATATAGTTACAAACAGTGTAACAATACCATAACTTGATGAAGAAGTCCGTGAGCACAGTAAAGTTCAAAGTTTCTCAAATGTCCCACATCTCACACAGACGGGAGAAGGAAGAAAAACTCTCCCTGCCATACTGACCACAATCTGACTCTGAGTCATCCGAAAACTTCAAGCTCTGGTCAGCTCTCCGACACTGAGTACTGAGCGCCATCTCTGTCCGAACGATTCGACCTCCTTCTCGGTCGCCAAAAGCAGGCAAGGCCGGGGATCTTGAGGCCTACTCTCCGGAAGATTCCTGACCACACAGTAATGACAGCAGCGAACAGGCGCTTCAGAAATTTCTCCAGATGCTCCTCGGTGCTTTCACGTCCATTCTCCATCAAATCAGAATTGTCCACGGCCCTTGTAGAATAAAGTGCTAAAGTTACAGAGAAAGTGGATTGCAGGCAAACAGTAAGCTGTAAGATCATAACTCAGTAGTTTCTCAGGTCAAGAGTCTACCTTTAGTATACAAGAGGCCCATTCGAAAGGCTTATTACAGCGAGGTAGAAGCTGCCTGGAGCCTGACGGTATATGTACCAAGGGACAGTGGAAAACTTTGTTTTGCATACAGATCAGGTCATCACGTCAGTGCGTCGAAGTAGTGCAAGAAAATCAATAACAGAATGCAGAATAAAGTGTCTTAATAAAATGAACAAGAGTTCATAGTTCAGATGCTGGTTTCTGTGACGTGCTGAGCTGTGTCCACAGGTCTCTGCAGTTTCTTGTGCAGAGCAACTGCCGTACCAGGCTGTGATGGACCCAGATAGAAAGGTTTCTGTGGTGCCTCAGTAAAAACTGGTGATGGTCAGCAGGCACTTGCTGATATATTTTTTTTTGGCTTCCTGAGGAAATAGAGGCATTGGTGAGCTTTCTTGGCTGTGACACCAACATGTTTGGATCACGACAGGATATCGATGATGTTCAGTCCTAGGAACTTGAAGCTCTCAACCATCTCAACCTCATCACCATTGATGTAGACGGAAGCATGTGCACCACCCCCCTTCCTGAAGTCAATGACCAGCTCATTTGCAGGCATTGAGGGAAAGGCTGTCATGAAACCATGTCACAGAGCCCTCTTTCTCCTGCCTGTGCTCTGACTCATCGTTATTTGGGATTTGTCCCACTACGTGATATCATCTGCAAGTTTGCAGACAGAGTTAGACCAGAAGCTGGCAGCGCAGCGTCCGTGTGCAGAGATTAGGTTAGGGGGCTGAGGATGCTGATGTTTCAGGTTGAAAAGCTGCATCAGGAGCCATCGTTTCCTCCCTTGGACTCTGCTCGATCCGCTGAGTTCCTCCAGTAGATTGTTTGCTCCCGGTGCCTCGGTCTGCAATGTTACCATTTCCTCGATAGGCGGCAGAACCTTTCACATTGGAACAGCTGCAGTAGCTGCCAACGCCAGCAGAGGGAGATATTGGACCATAAATTGGTGACCTGCTGCACTAGCAGTCGGCTTGTTTCACATGGTGCCCTTCTCACACAGGGAGGCAAGACGACAGGTACAGGAGGAGGCCACTCGGCTGTCGTCTGTCCCATCATGCAATACGATCATCGATAATCAACGTTGGCCTCTTCTGTGCCAGTTCCCCCAACTCTCAAATCTGCCAAGTATTTCACTTATCAATAATTTGGCAGACAACTCCAGATGTCCAACACTCTCTGAGAGAGAGGTGTATAACAGAGCTTCTCACAGTCGACAGGAGGTAGTGGAACAGATGTGTAGGCTGGTAATACAGAGATGTAAAATAAATCATAGGGGACCATGGCACCACAGCAGTTAGTGTGACACCATAACAGCTCGGGGCATTGGAGTTCTGAGTTCAGTTCTGGTGCTGTCTGTAAGAGTTTCTCCCCGTGACCGCATGGGTTTCCTCCGGCTATACCAATTTCCTCTCACAGTCCAAAGACGTACTGGTTAGTTGGTGATTGTAAGTTGCCTTGTGATTAGACTGGGGTTAACTAGGTGGGCTGCTGGGTGGTGCAGCTTGTTGGGCTGGAAGGGATTGTTCCACACTGGATCTCTAAATAAATCAATAAATAATGCTGAGGGATTTCGGATCCAGATCAACATTCAGATTCAGAGTTCATTGTCACACGTACCATCAGACCACAAGATATAGGATCAGAATTAGGCCATTCAGTCCATCAAGTCCGCTCCGCCATTTCATCATGGGGGCAGGAAGTGTGTGCAAAGTTACCATAACGAGGTAGGAGGTTCTTGGCGAACTGGAAGGTTTGAAGGTAGCTAAGTCACTTGGACCAGATAGGCTACAGCCCAGGGTTCTGAATGAGGTGTCTAAAGAGACCGTGGATGCATTAGTAATGATTCTGGAATGGTTCCGGAAGACTGGAAAATTGCAAATGTCACTCCACTCTTCAAGAAGGGAGAGAGGCAGAAGAAAGGAAACTATAGGTCAGTTAGTCTGACCTCAGTGGTCGGGAAGATGTTGGAGTCGATTATTAAGGATGACATCTCAGGGTATGTGGAGGTACGTGATAAAACACGCCATAGTTAGTGTGGTTTCCTCAATGGAAAATCTTGCCTGACCAATCTGTTGGAATTCTTTGAAGAAATAGCAAGCAGGATAGTCAAAAGAGAATCGACTGATGTTGGGCACTTGGATTTTCAGAAGGCCTTTGACAAGGTGAAACACACGAGGCTGCTTAACAAGATACGAGCCCCTGGTGTTACAGGAACGATTCTAGCATGGGTAAAGCAGTGGCTGATTGGCAGCAGGCAAAGAGTGGGGATAGAGGGAGCCTTTTCAAACTGTCTGCCAGTGACTGGTGGTGTTCTACAGAGGTCTATGTTGGTACCGATTCTTTTTCCGTTTATATGTCAATGATTTGGATGATGGAAATGATGGTTTTGTTGCAAAGTTTGTAGACGATATGACAGAGGGGCAGGTAGTTTGAGGACGTAGAGAGGCTACAGAAGGACTTCGACCGATTAGGAGAATGGACAAAGAAATGGCAGATGGAATACAGTGTCAGGAGGAGCTTTGATGTACATTTTGAATCTGGTCTGATCTTCGGGATGTAACTGTCTTCAAGTGGGGAAAGGCCAATTACATTGAAATAAGACAGGGGTTACTTCCTGCCTGTTGACCGCTGACATTTAGGGCAGCAGAGAAGGTCCTCCATCTCCGTCTGCGTGGCAGTGCGCAGGACATCATTTTAATGTGATTGGAGGAACATCGGAGGCAGGTTTTTTACACACAGAGTTGTGGGATGTGGTGCCAGAGGCAGATACATTAGGGACATTGAAGGGATTCTTACATAAGCACAGGGATAACGGAGTGAAGGAGGAGTTGGAGGGAGGGAGCGAGAGGAAGGGAAGGTGCGAGGGAGGGACAGGGGGCGAGAGGTGGAAGCAAGGAAGGACAGAGTGGAATGGAGAGAAGGAGAGAGCGAGAGTGGGAGAGGTAGAGAGAGGGAGGTAGAGAAAGAGAGGGAGCGAGGGAGAGAGAGAGAGAGGAAGAGATGGTGACATGGAGAGGGAGGGATGACTGACGGACTAGGTTATCTCAATCAATAATTCTTAAACTCTGTGGTTGGTGGAATGGCTGGATTGAGCTGTGGGCTCTGATCTGATGTAATGTTTAACTCAGTGCTTTACCAGTGCGACCAAACTGAGTAACTCATTAACTAACTTAACTTCAGCAGAGCAGCAAGTGGCCGCAGTCAGGCTCCCTGTTTTGTTGAGCAAAGGAGCTCATGGATACAGCTTAGTGGAATCAAAATTAGATGATAAGTCCAGAAGTCATTCTGTAGGAACAGATTTAGTCCATTCGGCCCATCGGGTCTGATCTGCTATTCAATCATGGCTGATTTATTATCTCTCTCAACCCCATCCACCCGTAACCTTTGACACCCTGACTAATCAAGAATCTATCAACCCCTGCTTTAAATATACCCAAAGACTTGGCCTCCACAGCCGCCTGTGGTGATTAACTCCACAGATTCATCACTCTCTGGCTGGAGGAATTCCTCATCTCTGTTCCTCTAGTGAGGCTCTGCCCTTTCGTCTTAGACTGTAGAAAACATCCTGTACGCGTCCACACTATCGAGGCTTTCAGTATTCAGTAAGTTAGTAGTACTGCGACCTACTCTGATTGGACTGGACAGTGGGATTGTCATCACCGACTAACTTGCCTCTGACAACTCACACTCGTTCTTCAGCCATACTCTATTTCACTCGTGCACAAGAAGAACAGCGTGGCCCTCTGAATTCCGAACAGAGACATGCCATTTTTACACAGAATAGTTGGTTACAGACATCAACCAATTGCTAACAATTTGTGTGTTCAAGTTCCTTATTTGCATAATCAATCATCAATCACACTACGGTAATACAGGCATTAATAGCCAACAGAACCTCCACATCGAAAGCCTATCAGATTCCAAAATCAAAGTAACTGACCAATAGTAAGTGTCACAGAGTAGTAGAACACTACAGCACTGACACAGGCCTTTCAGCCCATCTAGTCCGTGCCAAGCCATTACTCTACATAATCCAATCACAAACAAGAGAAGATCTGCAGGTGCTGGAAATCTGAGCAACACACACGAAATGCTGGAGGAGCTGAGCAGGCCAGGCAGTGTCTATGGTAAGCAGTACAGTCGACGTTTCAGGCCTGTACAGGACTGTCAAAGGCTGTAGCCCGAAACATCGACTGTACTCTTTTCCTAGATGCGCCTGCTCTGCGGAGATCCTCCAGCATTTTGTATGTGGCTTTCTACATAGTCCCACCAACCTGCACCCAGACCATAGACCCCCATACCCCTCCCATCCATGAACCTATCCTAATTTCTCTGAAGTGTTGAAACTGACCGCCGCACATACTCCACTTGCACGTAGATACCGAGACAGTGAGCTTTGTTTCTGACTTCTCCCCCTTCCTGTCTAGACCTGGAGAAAGGTCTCAGCCTGAACCATTGATTGCTTATTCCCCTCCATGAGCAGTACCTGTCCTGCAGATTTCCTCCAGCATTTCGTGTGAGTTGCCAGTGATTTGGGTTTTACTGGTTGTCTCCACACCGGATGGTTGAAGGGAAGCAGTCGTTTCTGAACCTGGACTTCATGCTCCTGTACCCCTGCCTGACAGTAGCCATGAGAAGATGCTATGGCCTGGATACTTGCCTCATGAAGACAACGTCTATCAATAAACATCCCCAGGATTGTATGGGCATCTTTATTTTATTTATTTACTATTTATTTAGAGATGCAGCATGGAACAGGTTCTTCCATCCCAACGAGCACACACCACCCAGCAGCCCACTGACTTAACCCCAGCCGAATCACAGGACAATTTACAATCACAGTTAACGTACTAATCAGTATGTCTTTAGACTGTGAGAGGCAATCATAGCACCCAGAGGAAACCAACGGGAAGAATCTTCAAACTTTCTTACAGAGGACGCTGGACTGAACTCTGAACCCGAGCTGTAATAGTATCGCACAAAGCACTGAGCTACCATGCTGCTCCCATCCTCAATGCTGCCGTGGCCCTCCCATCCTTAATGGTGGACGTTGCCTTCTGGAGGTTGTTCCTAAAGCGTGGCGCAGACAGGAGCATCCATCAGACGTAACAGAACCCCCAGCTGTGGGGGGGTGTGGGGATAGTGGAGCAAGTATTATACCCCCATCGACAGACTGAGTACAGGTGTATCACAAACCCCATCCCAGTCTCAATCTGTGAGTGTGCGTGTAGTGTCAGTCTCTCTATGTCTCTCTCCCTCTCTCTCTGTCTCTGCCTCTCTCTCTTCTCCCCCCTTTCTCTCTCTCTCCTCCATCTTCTGCTCTTTCTCTCTATCTTCTCCCTTTCTGTCTGTTCTCTCTTTCTTTCTCTCCCTCTCTCTTCCTTTATTTCTCCCTCTCTCTGTCTCCCACTCTTGCTTTCTCTCTCTTTCTCTCACTCCCCCCTCTCTCACTCTCTCTTTCTGTTCTCCCTCACTCCTCTCCCTCTTTCTCTCTCTCTCCCTCTCTCTCCCACTCTGTCTCTCTCTCTCACTCTCTCTCCCTTTCTCTCCCACTCTGTTTCTCTCTCTCTTTCTCTCTCTCTCTCTCACTCTCTCTCTCCCGCTCTCTCCCACTCTGTCTCTCTCTCTCTCACACTCTCTCCCTCTCTCCTCTCTCCCTCCTTCTCTCTCTCCTCTCTCCCTATCTCTCCCTGACATTCATATTCCCCTCCCTCCTTACTTTCTCTCTCTCTATTGCCCTCTCTTTCCCCTTCTGTCTCTCACTCCTATCTGTCCATTACCCCTCTCCACACTCTTTGTTTTTCCCTCTCTCCCTCTCTCTCTTCCCACCCCTCTCTCTGTCCCCATCTTCCCATTTCCCCCTCCCCATTCCCACCCCCTCTCTTCCCCTCTCTACCCTCCCCTCTCCTTTTCTCCTCCTCCCTCTCCCTTCCCCATCTACCCATTACCACTCTCTCTCCCCCACTTCTGCCCTCCCTCTCTCCCTCTCTCCTTCACCCTCCCTCCCTCGGCACCCTGCACTGCCCCTCCCCCTTTCCCAGGTATTTGTTAATACCCAGCAGGGTAGATTTTAATTGACTTTCTGCAGATGGTCAATTAGCAATCGTTGTTCCTGCCTTCAGCGTTTTGTTACGAGTCGGGAGAGGTTGCTGGGCAGGTGACTGGATCCAAGTGAAGGAACATCTCTCCCTCTCTTTGGACTGGGAAATCGAGAGAGAGAGAGAGGGTGGGAGAGGGAGAGGGTGGGAGGAGAGAGGGCAGAGAGGAGATCAATGTGGGGAGAGAGGGAGAGAGCAAAGGGAAAGAGAAAGGGAGCGAGGGAATAGATGCACAGGGAAAAGGTCAAGGAAAGTGAGAAAGGGAGAGGGGAAAACTGTGATGGGATAGAGGAGATGAGAGAGAGGGGAGGGGGGAGGGAGAAAGGGGGAGAGAATGGGAGACAGGAGTGAGTGTGTGTGTGAGAGAAGAAGAGAGAGAGGGGGGAGAGCATGAGAGGGAGTGTGTAAGGGAGAGAGAAGGGAGAGAGAAACTGTGTGAGGGGAGAGAGAGAGTGTGAGAGAGACAGAGAGGGGGATGGGAACGTAGCATAGAGAGAGTGTGATGGAGAGAGAAAACAGTGAGAGAGGGAGGGAGAGAGTGTGTGATGGAGAGAGTGAAGTGGGAATGTGGGCCAGAGGGAGAGAGATGGGGAAGTAGAGTTGGGCCAAAGGGCCTGTACTGTACTCTACTGTTCTTCATTCTATAACTTGAGTGGTTTCTTGCACACAGGGCTTCGAATGGGACTTGAAAGGAACTCCACTGGATTCAAGTTCTGAGATCCACGTGGTGGTGAAGGACCATGAAACCATGGGCAGAAACAGGTAGGACGTCACTGGCTGTCCATTAAACACCGTTCCAGTTGAGGTGTTGGTGTGTCCCAACCACCCCACAGCAAATCTACAGGAGATGGCTCTGTCCACTGACGTTATGCTGGCCGTCATCAGTCAGGGCATGAGTGTGGAAGGTGGGGCATTCTGTTCAAAGTTCAAAGTCAATTTATTGTTAAAATACATATATGTCACCATATAAAACCCTGAGATTCATTTTCTTGCAGACATACTCAATAAATCTATGGAATAATTACCATAATAGAATCAATGAATGGCCACACAACTTGGGTGTTCAACCAGAGTACAAAAAGCAACAAACTATGCAAGTAATAAAATAAAGCCCAGTATATAAAGCCAACACAGGAAGGCCAGTGAGATCTTCTATTCCCAAATGAAATCTCCGTAGTGTACCTAATAAAGTGGCCACTTCGTGTACTCCTGCTCGTTAATGCAAATATCTAATCAGCCAATCATGTGGCAGCAACTCAATGTATAAAAGCTTGCAGACATGGTCAAGAGGTTCAGTTGTTGTTCAGGTCAACCATTAGAACGGGGAAGAAATGTGATCTTTGGTGACTTTGGTGCCAGATGGGATGGTTTGAGTATCTCAAAAACTGCTTTCTCTCCTGGAATTTTCATGTAAGCAGTCTTTAGAGTTTACAGAGAATGGTGCCGAAAACAAAAAAAACATCCAGTGAGCGGCAGTTCTGTGGGTGAAAACACCTTGTTAAGAGAGAGGTCAGGGGAGAACGGCCAGATTGGTTCAAGCTGTCAGGAAGACGACAGTAACTCAAATAACCACACATTACAATATTGGTGTGCAGAAAACCACCTCTGAATGAACAACACCACAAACCATGAAGTAGAAGACACACTGAGTTCCACTCCTGTACTGTGTGAAGTGGCCACAGAGTGTATGATACAACTGTAACTCCTACACTCTGAACTTCTCCAGCCAATGCCTTGGCCATTGTGATCCGGCGTGCGGGCGGACGGGGTGAGTGTAGATGCATGGGTGAGTTGGGTCAAAGGGCCTGCTTCATGAGTGACTGCAGTGGGGAGACTGTAAACCTGTACGGATAGAACACTTTTAATGAATCAGAGTCAGGTTTCATACCACTGGTATGTGTCGTGGAACTTGTTGTCTTGTAACATCAGTGCAGTGCAATACATAACCATAAAATACTAAGTTACAATAGAAATATATATTCAGTAGATTCCCGTTAACTGGAACACATAGGGACCAGTATATTTTGGCGCAATTAGCCAGATGCCTCAAATAGCCAAAATTTCACGCAAATAGTTAAAAAGGTGTAAAAAAGACAAACTGAGCAACAAATTATGCATTTCAATGAAATGCAGAACAAATTAGAACACTACCGATGTTACTACATTACTGTAAAACTGTGTATTAGTTCCTGACAGCTACTGATGGAGGAATTCATCAGTGTCCACAATGAACAAAATCAATGCAGACACCTGGTGTAGATAATGGGCTTCGAACCCTCGTACAATGCTGACGATGATTCTATCCTCCAAATCTTCACTTTCCTTGTAATATTCAAGATGATCATCAAAACAGTGAAATTGTTTCATTTCCACTCCCGGCTGTTTCTGGCATCTCGAAGCCTCAGTGCTTGAAAGTGAGCAAAACAGTTTGGAATTGTCTTACTGATTTCTTGCCAGCTATCAGTGACAAAAATCACTGCTTTTGACTACCAACGCACACAACTGACGCTATTTAAAAACTGTTCCCTCTAAGCGTGGTGTAGAGTCTAACAGTCACACAAGTGCGTGCGACTGATGCTAGTTAGAACCTGTTTGGCAACAGTCACCTGATCTAATTAAGTGGCATAGTGTCTCAAATAAACGAAGGAAACCCTGGCAATTTCCTCTAAAATTTTTGTTCTTTAAGAGTTGTCCCAAATAAATGGCTGCCCCGATTAACCAATGGCCCAGTTAACCTGTACATGTATAAAAACTAAATTAAAAAAGAGGTGCAAGAAGAGAGCAAAAAAAGAGAGGAAGACAGCGCAGTAAGGTATATGCGTTCATGGTCCATTCAGAAATCCGATGGCGGAGGGGAAGAAGCTGTTCCTGAAACACTGAGTGTGAGTCTTCAGGCTCCTCTACCTCCTCCTTGAGGGTAGCGATAAGTAGAGGGCATGTCCTGGGTGATGAGGGTCTTTAATGATGGATGCTGCCTTTTTGAGGAATCTCCCTTTGAAGCTGGGGAGGCTGGTGCCCATGATGGAGCTGGCTGAGTTTACAACTTCCTGAAGCTTTTTCCAATCCTGTGTAGTGACCTCTCCATCCCAGACAGTGAAGCAACCAGTCAGAATTCTCCCCAGATGATGTCCGTAGAAATTTGCAGGAGTCTTTGGTGACCATACCAAGTCTCATTCATATGAATGATCTAGACACTAGACACTAGAACACTACAGCACAGTACAGGCCCTTTGGCCTTCGATGTTGTGCCGACCCATGTCTTCCTTAAAAAAAAGTACTAAACCCACACTACCCTGTAACCCTCTATTTTTCTTTCATCCATGTGCCTGTCCAAGATGCTCTTAAATACCCCTAATGTTTTAGCCTCCACCACCATCCCTGGCAAGTCATTCCAGGCACCCACAATCTGTGTAAAAAAAAACTTACCCCTGATATCTCCCCTAAACTTCCCTCGCTTAACTTTGTGCATACGCCCTCTGGTGTTTGCTATTCGTGCCCTGGGAAACAGGTACTGGCTATCCACCCTATCTATGCCTCTCATAATCTTGTAGACCTCTATCAAGTCCCCTCTGTAGATAAATACGTGCACAATCAAGACACAGTTTGTGCTTTTGGTCCAACAAAGAAGACAGCGTTTCTGGACCTCAACTTGGATATGAGCTAGGCCAAGAGGAACAAGTGTCAATGGGGGAGCGATCGTATATCATGAGGGTCTGAGTGGACACAGGAAAGAACACAGACCCTCTCTGTGAGTAAGTTTACTGTCAGGTTCCTTTTAAGTCTTCCCCTCCCATATTAAACCTATACCCTCCAGTTTTGACTCCTCTATGTTGGGAAAAATATTATGACCATCGACCTTATTCCATGCCCCCGATGATCTTATAAACCTCTATAATTTCAAAGTTCAAAGAAGATCCACTATTAAAGTGCATGTATTTCATTACACAGTATATTATCCTGAGTATCATTTTTTTTGGGCATTCATAATAGATTCAAAGAAGCACAATAGAATCAATGAAAAGCTACATACAATGATGGACAAATATAACCAATCTGTAAAAGATAACTTGCACAAACACAAAAAAGACAAATAATGACAATAATAATAATAATACAAAAATCAATTAAAAAAAAGCACTAGAAATATGCTGAATTAAAAGAGGAAATTGAAAGACTATGGAACATGAACAGGGTATATTTTGTCCCAATAGTAATATCTACAACTGGTATCATCCCAAAGGCTCTACCCCATAGCATTAAACAATTAGGCCTACACAGCAATATTTATGTAAGTCTCCAGAAAGCCACAGTACTAAACATCACTGGAATAGTCTGAAAGCGCCCCCTCCCACTTTCAAATCTCTTACTAGCTCTTCCTTCAGTTAGTCCTGACAAAAGGTCTCAGCCCGAAACATCGACTGTACCTGTTCCTAGAGATGCTGCCTGGCCTGCTGCGTCCACCAGCAAATTTGATGTGTGTTACTTGAATTTCCAGCATCTACAGAATTCCTCATGCTTCTGTAGATTGTGGGATCAGTTCAGTGTTGAGACGAGTCAGATTGGAGGACGGTGTGCCTCAGGGATCTCTACTGGGTCCAATGTTGTTTGTCATATATATCAATGATCTAGATGATGGGGTGGTAAATTGGATTAGTAAGTGTGCAGATGATACTAAGATAGGTGGTGTTGTGGATGATGAGGTAGGTTTTCAAAACTTGCAGAGAGATTTAGGCCAGTTAGAAGAGTGGGCTGAAAGATGGCAGATGGAGTTTAATGCTGAAAAATGTGAGGTGCTACATTTTGATAGAACTAATTAAAATAGGACATACATGGTAAATGCTAAGGCATTAAAGAATGCTTTAGAACAGAGGGATCTAGGAATAATGGTGTATAATTCCCTGAAGATGGAATCTCATGTGGATACGGTGGTGAAGAAAGCTTTTGGTTTGCTGGCCTTTATTAATCAGAGCATTGAGTATAGGAGTTGGGATGTAATGTTGAATTTGTATAAGGCATTGGTAAGGCCAAATCTAGAGTATTGTGTACAGTTCTAAAGTTGGTTTTAGGGTCAAGTGACTCTGATTCATAGAGTCATCAAGTCATATTACATGGAAACAGGCCCTTCGGCCCATCTGGACCATGACAACCAGGATTCCCATCTAAGCCAGTCCCATTTGCCCGCATTTGACCATATTCCTCTGAAACTTTCCTGTCCATGAACACGTCCAAGTGTCTTTTAAATGTTGTTAACTGACCTACCCCAACCACTTTCGCTGGCAGCTTATTCAATATACTGACCATCCTCTGGGTGAAACCATTGCCCTCAGGTTCCTATTAAATCTTTCTCCTCTCACCTTAAACCTGCGCCCTCTAATTCTGGATTCCCCAGTCCTGGGAAAAAGACTGTGTGTCTTGACCCTACCTGTGCCCCTCATGATTTTATACATCTCTGTAAGGTCACCACTCAGTATCCTGCACTCCAATACGCAAAGTTCTAACCTGCTCAACCTTCCCTCAACATCTCCTCCACAGTCTTTACAGCTTAATGGCATCTCTCCTAACAGAAAGGTGACCCGAAAGGAACAGAATATTCCAAATGCAGCCTCACCAATATGTTGTACCTATGTCCTATTTCCCAGAGTGGAGATGTTGAATTCTAGAAGGCATAGCTTTAGGTGGAAGTGAAAAGTTTGAAGAGGAATTACAAATATTATCACACAGAGAGTGGTAAGAGTCTGGAATGTTCTGCTGTGGGAGTTTTTAATTTTTATTTAGAGATATAGCACAGATTTAGAGACAAGCCCTTCTGGCTCAACGAGCCGCGCTGCCCGATTGTATCCTTGTGACCAGTTAATCTACTAACCCATACGTCTTTGGACTGTGGGAGGAAACTGGAGCATTCAGGGAGAACGTACAAAGTCCTTACAGGCAGTGGCAGGAGTCAAACCTGGGTCACTGGTGCTGTAAAATGTTACACTACCCACTACATTACACTGATAGACGTGTATCTGTAGCCTATTGTGTCTCTGTAATCCTACCCCCTACAGTACCTCTATCATATCGCCACCAATCCAGAAAAAACAACCCAAGTTTTTCCAAACTCTCGTATTCACTCCTACTCTCTAATCCAGGCAGCATCCTGGTGAACCTCTTCTGCACCCTCTCCAAAGCTTCCATTTCCTTCTTGTAACACACAAAATGCTGGAGGAACTCAGGAGGCCAGGCAGCAGCTATGGAAGAAAGCACAGTAGATGTTTCAAGCCAAAACCCTGCGGGAGCACTAATGTATCTGCCTCTACTACCACCCTTGGTAGTGTGTTCCACACACCCTCCACTCTCTGTGTTAAAAACCTACCTCTGACATCCTCCCAATACTTTTCTCC
Source organism: Mobula birostris (assembly GCF_030028105.1). Taxonomy (NCBI): domain Eukaryota; kingdom Metazoa; phylum Chordata; class Chondrichthyes; order Myliobatiformes; family Myliobatidae; genus Mobula; species Mobula birostris. The sequence goes on along the minus strand of NC_092373.1, from coordinate 204,623,723 downwards.
AATCACCTTAAACGGATATGCACTGGAAGTGGTTAAGTGGTTAGCAGTGGGTTAAGTGGTTAGCGGTGGGTTAAGTGGTTAGCAGTGGGTTAAGTGGTTAGCAGTGGTTGAAGAGCTGGGGCTGTTTCATTAATACAGCTGGAGGTAGCATCACTACTAACAGTTCAGTCCTGTTTACCACCTGGAACGGCTCCGTATCAAATAACTGAACCCGCTTCTCCAGAATGTTTACTACCAACAATTGGCACTCAGCTTGTCAAATTATCACTAAATTGAAATCTTCATACCCTTACCGTGCCTCATGAATGGCCAGAATTAGTTGGACATTGCCATGGAGATTAATTTGCTGTAGTAGGGCGTGGCCAAGTTGTGGTGATGTCTCCATTTTATGTGAATCAGTGGCAGAGATTTTACTGTCCCTAATCAATGGTTAAAATTCCCACTGGCTTGGCTCCTCATTGACAGTCAACACCAGCACATCTCAGGGATGTGTGCTTAGCCCACCCACTGCTCTACTCCCTCTTCATCCACGACTGTGAGGCTAGGCACAGCTCAAACACCAGCTATAAATTCACCAGTGGCACAACTGTTGTTGGCAGAATCTTGGAAGGGGACGAGGAGGCGTACAGGAGAAAGATAGATCAGCTGATTGAGTGGTGTCACATCAGCCTTACATTCAACATCAGTAGGACCAAGGAATTGATTGTGGACTTCCGGAAGGGCAAGACAAGGCAAGACACATCAGCCCGCAATGAGGGATCAGCAGTGAGCCTGAGTGTCAACATCTCTGAAGATCTCTTCTGGGCCCAAAATATTGATCCAATTATGAACAAGGCACAACAGTGATAATGTTTCATTGCGAGTTTGAGGAGACATGCTATGTCACCAAAGACGAGCAAATTTCTTCAAATGCACTGTGGAGAGCATTCTAACAGGTGGTATCGCAGTAGGGTAGGGAGGGGCCTCTGTATATGATTGGAAAATGCTGCAGGGGGTTGTAAACACAGCCAGATCCATTATGGGCACTGGTCTCCCCTCTACTGAGGACAAATTCGAAAGGTGATGCCTCAGGAAAGCAGCATCCCTCTTTAATGACCCTGACCATACAGGACATGCTCTTTTCTCATTGCTGCCATCAGGGAGGAGGTCCAGGAGCCTGAAGACCCACACTCAGTGTTATAGGAACAGCTTCTTCCCCTCCATCATCAGATTCCTGAACTCCCTATAAATCCATGGACACATCCCTATTATTTCAAATTTCAAAGTTCAAAGTTCATTATCAAATTACATATACCTCACTATATACAACCCTATCATTCATTTTCTTGTGGGCATTCACAGTAAATACAAGAAACACAATAGAATCAATGAAAGACTGCACAGAACAGGATGGACAACAACCAATGTGCAAAAAAAAATTAAAACAGCAAACTCTGCAAGTACAAAAACAAAGAAAGGAAAAATAAATCATAACTTTAATAAATAATAATAATAAATAAACAATAAATTTTGAGAACATGAGATGAAGAGTCCTTAAAGGTGAGTCCCTAGGTTGTGGGAATAGTTCAATGATGGGGCAAGTGAAGTTGAGTGAAGCTTCAGTGCCTATAAAAAGTATTCATCCCCCCGCCCCTTGGAAGTTTTCGTTTTATTGTTTTAGAACAGTGGAATTAATTTGGCTTTTCTGACACTGATCAACATAAAAAGACCATTTTTTGTCAAAGTGTAAACTGCAGTGATCTAAATTAAATACAAATATAAAACACAAAATAATTGATTGCATAAGTATTCATCTCCTTTAATAAAGGCACCTGTTAGTCTTGCGAGACCATGAATCTGCGCCTGGAAAGTCTTCACTCTCCAGGCCTGGGCAAGGTTGTATGGAAGACCAGCAGTTGCCCATGCTGCAAGTCTCCAAGGGAAGGGCATTAGGAACCCATACAGCTTGGCACCAGTGTCATCGCAGAGCAATGTGTGATTAAGTGCCTTGCTCAGGGACACAACATGTTGCCTCGGCTGGGGCTCGAACTCACGACCTTCAGGTCGCTAGTCGAATGCCTTACCACTTGGCCACGTGCCCACATGCCCACATTCCCTTTAATGTGACACACCAAATCATGAGTGTTACAGCCAATTGGTTTCAGAAGTCACATAATTGGTTAAATGGAGATCTGTTTTTGGAGACCTGTGTACAGCCAAGGAGTTTCAATTAATTGTAGTAAAAATGCACCTGTATTTGGAAGGTTCAACTGCTAGTGAGTTAGTATATTGGCAAAAACTACACCAGGAAGACAAAAGAACACTCCAAACAACTCTGCGGAAAAGTTATTGAAAAGCACAAGTCAGAAGATGGACACAAGAAAATTCCCAAGTCACTGAATATTCCTAGGAGTATGGTTAAATCAATTACCAACAAATGGAAAGAATATGGCACTGCTGTAAATCTGCCTAGAGCAGGCCGTCCTCAAAAACTGAGTGACCTTTCCAAAAAGGGACTAGTGAGGGAGGTCACCAAGAGATCTATGACAACTTGAGAGGAGTTACAAGCTTCAATGGCTGAGATGGGAGAGACTGCACATACACAGCTGTTGCCTGGGTACTTCACCGATCACAGCTTTATGGGGAAGTGGCAAAGAGAAAGCCACTGTTGAAAAAAACTCACATGAAATCTTGGCTTGAGTTTGGCAGAAGACATGTGGGAGACTCTGAAGTCAGCTGGCAGCTTTTATGGGCTGATGAAACCCAAATTGAGCTTTTTGGCCATCAGACTAAACGTTATGCTTGGCTTAAGCCAAACACCACACACTATCCTAACCGTGAAGCATGGTGCATCATGCTGTGGGGCTACTTCACTGCAGCAGGCCGTGGAAGGCCTGTGAAGGGAGAGCGTAAAATAAATGCGGCAAAATTCAGGGAAATCCTGGAGGAAAACCTGCGACTACAAGAGAACTGTGACTTGGGAGAAGATTTGTTTTCCAGCATGAAAATGATCCCAAGCATAAAGCCAAAGCTACATAGGAATGTCTTAAAAACAACAAAGTTAATGTCCTAGAGTAGCCAAGTCAGAGTCCATACCTCAATGCAATTGAGAATCTGTTACTGGACTTGGAAAGGGGTTTTCACTCATGATCCCCATGCAATCTGACAGAGCTTGAGCAGTTTTGTAAAGAAGAATGGGAAAATTGCAGTGTCAGGTGTGCAAAGCTTTTAGAGACCTATCCACACAGACTCAAAGCTGTAATTGCTGCCAAAGGTGCATCTACTAAATACTGACTTGAAAAAGGTGAATAATTATGCAATCAATTACTTTATGTAATCAATTACTTTATGTTTTATAGTAGTAATTAATTTAGATGATTTTGTAGAGATCTGTTTTCATTTTGACACAAAGGAGTCTTTTTTTGTTGATCAGTTTCAAAAAAGCCAAATTAAATCCACTGTGATTCAGTGTTGTAAAACAATAAAATATGAAAGCTTCCAAGGGGTGAATAATTTTATAGGCACTGTATCCCCTCTGGTTCAAGAGTCTGATGATTGAGGGGTAATAACAGTTCCCGAAGATCACTTTTGGCACTACTTACTTATTTTTTTCATATTTTTTATTGTAACATATGTTTTTTTTAAATCTGCCGCCACTAAACAAACAAACTTCATGGCAAATACCAGTGATAAATGATGGAGCAGACTCGATGGGCCGAATGGCTGACTTCTGTTCCTTTGTCTTATGGTCTTATAATAAACCTGAATCTGATTCGAGGTCAGGCAGCTTGGGTAGAAGTAACCTTAACAGTTTCATAGAAACATCTCCACAACAGCCTTAGGTGTCAACTGTAGTATGTTAAATATTGTGGCCGTGATTGTGTGATGGGACTTTGTGTGTCTGTGTGAGAGACAGTAGTTGGTACCTTCATTTAACCTACTGATGTTCCTTCTAAATATTTTTACCAATGTGGGGACCAGCCATTGAGCAGGAAATTTTTAAATGGCCTGAAAACTGAGTGGCACTTCAAATGTTCTTTTTTGTAATTATGTTCAGTATACTATGAATGTTTAGAATGAAAATAGAAAAATCACAGACTTTTGATTTTATTCGCTCATTGAAGGGTATAATGAAATACAATACAACAAGGAAAAGCTTTCACATTTGGTAAACCTTTTCTAGATATTCCAGTTGTGCAGCAACAAGACTTATGCGAGTGGAAGCATTTCAGTTACTGTGTGGCCACGCTCCTGTGCAGCTTAGAGGGAACAGTGGGCACTAGAAAGGCTGGAGGTGCTGGAATCTGGAAGAACTCAGCAGGTCATGCAGCATCCGTGGAGGGAAATGAACAGTCGACGTTTTGTGTCAGGACCCTTCCCTCCACAGATGCTGCATGACCCCTGGGTTCCTCCTGCCCTTTGTGTGTTGATCCAGATTTAACATCTAGTCTGAAGAAGCATCTTTGACAGTACCACAAGACAATCAAACGCTGGAACAGAATTAGGCCATTCGGCCCATCAGGTCTGCTCTGCTATTCCATCACAGCTGAATTATTACCTCTCTCAACCCCACCTCCCGCCTTCCCTCCGTAAACTTTGACGCCCGGACTAATCAAGAACTTATCAACCTCTGCTTTAAATACACCCAATGACTTGTCCTCCATGCCGTCTATGGCAATAAATTCCACAGATTCACCACCCTCTGACTAAAGAAATCCCTTCTCATCTCTGTTCTGAAGGGACATCCTTGTATTCTGAGGCTGTGCCCTCTGGGCCTGGACTCCCCTCTACGTCCTCTCTATCCAGGCCTTTCAATATTCCCCAGATCTCAATGAGATCCCCCCTCTCGGCACTCCCTCAGTCATGTGCTGAATGTTAGCCTGTAATCTGAACTCAAGTCTTTGAATTGAAGGCTTGGCCCCACGACCTTTTGACTCAGAGTTGAGTGTGAGACGGACTCATGGCCCGAGGAAGTCATCACTGTGGAGATCCCTGGGCTGATTAAATTAACTTTAAATGTGGGCATTAAAAGTTAAGCAATAGTTTTACATTTCTAAACTGAGCTCCATTGATGCATTAAAATATCCTGGAAACAATCCCAGTTGTGGAGAAACGCCCTGTTCCGATTAACCCTTTATTTACACAGAAGTAATATGGCTGGTTTAAAGAGGCAAAGCCTGACACTGCATTTCAAGTTGAAGTTCACAGTCAAGTTTATTCGCATTCGACTACATACGTGTACACAGGTGAAGGAAACATCATTCCCCTGGAGTCAAGGTGCACAACATAGTATATATAGTCACACTCAGTTACGATACAGCATATACAGTTACAATACAACAAACACAGTTACGATAAAGCACACATAGTTACGATACAGCACAATACAGTCAGAAAATAATATTAGCACAAGTCTCTGGGTGACATGGCCAGAAGATTGGATGGGATGTTATCTTGGATCCATCTGACAGGTTAGATCATCTGTTATGTGCATACCAAGGGATTTGTGCTCTTCCCTCTCTCCATGGTGGAGCCATTGATGTGTAGTGGAGAGCTGTCAACCTGCACCTTCCTGAAATCCACAATAATCTCTTTTGGTTTGTCCACGTTGTTGTTTCACTATTTGACAGGCCACTCTACCTCCTCTACATGGGCTGACTCATCATCATTGCTGATGAGGCCAACTACTGGAGTCTCATCAGTGAACAGATGGGGGGGGTGGAGAGGGAGGTCCCAGTGATCCTCCACAGATGAAAAGTACTCGCTAAAGACCTCGTGCTTAGATAACCACATTGATCGACAGAGACCTACGTTCTCCCAAAGCTACCCTTGCGCTTCTCAGCTGGGGAAACGCAATTGCACTGATATAAAATGTGATTGTATGTAATTAAAGAGGAACTCAAACTTCTCAATTAACATCGTGTGGGTATTAAAAGTTAAGCAGTTACATTTCTAAATGAAGATGGTCATTCAATGTGCCTGCCTTAGAAGCCCCTAGTTACACACTTACTTACTTACTGCTCATTCCACCGCTGATGCTTACGACAGCAATGAGGCTCCTCCATCTTCATTGCTGTTTCCCCAACAAGTTTTTATTTGACCACTCAGGATTGTTAGCCCCGAGCTGACGCTCTGAACCTGGAGGAATGGTGGACCACTTTCAGGGTGGCCTCTACTGTTTGACCAGTTTGCTATGGGTGATCCCCACAGCAACAAATCAAAGCCCAAGGCCCAGCATAGCTCTCCGGGTCACTGAGACACGGAAGCCTTCAAACCCTACGACAAGGTTGTGGCCCTCTTGGAAGATTTGTAATGCAATTGTACTACAACTTATTTTGTAAAATATCTTGTTACCCAGGGTTGAAATGTCTAATACAGGAGGGCATGTATTTAAACCGAGACAGGTAAGTTCAAAGGAGATTTTATTATTGAGATACAGAGTGAAATAGGCCCTTCTGGCCCTCCAAGCCATGCCGCCCAGCAACTCCTGATTTAACTCTAGCCTAATCAAGGGGCAATTTATAACCTATCTACTGGCATGCCTTTGGACCGTGGGAGGAAACTGGAGAGCCCAGAGGAAACCCATGTGCTCATGGGAAGAATGTACAAACTCCTTACAGTCAGCCGCAGGAATGTGCAGGGCGAATTTAGACACAGAGAGCAGTGGGTGCCTGGAATGTGTGACCTGTGCTGCTGATGGAGGCACACACAATTAGACCATAAGGTATAGGAGAAAAAAGAGCCCTTTTGGGTCATTGATTCTGCTCTAACATTCCATCATGGCTGATTTATTATCCCTCTGAACATCATTCTTCTGCCTTCTCCCCATAACCTTGATTAAATAAGAACCTCTGAATCTTCATTTTAAATATACTGAATGGCCTGGCCTCCACAGCCATCTGTGGCAATGAATTCTGCAGATTCACCACCCTCTGGGTAAAGAAATTCTTCCTCATCTCTGTTCTAAATGGATGTTCCTCTATTCTGAGATGGTGTCCTCTGGTCCTAGACCCCCCCCCCCTCAACCACTATAAGAAACATCATCTCCATGTCCACTCTGTCCAAGTCTTTCAATATACAGTAGGTTTCAGTGAAATCCCTTCCTCCCCCCATTCTTCTAAATTCCAGTGAGTACACATGTTAATTTTTCTTTTCTGGGTTAATTCTTGTGAACCTCCTCTGGACCATCTCCAATGCCAGCACATCTTTTCTTAGATAAGGGGCCCCAAACTGCTCACAACACTCCAAGTGCAATCTAACCAATGCCTTATAAATCCTCAACATTACATCTTTGCTCTTATATTCCAGTCCTTTGAAATGAATGCTAACATTGCATTTGCCTTCCTCACCACCAACCCAACCTGCAAGTTAACATTTAGAGAATCCCGCACAAGGCCTCCCCGGTCCCTTTGCACTGCTGAGTTTTAAATTTTCTCCCAGTTTAGAAAATATCTTTATTCCTTCTACCAACGTGCATGACCTTGCAGTTCCCTACATTCTTTGCCACTTCTTTGCCCATTCTCCCAATCCAATGGTTCCGTTTATTGTCGGAGAATGTATACAGTCTAGAACCTGAAATACTTAGTCTTCAGAAATACTGAAATACAATCTATTTAAGTCCTTCTGCAGGTTCCCTACTTCCTCAACATCACTTGCCCTTCTACCCATCTTCATACATTCTACAAACTTGGCCTCAAAGCCTTCAATATAGTCATCCAAATCATTCACATGTGACGTGAAATGAAGCAGTCCCAACATCGACCCCAGAGGAGCACCAATATTCACCTGCAGCCATAGGCCCCTCCTTTATTCCCACTCTTTGCTTCCTGCCAGTCAGCCAATCTTTTATCCATGCTAGTATCTTTCCTGTAATATCATGGACACTTATCTTGTTAAGCAGTCTTATGTGTGGCACCTTGTCAAAGGCCTTCTGAAACTCCAAATAATCCTGCCTGTTATTTCCTCAAAGAATTCCAGCAGGTTTGTCAGGTAAGATTTTTCCTTGAGGAAACCATGCTGACTTTGGCCTATTTTATCATGTCCCTCCAAGTACTCTGAAACCACACTCTTAATAATCGAATCTAACTTCTTCTCAATGACTGATGTCAGGTTAACTGGTCCATAAATTCCTTTATTCTGCCTCCCTCCCTTCTTAAAGATTGGAGTGACATTTGCAATTCTTCTACTTCCAGACCCATTCCAAAATCTAGTGACTCTTGAAAGATCATTACTAATGCCTCCACAGTCTCTTCAGCCACCTCTTTCAGAACGCTGAGGTGTATTCTATTTGATACAAATGATTTATCTACCTTTAAACTTCTCAGCTTTCCAAGCATCTACTCCTTAGTAATAGCCCCCTGACTTCTGCCCCCTGACATTCTTGAATCTCTAAGTTCATCTATCTTATTGCGTATATTGTGTGCATTCAAATGTAACACCTTCAGTCCTGTATTCATCAACCTTTTTGATTTTGTCCTTGTGTTACATTGCAACCCATTCCACTGACTAAAATTTTGCCCTATCACTTGCCTGTTCTTTCTCACAATCTCACTACACGCTGCATCTACCTGTTTATCAGCCGCTCCATCCTCATCCCTACCACTCCAGTTCCCATCCCTCTGCACAATTAGTTTAAACCCCCCTCAACAGCTCTAGCAAACCTGTCTGCAAGGATATTGGTTCCCCTCGGGTTCAGGTGTAACCCGTCCCTTTCGTACAGGTCATACCTTCTTCAGAAGGGATCATAATGATTCAGAAATCTGAACTCCTGCCCCTTGCACCAGTTCCTTAGCCACGCATTCATGTTAATTTATTCATTTAACATGTTAACCATTCATCTCATTCACCTTAGCTCTTCATTCAACTGGGTAATATTCCCACTCAAGTTCAAGTGTAACCAGTCCATTTTGTACAGGTCATTCCTTCCCCAATAGAAGTGTTTAAGAGGCTCTTAGGCACATAAATGTGCAGGAAATGGAAAGATATGGACATTGTGTAATTAAAAGGGAATAGTGTGATTCTACTTCAGAGTTATTTAACTATGACACATTCATCTAAACATACAGTGAAAGGCATCATTTGTGTTAGCGACCAACACAACCAAGGATATGCTGGGGGAAGCCCACAAGTTGGCCACTTTATTACTAATTTCTTTGGTTCAGCACAACATTGTGGGCTGAGTGGTCTGCTCCTGTACCGTACTGTACTGTACTGTCCTGTGTTTTATGCTCTTTGTGGGCCGCTTTGGCCTGGATGGTCGTGACATTCCTGAGTTGCCCTTATCCAGTCCAGTTCAAAGTTCAAATTACCAATATATATCCATATACAACCCTGAGATTTGTTTTCTTGTGGGCATTCACAGTAAATCCAAGGAATATAGTAGAATCAATGAAAGATCTCGCCCAACAAGACAGACGAACAATCAATGTGCAGAAGACAAAAAACTGCAAATACAAAAGAGAAACATAAATAAATAAGTAATAAATATCGAGAACATGAGATGAATAGTCCAAAAGACCATAAACCATAGGAGCAGAATGAGGCCATTCAGCCCATCGAGTCTGCTTCACCATTCCATCATGGCTGATCCCGGATCTCATTCAACCCCATACACCTGCCTTCTCGCCATATCCTTTGATGCCCTGACCGATCAGGAAACGATCGACATCCACTTTAAGTATGTGGCCTCAACCACAGTCTGTGGCAAGCATTCCACAGATTCACTACTCTTTTCTAAAAAATTCATCCTTACCTCTGTTCTAAAAGGTTGCCCCTCAATTTTGAGGTTGTGCCCTCTAGTTCTGGATACACCCATCGTAGGAAACATCTTTTCCGCATCCACCCTATTGAGTCCTTTCAACATTCGGTAGGTTTCAATGAAATCCCCCATGAATTTTTCTAAATTCCAGTGAGTGCAGGCCCAAAGCTGCCAAACGCTCCTCATATGTTAACCCCTTTATTCTTGGAATCATCCTTGTGAATCTCTTCTGGACTCTGTCCAATGACAACACATTCTTTCTGAGAAAATTGGGCCCAAAACTGTTGACAGTACTCCAAGTGCAGCCAGACTAGTGCCTTATAAAGCCTCAGCACTGTCTACTGCCGTTTATATTCTATTTCTCCTGAAATAAATACCAACTTTGCAAATAAATACCTTCTAGGGTCCTGGACAAAGATTCCTAAGTCTCTCTGCACCTCTGATGTTTGAATTTTTTTTCTCCATTTAGATAGTAGTCTGCACTATGGTTCCTTTTACAAAAATGCATTATCGTACATTTCCCAACACTGTATTTCATCCGCCACTTTTTTGCCCATTCTTCCAATTTGTCTAAGTCCTGCTACAATCGCATTGCTTCATCAGCACTACTGCCCCTCCACCTATCTTTGCATCATCCGCAAACTTTGCCACAAAGCCACTAATTCCATTATCCAAACCTTTGACAAACAATTTGAAAAGTAGTGGACCCAATACTGACCCCTGAGGAACACCACTGGTCATTGGCAGCCAACCAGAAAAGGCCCCCTTTATTCCCATTTGCTGCCTCCTGCCTGTCAGCTATTCCTCTACCCATGCCAGTATCTTTCCTGTAACACCATAGAATTTTATCTTGTTAAGCAGCCTCGTACGTGGCATGCACCTTGTCAAGCGCCTTCTGAAAATCCAAGTAAATGACATTCACTATCTCTCCTTTGTCCACCAGGCTTGTAACTTCCTCGAAGAACTCTGACACATTAGTCAGGCAAGATTTCCCTTTACAGAAACCATGTTGACTTTGCCTTATTTTATCATTAGTCTGCAAGTACCCCGAAATCTCATCCTTAATAATAGACTCCAACACTTTCCCAATCACTGAGGTTTAAGACAACAGGTCTAACATTTCCTTTCTTTTGCCTTCCTCCCTTCTTAAAGAGTGGAGTGATATTTGCAATCTTCAAGTCCTTCGGCACCATGCCAGATTCAAGTGAATCTTGAAAGATCATGACCAATACATCAGTTATCTCTCAGGACTCTGGGATATACAGGTAATCCATCTGGTCCAGGTGACTTATCCTGAAGATCTTTGAGTTTGTATAGCACTTTTTCCTTTGTAATAGCAATGGCACTCACTCCTGCTCCCTGATACTTACGGACCTCTGGCACTCTGCTAGTGTCTTCTATGGTGAGGACAGATGCAATGTACCCATTAAGTTCATCTCTATTTCTTTGTCCCCCATTACTACCTCACCAGCACCATTTTCCAGTGGTCCAATATCAACTCTCATCTCCCTTTTACTCTTTAAATAACTGAAAAACTTTTAGTATCCACTTTATGTTATTGGCTAGTCTGCCTTCATATTTCATCTTTTGACTTTTTATAGCTTTTTTAGTTGCCTTTTGCTGAATTTTAAAAGCTTCCCAATCATCCAACTCCCCACTCACTTTTGCTACCTTATATGCCCTTTCCTTGGCTTTTATGCAGTCCTTAACTTCCCTTGTAAGCCACGGTTGCCTAACCCTGCCATTTGAGAACTTCTTCTGTGGGACATATCTATCCTGTGCCTTGTGAACTATTCCCAGAAACTTCAGCCATCTCTGCTCTGCCATCATCCTGCCAGTCCTTGGAAGTGACTCTGTAGGTTCTGGGACCCGTTAGTGATGGGCAAGTGAACTGGGAGAAGTGGAGATGGTTCATCACACTCGTGACATGAATTGATACGAGCTGTGGCAGAGCATTCCAGTGGACAGAGGACTGAGTGAGATGTAGGCGTGGACAGTAGACAAAGTGAGGTGTGGGTGTGGACAGTGGATGGAGTGAGCTGTGGGTGTGAGGATTGGACAATGTGAGCTTTGTGAGTGGACAGTGGACAGTGAGATATCAGAGTGAATAGTGGACAGAATGAGCTGCAGGAGTGAGGCGTGGACAGAATGAGTTGTAGTTGTGAACAGTGGACAGTGAGTTAATGGAGTGGACAGTGGATAGAGTGAGCTGTGGAGGTGGACTGTGGACAGTGAGATAATGGAGTTGACAGTGGACAAAGTGCGCTATGGGAGTGGACAGTGAGATATCAGATTGAGGTGTGGACAGCGTGAATTGCAGGTGTGAACAATGGACAGAATGAGCCATGGGAATGGACCCTGGGCTCTGAGTGCTCTCTGAGCTGGTAGGCAGATGGGGATGGGATGGTAGGTTCAGTCACAGAGACTGAGTGGTGACTAGATTAACTCGGCTGGTGAGTTGAGTCTATGGACTCAGACCTTGTGAGCCAGAGAGTGCATCTCATTCAAAGGGGATCAGCGAGTGAATTTGAAAAACAAACATTATGACATTTTACAATTAATGTAGATACTGCATTGTGAATAATTATTTGTTCATAATTTTTGCTCATGATCTTTACCCATTATTCTTATTTCTCCCCCTGACACCACTCAGATATGTCATTTTTACCAGATTTTTCTCTCACTGTTTCTACTTACCCCTATGGTTATCTGATCAGTGTGCGGGACAGTATTAATGCCTGGCACAAGTTTGGCAGGCAAATGCACAGGGACCTCAGACCCAAAACAGAATGTTGTGTTCTCAGGTCAGTGGAGAGGGATTGGGATCCCAGCCACTGGCTGACCCACGGGCTGTCTCTCCACCCACGCCTTGGTGTGAGACCATAAGACGTAGGAGCAGAATTTGGCCCTTTGGCCCATTGAGTCTACTCTACCATTCCATCATGGCTGATCTATTATTCCTCTGAACCCCATTCTCCCACCCTCTCCCCATAACCTTTGACGCCCTGGCTAATCAAGAACATGAACCCAGGTTCGGGAACAGTTATTACCATCAGGCTCCTCAACCACTGTGGATAACTTCACTTACCTCAACTCTGAACTGATTCCACAACCTATGGACTCACTTCAAGGTCTCTACAACTCATGTTCTCAGTATTTATTTATTTATCTGTTTGTTTATTTATTTGTATTTGCAAAGTATGACTTCTTTTGCACATTGTTTGTCAATCTTTGTTAGTGTGCAGTTTTTAAAATTAGTTATGTTGTATTTCTTTGTTGTATGTGAACTTCATCTTCATTTCATGTTCTAGATATTTATTTATTTAGAGGCCCACCACCTCGAGGGAGTCTTGGTCATAAGCGGGCCGAAACTCCTGAAACTCCTGAAGACAGGTGGCAGATCAATTGATGATCCCACTGGTGATAGCACAGGACAGTTAACATCTCAGTCCATGTGTATTTTGTAACTAGTATTTGCACACTAGCTCATTGTCTTTTGCACACTGGTTGTCCACCCTCTTGGGTACTGTCTTTCATTGATTCTGTTCTGCTTATTGGATTTATTGAGTATGCCTGCAAGAAAACAAATCTCAGGGTTGAACATGGTGGCATAGATTTACTTACAATACATGGGACTTTTGATTATAAATTTACTTTGAACTTTGAATGCCTGCAGGAAAAGGAATCTCGGTGACGTATACATACTTCGATAATAAGTTTACATTGAACTTTAAATATACCCAAAGTCCACAGTTTACTGTCTCTGGCTGAAGAATTCCCTGATAGCTTGCCAAGGGATGACCTGCTGAGGGTGGTGACTGAAGTGAGCAAGGAGAGGTGAGGCGATGTACCATTGTAAATAAAGAGTGAGCGAGGGGGATGGAGATGGGGGCAGGTGGAGGATTCTTGAGGAGGGTTGAACCACTGAAACCACCCCAGTGCGCGGTGAAGAGTTCAACTTGAGATTCTACCACTGGGAGACTCCTGAACTAGGGCACAGCTCCATAAGTCAGGTCATTGAGTGCAGGAGTTGGGGTGTTAAATTGATCTGATACAAGATTTTAGTGAGGCCTCAAATAAGATTGAAAGATTACAGAGAAAATGTACAAGCATGTTTCCAGGACATGAGGACCTGAGTTATAGGGAAAGACTGACTAGGTTAGGACTTTACTTCCTGGAACTCAGAATATGAGAGGAGGTTTGATAGAGCTACACAAAATTATGAGGGCTGTATAGGATAAATGCAAGCAGGCTTTTCCCACTGAAGTTGGGTGACTAGTGGTCATATACTACGAGTGAAAGGTGAAATATTTAAGGTGAACTTGAGGGAGAACTTCATCACTCAGAAGGTGGTGAGAGTGTGGAATGATCTGCCAGCAGACACCATGAATGTGGGTTTAATTGGAGCATTTAAGAGAAGTTTAGATAGGTACATGGATTGGAGGGGAGATTGCAAATGTCACTCCATTTTTTAAGAAGGGAGGAAAGCGAAAGGAAGGACATTATAGCCTAACCTCAGTGGTGGGAAAAATGTTGGAGTCTATTATTAAGGATGAGGTTCTGAGGTACTTGGAGACTAATGATAACATAAGTCGAAGTCAGCATGGTTTCTGTGAAGGGAAATCTTGCCTGACAAATCTGTTGGAGTTCTTCAAGGGAGTAACAAGCAGGGTGGACAAATGAGAGGCAGTGGATGCCATCTACTTGGAATTTCAGAAGGCATTTGATAAGGTGCTTTGCATGAGGCTGCTTAACAAGATAAAATCCTATGGCGTTGCAGGAAAAATACTGTATTTGGAAAGGATAAAGGAATGGCTGACAGGCAGGAGGCAGTGAGTGGGAATGAAAGGGCCTTTTCTGGTTGGCTGCCAGTGACTGGTGGTTTTCCTTGGGGGTCAGTATTGGGATCGTTATTTTACACATTGTCAGTGATTTGGTTAATGGAATCGATGGCTTTGTGGCAAAGTTTGCAGATGATACGTAGATAGGTGGAGGGGTAGGTAGTGCTGAGGAAGCAATGTGATTGCAGCAGGATTGACAAATAGGAAGAAAGTGACAGATGGAATACAGTGTTGGGAAATGTACGATAATATATTTTGGTAAAAGGAACAATAGTGTGGACTATTATCTAAATGGGGAGAAGGTTCAAATATCAGAGGTGCAGAGGGTCTTAGGAGTCCTTGTGCAAGACTTCCAGAAGGTTAACTTACAGGTTGAGTCTGTGGTAAAGAAGGCAAATGCAATGTTGGCATTTATTTCAAGGGTAATAGAATACAAAAACAAGCAGATAATGCTGAGGCTTTATAAGACACTGGTCAGAACATAAGAACATAAGAAATAGGAGCAGAAGCGGCCATCTGGCTTGTTGAGCCTAATCTGCCATTCAATAAGATCATGGCTGATCTGGCCATGGACTCATCTCCACCTACCTGCCTTTTCCCCATAACCCTTAATTCCCCTTCTATGCAAAAAAAAAAAAACACACTTAGAGTATTGTCAACAGTTTTGGGTCCCATATCTCAGAAAGGATGTGTTGTCATTGGGAGAGTCCAGAAGAAGTTCACAAAAATGATTCTGGGAATGATGGGGTTAACATATGAGGAGCGTTTGGCAGCTTTGTGCCTGTATTCACTGGAATTTAGAAGAATGCAGGGAGATCTAATTGAAACCTACCAAATGTTGAAAGGACTAGATAGGGTGGATGTGCAGAGGATGTTTCCTATGGTGGGAATATCCAGAACTAGAGGGCACAGCCTCAAAATTGTGGGGTGACCTTTTAGAATGGAGGTAAGGAGGATTTTTCTTTAGCTGTAGAATAATGGATCTGTGGAATGGTCTGCCATAGACTACAGTGGAGGCCAAGTCCATGGGTATATTTAAGACAGAAGTTAATTGTTTCGTGATTGGTCAGGACATCAAAGCATATGTTGAGAAGGCAAGTGTATGGCATTGAGTGGGATCTGGGATCAGCCATGATGGAATGGCAGAGCAGACTCGATGGGCTGAATGGTCTAATTCTGCTCCTATGTCTTATGGTCTTGTGGAGGGACATTTAAGAGACTTTTGGGGACATGGATGAAACGAAGGGTCTCTTGAGCATTATATTGATCTTAGAGTAGGTCAAAAACTCATCACAACATCATGCACTGTGTCGTGCTTTGTTCTCTCATACACCGGCGGAGGACATTCAGTATACACTGTCATCAAGATCGTCACAAAATTTTGGCCCAGTGGCCTGTCCAGTACTATTTTGTTCCATGTTCTATGTCTTCAGAACAGCACCATTCTGCAGGTGCTGTATGATAGCAATGCAGTGATTTAGTGATTTAAAAGACTCTTGGACAGGTATGTGGGTTGGAAAGGTTTAGAGGGATATGGGATAACTTTAGGCATCAGGTACTAGCTCAAATGGGGATATTCTCAGTTCGACAATGAAGGGGCGTGAAGGGGATCTCAGTGAAACCTACTGAATTTTGACACCCCTGTAGTCGATGTGCGGAGGATGTTTTCAATAGTGGGGAAGTGCAGGACCAGAGGGTACAGTTTCAGAATACAAGGGCGTCCATTTAGAGCAGAGATAAGGAATTTCTTTAGGCAGAGGGTGGTGAATCTGTGGAATTCATTGCCACAGGCCAAGTCATTCGGTATATTTAAAGCGGAGGTTGATAGGTTCTTGATTAGTTAGGGCGATAAAGATTACACGGAAGAGGCTGGAGAATGGGATCGGGAGGGAAAATTAATCAGCCATGATGGAGAGGCAGAGCAGAATTGATGGGCCGAATGGCCTAATTCTGCTCTTGTTTTATGTCTTATCGACGATTTGGGCCGAAGGGCCAGTTTGCATGTTGTACGACTCCATAACTCCCCGCGTTCCGTTGTGGCAGTGGGATTGTGGGCGAAAGTACAGGAGGTCCCGCTGTTATTTTTCCGGGAGGAAGATGGGGTGGGGTGGGGAGGTGTGGTGGTGGTCAGAGATGGGTGGCTACACCTTATCACCCATCTGCACCTCTTGTTTGAGTTTCAAGAACTACTCAAAACCTGCTCCGCGTCCTGAAACCTTTAACAGAAGCAAATAAGCTTCGCAGCCCAGTGAAGTGGAAAATAGGCTTTAAACCCCATCGATGCGGCTCAGAGGCAGCCATCAGCTTCTGGAGAGCTCCCAGGGCTGGCTTCCGCCTGTAAAGCCTATAAAACGGTCCCGCGATGGGCGGGAGCCGCGGACACAAGGGACAGCGTGGGATAGACTCACTGCATGCCAAACATCGGCGAATTAATTAACCCCCTTTCTCTGTCTCTTTCTGGTCATAGAGTCACAGAACATGATAGCACAGAGGCAGGGCCGCTGGCCTATACATTACCGAACTATTAATCTGCCTTGCCTCATCGATCTACACCCGATACGGAGGTATAGTCCTAACTAGCGCTCCCGTCCATGTACCTAAGAAATTTAAGAGAAAGTTAAAGAGTTAATTCATTTTTCTTCTAATTGTACATACCCTTCCCACCCAGCAGCTAAGAGTCACCTTTTTACTTTGACTGGACCGTTTTAATGGAGGCCGTTTGCAGCAGCAGATCTCATCAGCACCGCGCAGGGCACGGCTCATAATTTCGGTATAACCACCATCTGGTTCCCCAAAGGTACACACTAAATCAGAGGAACGCCGCCGACGACAGAGTTTCAGTGTCTCGGTGTCTCGGCTTCTCTTTTTGTCTGAGAGCTTTTTAAAAAATTCCCTCTGAATTTATCACACACACTCACATAAACACACGCACACACACACACACACACACACACACACACACACACACACAGATACTGACACACATAGACACAAACGCACGCACATTGACATATGAAAGGCTCCCACGCATATACAAATTGCCACGCACAAACTCCTACACACACGAAGACGTATACAGTACTCACGTTCGCACAAGCACCCACTTAAACACACAGGTGCACAGTCACTTACACACACACGCACACGCGACCCGAAGGACATTCCTGTATACAACACGGACTGAGGTACAACACAGGTGTTTTGGCAAAAGCGCAGCGCGATCTCAAATACCCGCACACTTTCCAAAGCGCAACGCGCACACCGACTCGAGTGAACACGCAGTCCCCGTGCGCTTGGATAGATTGTGAAGATGATTTTGTGTGTGGGCGAGCGAGTGTGTGCCCGCGCAGGAGCGTGTACCTGACTGTAGTGAGAGAGTGTGTTTGCATGGGAGAGTTTGTGCGTGGGTGGGGGCTGTGGGGTGTGTGAGAGCGTATGTTGGAAATGAATGCGAGGTTACGAACTCAAGAGATTCTGCAGATGCTGGACATCCAGAGCAACACACACAAAATGCTGGAGGAACTCAGCAGGTCAGGCAGCAACTATCGAGAGGTCGACATTTCGGGCCGAGACCATTCATCATGACTGAGGTTATGTGCGTGTGAAGTTCTGTATGTGGGATATGCATGCGGAATGAGTGTGAAAGGATGTATGTGGAGTTGTATGTCTGTGTGTTTGTGTGTGTGTGTGTGTGTGTGTGTGTGTGTGTGAGGATGTATATATGTGGGGTATGTACGTGAGATTTTGTGTGTGAGATTTTCTGTGTGCGATTTTGTGTGTGTGTATGTGTGTGATAGATTTTGTGTGTGCGTATGTGTGTGTGTGAGATTTTGTGTGTTTAGATGTCAAGGCCTGTACACGTATGTGGGATTTCTGTGGGTGTCTGTGTGGAGGACGGAGTGTGCAGGTGTGTGTGACTCTGTCTGTGTCAGGGTTTGCGCTTTGTCGGTCGCTCTGCGGTGAAGCGTGTGCGGGCAGGGTTTCCGTCCCGGACCGTCACAGCCCGAGGATCCGGGCACAGTTCAGCACTCACCAAAATCAAAACATTTTTCTTAAACACGATTTTTTCCGCCTCACCTTAAACCTGAGAGGCAAATTATTTCACTTTATTTTATACATTTGTAGAAGTGAACTGGAGTTGAATCCTTCTACTTTTTAAAATTAAACAAACAGTTATTACCCTATGACTATCAGGCTCTTGAACCAGAGGGGATAACTTCACTCAACTTCCCTCACCCCAATACTGAACTGTTACCAGAATCTATGGACTCACTTTCAAAGACTGTACAATTCATATTCTCGATATTTAATGCTTATTTCTTCTTCTTCTTCTTCTTCTTCTTCTTCTTATTATTATTATTATTATAAAACCAGATTTTTTTCAGCTCAAGTTGGTAAAACCTGAAATACGGGCTTAAACAAGTACGCTCATTTCTCGATTCCTAAGAACTTTCAGACTATTCTAGTGCTGTTCAGTATTGTGGCTTTCTGAAGATTTACATAGATATTGCTGTGTAGGCCTAATTGTTTAATGCTATTGTGTAGTGACTTCGGAATGATACCAGTTGTAGATATTACTATTGGGACAATGTACATCCTGTTCATGTTCCATAGTCTTTCAATTTCCCCTTTCAATTCAGCATATTTCTAGTGTTTTTCACTTACTGTTTTCTGTATTGTTGTTATTACTGTCATTATTTATCTTTTTTTGTATTTGTACAATTTGTCTTCTTTTGCAGATTGGTTACTTTTCCATCATTGTGTCCATCATATGTGATTGGATTGGTTATATCTGTTGCTCTTGCTTGTTTATCCTGTATTATTATATCCGGACGATTATTATGAATTGTCTTATCTGTAATAATGGATCGATCGTAATATAATTTGTGTATTCAGACTCTAAAACTGGATCAGGCTTGCATTTATAGTAAAACATGATTCCTTTTTATGAGTTTGTACTTTAAAGCAAGATTTTGGTGAATGATGTTTGCCACTTGATTGTGTCAGTGTAAGTAATCAGACCGAGTTAAACTGCTACAGGATCCTGTAAACTGTTGGATTGTTTTCCTTGGCATTTTCTACATTATTCGTCTTGAATTTGTTGGTCTTTTATTATGTAATTTTGATCATTTTTGTGTTAACCACCTGGTCCACTATTGCCACAAGGAACCCTTCTCTTTCTGGGAAGAGTCTCCGGCTCCGAGCCAGGTGTTCAACACGTCGCTGTCGACATCTAGTCTCGTGAGGATTATTATTTATTATTATTATTATTATCATCTCACTTTTATATTTGCACAGTTTGTTGTTTTTTGCACATTGGTTGTTCGTCCGCCTGTTGGACGAGGTCTTTCATTGATTCTATTGTGTTTCTTGGATTTACTGTATATGCCCGCAAGAAAACAGTATGTAGTGGCACATATGTACCTTGATAATAATCTTGCTTTGAACTTTGAGGTGCGCATGTATGCAGAGATCAAACCATTGTTATTCAGCACCCATGGGACGAGCAGTATCCTGGAGACCTCAAAGATGACAAAATGGAAATAGCAAGAAGGTTTCTAGCGAAGCGGGTGAATTCCGTCTCAGGAAAACCGGAGCCAACTCGCCACGCAGCACGGGAGATGGGCGGCAGGACAGCGTAGTGCTTGGCACAACGCTTTACAGTACAGGTGACCCGGGTTCAATTCCCTCCGCCGCCTGTAAGGAGTTTGTACGTTCTCCCTGTGACCGTCTTGGGTTTCTTCCGGGTGCATCGGTTTCCCCCCACAGTCCAAAGACGTATCGGTTGCTAGGCTAATATGTATCGGTTTCTAGGCTAATTGGTTACTGTAAACGTTCCCATGATTAGGCTGGGATTAAATCAGGGATTGTTGAGCGGCGCTGCTCAAAGCATCGGAAGGGCCTATTCCGCGCGGTATCTCAACAAACAAGCAAATACATAAATGAGACGAATGAGAGAAGCGTTGAGGGGCGCGGCAGACCATGACTTCCCAGTAGGCAGATTAGCGAGACAGTCTGGGTTCAGGGCACTCTGAAGGATTTCAAATGCCCTCCTTATTAATGTTTTCTGTAGCGGGTGAGGCTAGAACCAGAGGGCACAGCCTTAGAATAGAGGGACGTCCCTTTAAAACGAGAATGAATTTCTTTAGACAGATCTGTGGAATTCAATGCATTGGGTATACTTAAGGCGGAGGTGATAGGTTATTGATTAGTCGGGGTGTCAAAAGTTACGGGGAGAAATCAGGAGAATGGGATTGAGAGGGATAATAAATCAGCCATGATGGAATGGTGGAGTAGACTTGATGGGCCGAATGGTTTAATAATGCTCCTATGACTTATGGTTTCATATTGACTGAGAACTGCCGGAAACTATCTTAATAATGCGCCTGTCCATCAAATAATGCCCCGTTCACAGCGGAGCCACGCAAGCGGCCGTACAATCGGGTCTGCTTAAAAGTTCAACGAGGCAGAGTCGCTTGCGTCACCCCCGGGTCATTGACATCGTGTCGGCTTGGATGGGCTCTCAACCCTGGACCACATCCACGAGACTGCAGCCGCAGGAACACCGTTCGATATTCCCATTCATAACTCAGCTGCTGGCGCGGTACCCAGAAGCCGGACAGATTTCATACCTTGTTCCCAACAGGCCCCGGTGAAAACAAATAACCTGGTGTGGGAGAGAAATTCGGCTTGTATCAATATACTGCGCGCTCAAACAAGCTCCCAGCAACGGCAAAATTACACTGACCAGATGCGTCTTTTAGTAATTTTGTCCGGGGGCTAGGGGGCCGCGAGTACGAGGGAATTATTCGGTGGTCAGATTACCGCACTGATAGGCTCGTGTATATAAAAATACCACTTAAAAATAGGAAACGTTTTCGTTTAATTTAGCCCGGAAAATAGGTAGATTTATTTTTACACAATGCTGGTCTAGTAGAACCGTCTTTTTACTTTCACAAATCTATCGTTTAGTTTAATTTCAAACATATGTACTTTACACACCAGGGAAGGACTGACTTTCGGATAAAGCGAGCGGAGTCGCAAATGAGCCGACTGCTTTACAGGCAATGTGTTCCGGCGAGAGGTAGCTATCTCTTTGCTCGGCCCGACAATCTGTGTTCTAACTGGGTCCCGCTGCGTCGCACAATTTGGATCTGTACGTACTTACTGTCCGTTATGCCGCTGGCGACTCGGGTAGCAGTGAAGGTACTCCATCTCCCATCAGACCACCAATCGTAGTCTTGGTCTTGGCGGTGCTCAGAGTTTCCCCTTGGTTTTCACTACTCTCTGCCATGCAAGGCCCGGGTGGAGACACAGGACTATCACCGCACACAAATGTAAAAAGATTCTTCATTGCCGTTTCCATAACAGTTCTGTTTTTTCTAGTCAGGGTTGTTAGCCCTGAGCCGAACCCCCAAACCTGGAGGACTGGTGGACCACTCTTAGTCTGGCATCTACTCTTTGACCTGTTTAGCATGGGTGACCCGACCAAAAGCCAAAACATAAAGCCCTGACTCCCGCCATCATAGCTCTCCGGGTCATTGAGGCACGCGGGCCTCCAAACCACCAGAAGGTTTTGGTCCTCTTGGAGGTAAACGACATCTTTAGCTCTGTAAAAATATTTTCATTATTGCTGCAAAGAAGACATGGTTTTAATGCTCTTTCTGCTCGTTTACTCGACCTCAGACACAACTGCAAGAATACTGAAACCCGAAACAATACAATGTCCACCACATGCATTTTTATTATGTCCACAAAAACTATATAGAATATTTCAATGCACCGTGTGTGACACTCACAGAAGCTGTACATTATTTACACATTCTCTTTCAGACTAACACGTCATAAAGTTAACACACACACAATGCAACTGTGAAGCTCCCATCCACTACTTAATATCCCATATCGTTTGATCGATATACACTGTACAATGTGCACATTTCAGTATCGTTTCATAAACAATTATATTCATGCACAAACTCCAAGTAAATTTGAAAAACTTTTGTACAATGTATATTTGCTCAAATTATATTGCATGTAGATAGCATTAGACGGAATGCTGAAGGAACTGGGCAGGCCAGGCAGCATCTGCAGAGAGGGTTAAAGAACACGGTCTTCACACTTCAGAACAGCAATCAGAACCCTGTCACCGGCGTATGTCATGAAATTTGTTGTTTTGTGGCAGTAGTTCAGTGCTAAACATGATAATGCAAAATAAACTATAAATTACAATAAGAAAATATATCAAATTAAATAAATATGCAAAAGGAGAGAGAAAAAGAGTAGTGAGGTTCAATGTCCATTCAGAAATCTGATGGCGGAGGGGAAGAGACTGTTTCTGAATCGTTGAGTTTTGCTCTTCAGGCTTCTGGATGGTAGCATTGAGACGAGGGCATGTCCTCGCGTTGTGGGGGTCCTGAATGACGGATGTTAACTCTTGAGGATGTGTCGATGCTGGGGAGCCTAGCTATCACTTTATGTAATATTCTCAAACAATGTCCAATATCCACACATAGACACTGAACTATGTTCACACGATATTCACACGCATCTAAGAATATTCGTACTCATATTCAACATATTTCAGACACAACATATGGACAGTAGAGTACAATATTCACACTCGCACACAGGATGTTACAATCGCTCACCGTTCCCTCTCACTGTCTCAGCTCAGGAACTCAGTACTTATCTCACCCTCGGCTCGAACCTCTCCCAGAGCATCAGCCCGTGGAACACCTCACCTTCCTGCCGCTGCTTGCCTTCCCTTCGTTCCTCGTGATGTTTTGCGCCATCGGACGTTGATGTTTGACATTTCTTGGAGAGATTAATAATAATAATATTAATAATAATAAATTAATTGGCGCTGAGAATCTACAAAAATTGCAACTATTTTTAGTATGTGCAGGTTAAATATGAAGAATTCTGTATGCGCAATACTATATAAATCTCGGTGTCTCTTTTGCTCGCTCTCACTTTCCCTCACTCTTTCTCTCTCTCTCTCGTTCTCTGTCCCTTCCTATTGTCTGTCTCTCACACCCTCTCCCATTCTTTCTTTCACTGTCTGTCTTTCTCTTTCTCACTCACTCTTTCTGTCTTTCTAACTCGCTGTCTCTCCTCTCTCCGTCTCACTCCCTGCCTGTCTCTTCCATTCCCTGTTCCTTTCTGTCTCTCAGACACTCTCTCTCTCTCTCTTTGTTTCAGTGTCTATCCCTCGGTCTCTCTTTTTCTTTCATTCTCACGCTCTTTTTTCTCTCTATCTCTATCTCTGATTCTGCCTTTGTCTGTCGGTCTCTCTCTCTTTCTCTCTCTCTCTCTCTCTCTCTCTCACACACATACACACACACACACACACACACACACACACACACACACACACACACACACACACACACGAACAAGTTCACAGGCGAGTTTTGTTAACCGATGCCAGTCTCGGGAATGTCCCCTTCACGGCCAGGCATTGACAGGGTTAAGGTTGCTGGCGGGAGAGGAAGGGAGTCCCATTCACCGGTTCACCGGCAAACTTCCCGCCTTCCTCCCGCTGGAAGCCCGCTCCATCCGCCGAGTGGAGTTTGCTCCGCGTTTTGGCGGGTCCCAGGAATCTCCGGGTCTCAGGAATCCAAGTGGGCAGGTGTGGACCAATCCCACGGCCAGGTATCAACAGAGTTCCACCCGCCTCCCTCCCCTTCCTCTTCCCTCTCCCCACCTCCGCCCCCTTCTCAAAGCACAGAGACAGACAAACACACACACACACACCCAACCATCAAGCCTCGGGTCTAATGAAGTGTGGCGTTGTCAGTACATTCACCCAGGAGTTCCTCCGCCTATATCAATGACCAAATCTGCTCACCAACTATCCACTACATTAACCAACTGAGTTTCTCCTCAACCCGGCGGAGGGACGCATCCTACACGCCAGTTTCAGATTAACATGTTCCACACAGCCACCAAACGCTGTTTCACAATCGAGTCTTTAGTGGCGAAGGACAGTCCTCTTTCGCCGGAGGAACCGCTCCGACCCACCGCTCTCAGTTATCCGCCTTCCGCCGATGCGTTCCCCAACACCTTCCAGACAGCGGGGCGCTCTCTGTACTCGGGGCCGGACCTAATGTTCCAGGAGACGGTTAGTCACCCCTCGCTGCCTGTCCACCCCCACCAGCTCGGGACCCATCACTTGCAAAGTCCACACCCGTTCTTCTCGTCTCAGCATAGAGACCCCCTCAACTTCTACCCCTGGGTCTTAAGGAACCGATTATTCGGACACAGGTTTCAAGGTAAGCGAACAGTAATCCAGCGTAAACTGTAACAGCCAGCTAGCACAAACAGGAGATAAAATGTGTTGACTGGGTCCATTGATACAAGAACAAAATTAGTGTTTATAAACTATAATATATATGATTTATATATATATATATATAACATGCTAATATAACTAACATATTAGAAATATATTGTATATATTAGAAATGTATTATAATATATAATTATTACTTTAGAAACCCTACATGTTATACAGGTGGTATACAGGAAGATTATAAATGAACAAACCAACATAAGATATGTATAAGAATTTATAGGAATCTTAATAAATAATATATTTATCTGACATAATTTACAGCATGCTATTAAGAATTGCACAATTACATAGGAATATACACCAAATCTGTACATTGCATATTATAATAACTGCGTTATACGTTATGCTGTACGATATTTATAAAATTGGTAATTTATTATTGTCATATATGAAAACTGTATATATTAAATATATGCAATAGAAACTATGTTATAAAGAGATAACGATACTATATAGATGCTACAATACCGAAATGATAAAGTACATCACACACGGAATCTGTAAATAGAGAATTCCAACATCAAATAAATAAACTGCAGCTGTTTTAGATGGATACGTATGCAATGATTGTAACAAAACTACAAAACTGTTTTATTTAATTTGATCAAACCCATACTGATTTAATATCTGATACCACAATTTTATACAAATAATTGTAATATGATTGAGAGGGGAAAACACAAATAAACACATATTGTACCCACTTTTGATCTGTGTATAGTTCACCGAATCACAGATCTGATTATACTTGATTAGAGATTACTTTAGAGAGCCGGGTCCAATCTGAATGGCGAAGGAATCTTGCTGGGTTACGAACGGTGCGAAATATACCCGCTCTCAGACTAACAGTTTGAAAGCCAACGCGTTCAACCTTTGCTCAGACATCCAAAATGTACAGATCTTTTAGAACTTCAGTGTACTTATTTTTTAAAACAGCCCCAGGCCGGTGTAGAAACCGCACCAGAAAAGTGCCACCCGAGACGAACACGGCGATAGCAATGAACACGTTTTAAGTTGATTTCGTGTAACTATTAACAGCGGGGATGGGGGTGGTGGTGAGGGGAGGAATGAAACGAATTGATCACATTTACATAGATTAACCCGTCTTCAATGTAAAAGGCGTTTTGTCGTTTGAAGACAAAATTCCCATAAATAGAGTTACATTTGTGAACATCATCCCACCGGCAAATTCTCGGAACTATATGGACTTGTTTCCCCTCTGACTTCAGCAGGAGGGATGACGGTTGGGGGTGGAATTCAATGAGACCTCTTGCCATTCCTGTCCAAAGGTTTCAGCCTGCCCTGAACCGGAGACTGGCCATTGCAGCAAACCTGAGGAAGAGTGGAATGTGAGGCGGCCTAACCCATAATCACCGAGTCATTACAACTAAATATTTTTTTGTTATCTGTTCACATTATTGTGTTGATAATATTTTATGTACTGTATGTGATATATATAGGGTGTTTTTCACCTTGGCCCCAGAGGAACGGTGTGTCGTTTAGCTGCATACATGTGTACGGCTGAATGATAATAAACGTGAGAATTAGAACCAGGTTTAATATCACTGGCGTACGTCGTGAAACTTGTTGTTTTGCGGCAGCAGTACATTGCAATATATACTAATAAAGCTATAAATTACAATAAGAAATATATATATAATTAAGTAAATAGGGCGAAAAGAGAGAAAGGTGGTCAGGTAGTGTACACGGGTTCCTTGTCCATTCAGAAATCTGATGGCGGAGGGGAAGAAGCTGTTCCTGAAATGTTGAGTGTGTGTCTTCAGGCTCCTGTCCTCCTCCCTGATGGCAGCAATGAGAAGAGGACACGTCCCGGGTGGCGAGGGTCCTCCGAGACGGATGCCGCTTTTTTGAGGCACTGCCTTTTGCAGGTGATGCCGAGGCTAGTGCCCATGATGGACCTGGCGGAGTTTTCAACTTGAACTTGATAAAACAACCACACCGTTTCCAGTACAGATCTAAACGCCGAACACTAAAGGTATCCGTCAGGCGAGGCGCTGCATCCCTCTGCCCCTCAGGGAGAGTTAATTGCAACGAGGAACAGTCACAAAATCGGTCCGGGCCGTTGCTGGGTGACTCCGGGAAACTCTCCTTCAAGCCTATAAATCCAGCTCTTCTCCGTCCGAGAGGCCAGCTACACCACTCAATGTTCGAAAGCTCAAAGTTCGAAGTAAATTTATTATCAAAGTACAGATATATCACCATATACAACCCTGAGATTCGTTCTTTTGCGGGTATACCCTGTAAATCCAGGAACCACAACAGAACCAATGAAAGACCGCACCCAACAGGACGGACTAACAGACGGCGTGCAAAAGACAACAAACTGCAAATACAAAAGAATAAGAGATAAAAAGCAACAAATATTGAGAACATGACGTGAAGAGTCCTTGAAAGTGAGTCCGTAGGTTGTGGAATCTATTCAGTGTTGGGGTGAGTGAAGTTATCCCCTCTGGCTCAAAAGCCTGATAGTAGAGAGGTAGTAACTGTTCCTGAACTTGGTGGTGTGAGTCCTGAGGCTCCTGTGCCTGGGCGAGATGCAGTGTTACTGGTTCAGGATTTCGAGCGAATCTGGATTGTAGGCGTTAAAAGGCAATAAAAATTGGGGCACTGCTGAAATGAACGCGGATCATATCGGGAGGCGAACGGCTTCTCAACACCCCGTGTTATTTTATTGTATATGACGAAGCTGCACTCTGGGGCGGGTGAACGGAATATGGCGGAATTTCAGCATCCAGACAGGTGTTAAATTTCTGCTAAACTGCACATTGAGAAATATTCCTCTGTAGAGTGGAGCGATCACATAAATATCTCATCTCACTAGCTATTGAAACCGGTGTGGAGACAGGGTTTGAATTAATGCGAGCGGAAAGAACAAGCCAGGAGCGAATTCCTACCGGCAATAAGACCATAAGACAGGAGCGGAATTAGGCCATTTGTCCCGAGTCTTCTCCGCCATTCAGTCATGGCCGAACCACCGCTAAACTTCAAAGTGAATTCATGATCAAAGCAGGTATATACGACTCTGAGAGCCAATTATTGGCGGGCATTCACTGCAGCTATAAAGAAATACAATTGCACACAAACGCAGACGGACAAACAGCCAATGCGCAAAAGAAGTCAAACTGCAAATAACAAAAAAAAAGTAAAAGTAAATATTTAGATAATAAATAAGTAATATTGAGAATATGAGTTGAAGAGATTCAAAGTGAGTCCATAGGTTGCGGTGAGTGAAGTTATCCACACTGGTTCAGGAGCCTTAAGTTTGAGGAGTCCTGAAGTTGACGGCGCGGGACCCGAGGCTCCTGGAAAGTCCTTGGCGGTAGCAGCAGTGAGAGGAGAGCACGGCCCGGATGGCGGGGGTCCTTGATGATCGATGCTGCTTTCTCGTGGCAGCGCGCCTTGTAGATGGCCAAAAAGGCTTTTTTAAAAATAACGCAGCTATTGCTTAAAATCCCCGTTCCCCTCCATTTCCATCGACTCAGCCCTCTCATTAAATGCCAGGGATTAAAATCCCCGACCCTGGGATTAACACACACAAAATGCCGGGGGAACTCGGCAGGTCAGGTAGCTTCTATGGAAGGGAGTAAATAATCGATGCTTCGGGACAAGACGCTTTCTCGGGATTCAAGTTCACATTTAAGTTCATTGTCACCTGACTGTACATGCATACTATCAAGTGAAATAACCTTCCTCCCGATCATGGTGCACTCACAGAGCAGATAGCACACACAGCACATAAACCGAAATATTACCATAAATAAGTTAAAATACACGTGAAGTGCGCAGCACAGGTAAACAGTAAACAGTAAGCAGCTCGCTGTTCTAGTGACGAGACATCGGCGATGGCATTAGTCTCAGGGCCTAAGACTAGTCTGGCAGTCCTAGTCCTGATGCTCCTGTACCTCCTTCCTGGCAGTGGGTCAAAGAGATTGTGGGATTGGTGGTTGGAGTTCTCCGCAACGATTCGGGCCCTTTGCAACGCTCCCAGTAATTGGGGCGAGGGAGACCCCGGTGATTCTCTCCGCGGGTTTTTATTGTCTTCTGTAGGGTCTTGCGGTCTGATGCCTTACAGCTTCCGCACTACACAATGAAGCAGCCAGACAGATCAGGACAATCTGTCTTTATAATTCGCTACTCTGGGATTTAGTTGTTAAAATGTACACTTATCTAAACGTGCTGGATCCTTGCCTTTAATTGCGTAGTTTGTAAATATTGGAGCGAGTCAAAACACATAAAAGAAATTCCCATTTAGGTTTTAGGTCGGCATAGCCAAGGGTTACCTTTTTACTGTTTACATGCAGTTTTGAATTATATTTTATGAACTTATTTTTGGTAATAATTGTTTATGAGCTGTTGAGATGTATGTTGTGTAGGTGCACCGTTGTCCGAGGAACGTTGTTTCGTTTACATATATGTACAGTCAGATGATATTAAACTTGAACTTAAAACTAGTAAGATTGATTAGCGGGGGTGAGCGGGGCAGAGATAGTTGTGAGAGGCGGAGCGAGCGAAGAGAATCATTTATTTGGATACGGGGGGAGGGGTGGGAAGGTGATTATATTATAAAGTAGAGCGAGTTTAGGAAAGAGTAGATCCGTGGATACTTTCATCATTGAAAACTTACCACACAATTCAATATCAAACGGGAGATATGAGTCGGGGTGCACACACAGAATGCTGAGGAATCTCAGATCAGGCAGCATCTATGGTAAAGAATAAACAGTCAACATTTCGAGCCGAGTCCTGACCTGCCAAATCGCTCCAGCATTTGTGTGTGTGTGTGTTGCTCTGGATTTCCAGCATCTTGAGTTGGTGGTCAGAGAGATGAAGTGACTGACGAGGAAATCGTACAGTACAAGGCACGGAGGTGTAGTGAACTGCGAAGTGGTTCGTAATGGACTTCAGAAAGTATAGACAGGAATGGTTGCTGAGGTGACTGATACAGTTTACTGTCGAGAAAATCGGAGTGTTGTGTTTGGTGGTAAAACACACAAAATGCCGGAGGAACTCGGGAGGTCAGGCAGCATCTATGGAGGAGAATAATGTCGTTGACATTAACACTGACAAGTAGTCTCGGCCCGAAACGTCAACTGTTCATTCCCCTCCACAGCTGCTGCCTGACCTGCCGATTTCCTTTAGCAGTTTGTGTGTGTTGCTCAAGATTTCCAGCATCTGCAGAATCGCTTGTGTTTACATTTTGGCCGTAGACTTGATTAAATTGGAAGGTGCAATTCTAGTGAGGTACAGGAGCAGAGAGATTTGGATAGACCCATAAACCCGATTTGTCACGATATCATAAACCTGATAGCCGAGTCTGGTTTAAACATCAACTGGGTGCCTGGGCTTTCTAACCGGAGTGCAAGAACAAGTGAGTTACGCTGAACACTTATTAATCAGTGACTTGTTCTGAACATCGGCTCTGTGCCCGGGTTCCGGAGCCACGGCTTACGGCAGACGAGAAGGATTTGGAGAGGGCGCTGAAGAAAATGTTCCGAACAAATCAAAATTGGTTGACGGGATCTTTAGGTCTGGCGGAACCGGGCTGCTCTTCCAGGAACAGAAAAGGTTGTGTGAAGATGTAATTGTTCAGATCATATCCCAAAGCGTATCTGCTCGTGTTGGGAGTTCGGGTGCGGAGACAAGCAGGAAGAAAGATAAATGCATAGATTGTAAAAGAAGAAAATAGGTAGACAGATAGATAGATTAAAGGTTAAGGTTCAACTATATTCACCATACACATTTACATGTGTTAGGAACTTGCTGTGGTGTTTTGTAACAAAAACAAAAGGATTAAAGAATTTAATAGATGGGGGGGGGAGAGGAAAGGGAGTGTGTGTGCGTACGTGAGAAAGAGACAGGTAGAGGAGAGGAAGAGAGACAGATTTCTCTCGTAGGAAGAATCGCCAAGAATCAGAGAATACAGAATAAGAGAAGCAATAGATGAAGACATTCGGAGTTGGGGTTATGAGAAAAAGGCCCCACAGAGGATGCTGAGATAGGTCAATCATTGAGGGATAAGGGCTTGAAAAGGCGAATGGCCTTCTCCCGTCCCCACTTCATTACAAAAGAACCAAAAGCGAGGAGGAAAGGTGATTCTGCACTGCGGGTGCTTGGGCTCAGGGCTGTATGGCCAGGAGAACAGAGGAAGTATTCAGTTGATGGGCGGGTTGAAGAAGTGCAGGCGGCTCTGGGAGATGGCGGGGAGTGTGGGAGGGAGGGAGGGAGGGGGAGTACGTGACAGAACGGGGTTGGAACGGAAGAGGCCGAAGAGGGACTTTCTTGAGTAATATGACATGGTCCAGGATAGATTGTGGGGAACTTTACCTCCAGTAAGAGAAGGGACTGCGACTAGTTGCTGTAGGTAAGAAATTTGGAAGGAATTGTTTTCACCCTGAGGGTGACTTGAATCTGGAACACACTCCCACATTCCCTGAGGGGGCAGAGAATTTCACAACATGTTAGTCCTTCGACCAGGCGTGGAAAGCTGCGGATGGAGCGCTGGAAAACGAAATCGGTACTTGATGGTCAGCAAGGGTATAGCGGGCCGAATGGACTGTCCCCGTGCCGTGTGACCCCGAAACTTCCAGGACAGCGGGAGGCTTGAGGGGGAGCTAACGACAGCGAATGAGAAGCTGAACTAATGAGTCGACAGATAGAGTGAGAGAGAGGGAGGTAGTGAGAGAAAGAGAGGGGGGAGAGGGACAGGGGCGGGGGAGAGAGAGAGAGAGAGAGGGGGGGGGTGGGGGGAGAATAATCGGGCAGAATCTTTGCTCCGAGCAGGTTGCAGGCTGCCGTGATAAATTCGCGGGAGAGGGCTGTCTCTTCCCCGCTCATTAAAGGATTTTGTTAAGGAAATTTGAAAGACAAGCGGCAGAATGTCGAGATTATCAAAGGCTCTTGCGATTGTAGAGAGGCGGATTAAATTCTTAACCTGGTCTCGGGGCGGTAACTGCGAGAGGGAGAGCGGCGGGGTGCGCTGGAATTTGCGTAAAGGCGGCCTCTACGGGAGCCCGAGGACAGGCAAGAGTTAGTTTCATTCTCTCACAAATGGAGATCTGAGAAGACAGTCACGCTCAGACGCGTTCCTGTAAAAATCAAGGTCGTCCCCAGAAGAGAAAGGCCAGGGGGTGGGGGGGGGGGTGGCTGGAGATTTTCCGATCAGCCCGCGGGTTGTAAACTGACATGGCCCCTCACCTTCCCCAAGCTCACACACAACGTGGCTCCACGGACCGTCCTTCCAGCTGTAAAGAACACCCCAACACAGCCACCAAACTACAGGTGCCGGAAATCTGATACAAACCCCGAAAATTGCTGTTGAGTGTGTTCTAGATGTACGTGTGTATTGTGAGCCACGGTACCGCAGCTCGCGGCGTTCCGGAGCTCCGAGTCCAGTCCCGGCGCCGTTCTGTGAAGGGTTTGTACGTTCTCCCCGTGACCTCCGAGTGCTCCAGTTTCCTCGCACAGTCCAAAGACGTACCTGTTAGTAGGTTAACTGGCCATTGTAAATTGTCCTGTGATACATCGGTGGGTTGCTGGGCGGGTCATTGCGCCGGAAGGACCTGTTCAGCACTGTATCGCCAAATAAAAACATAAATAAATAAAAGCTAGTAATTAAGCACCTAACTAAACTAATCCCGTCTGCGTACACAATGTTCATATCCCTCCATTCTCTGCACGTTGGATAATTTTATGTTACATTTGTATTAATGAATAAACTTCCATAATATCATTATTTTATATGTAAGGTCCATGTTCCTCCATTTATGTTCCCAAGTACCACTTCAACACATATTATACTCCTTCCCCTGTGCACCATTTTATTATTCGGGCTTCTTTCCCCTTCCTTTCCAGTCCTGATGAAGGCTCTAGGCCTGAAATTTTGCCAGTTTATTCCCCTTCATAGATGCTGCCTG
Organism: Mobula birostris; assembly: GCF_030028105.1. Taxonomy (NCBI): domain Eukaryota; kingdom Metazoa; phylum Chordata; class Chondrichthyes; order Myliobatiformes; family Myliobatidae; genus Mobula; species Mobula birostris. The sequence continues at coordinate 204,590,852 of NC_092373.1, read as the reverse complement.
ACCTGCTGAGATCCTCCAGCATTTTGTGTGTGTTGCACATCTATTGTATCTACCTCTACCGCATCCCAGGGACCCACCACTCTCCATGTATAAAAATCTTGTCCCCCCACCCCATCTCCTCTGAACTTACCCCTCTGAACTTGAATAACTTCACTCAACGTCACTGTTCCCACAACCAATGCACTCACTTTCAAGGACTCTTCATCTCATGTTCTCGATATTGAACTAGTTATTATTATTCTTTCTTTCTTTTTGCATTTGCAGGTTGTTGTCTTTTGCACACTGATTAAACACCAAGCTGGCGCGATTTTTCATTAATTCTATTATGCTTATTACTCTATTGTGGATTTATTGAGTATGCCCACAAGAAAATGAATCAGTATATGGTGACATACTGTATATGTACTTTGATAATAAATTTACTTTGAACTTTGAACCCCCCCCCCATTTTAGATGCATGCCCTCTGGCACTGGACATTTCCATCCTGGCAAGTAGATACTGGTGGTCTATCTATACCTGTCATTATCTTATAAACCTCTATCAGGTCTCCCCCGAGCCTCCATCTCTTCACAGCCAACAACCCAAGTTTGTCCAACTTCTCGTTATAGTACATGCTCTCTAATCCAGGCAACATTGTGGTAAACCCCTCCAAAGCCTACACACCCTTTCCAACATGGAATGATCAGAGTTGAACACAATACATCAAATGCAGCATAGCTAGTTTTTATAAAGCTGCAACGTAACTCGAGGCCTGGACTAATGGAGACAAGTATGCCATACACCACCTCACAATCTACCTCATTATGATCCCGCACTGCACTTTCTCTGTAGCTCTTAACACTTGATTCTGCACTGATATTCTGCTACTATGCTCTGCCTTAATGCACCGTGTAATGAATGAAAAGTATGCAAGACAACTTGTCACTGTATCTTGGTGCAATAGTATCTGTACTGATACCTTCTGATAGCCACTTTCAGGGAGCGACAGACTTGGACCCCAGGATCCTTCTGTACACCAGCAATATTAATAAACTGGGATAGTACATTGCCCATGCACTGTCTCTTTACAATGGGCTGTCTAATGGAGGTTAGGGGTGTGTGCGTGTGTGTGTGTGTGTGTGTGTGTGTGTGTGTGTGTGTGTGTGGTGTATATTGATTTTAATAAGGCATTTGACAAGGTTCCCCATTGTAGTTTCATTGAGGAAGTCAGGAGGCATGGGAGCCAGGGAAAATTGACTGAGTGGATACTGAATTGGCTTGCCCATAGACGGATGTTGAAATGGCTTGTCCACAGAAGACAGAGGGTGATTGTAGATAGAAAGCATTAAATGACTTAGATGAGGAAGTGGCGGATGACACAAAAGTTAGTGGGGTTATGGAGTACAGAAGATTGTCATAGGTTACAGCAGACTATTGATAAGATGCAGAACTGGGCTGAGAAGTGGCAAATGGAGTTCAACTGGAAAAGTGTGAAGCGATTTGCCTTGGAAGGTTGAATTTGAAGCCAGAGGACAGGGTTAATGGCTGGATTCTTAGTAGTGCAGTGGAACAGAGATATCTTGGGGTCCACATCCACAGAACCCTCAATGTTGCCATGCAAGTTGATAAGATGGGAAATTGAGTTCAAGAGCCACGAGATAATGTTGCAGCTCTATAGAACCCTGGTTAGTCCACACTTGGAGTATTGTGTTCTGTTCTGGTCGCCTCACTATAGGAAGGATGTGGCAGCTTCAGAGAGGGTGCAGAGGGGATTTACCAGGATGCTGCCAGTATTAGGGAGCATGTCTTATGAGGATACGTAGCGTGAGCTAGGGCTTTTCTCTTTGCATTGAAGGAGGACATGAGGTAACGATAGAGGTGTACAAGAAGATAAGTGGTATAGATTGTCTAATCAGCTAGTGATTTTTCCCCCCAGGGTGGAAAAGAGGGGGGATAATTTTAAGGTGATTGGAGGAAAGTGTAGGGGGGATATCAGAGACAGTTTTTTTTACACAGAGAGTAGTGGGTGCATGCAATAAGTTGCCAGGGGTGCTGATAGAGGCAGATACATTAGGGACATTTAAGAAACTCTTAGGTAGGCACATGGATGATAGAAAGATGGAGGGCATTGTAGGAGGGAAGGTTTAGATTGATCTTGGAGTGGTTAAAACGTGGGCTCAACATTGTGGGCTGAAGGGCCTTTGCTGTGCTGCACTGTTCTGGTCTAAAGTGTCACAACTCACACTTGGCAGGATTAAACCACCTGCCATTGGTCCACCCATATCTGTAGCTGGTCTAAGTATATCCTGCTGTAACTTTGACAGCCATCTATGTGCTCCGCAACACAACTAATCTTTTTAACATCTGCAAACTTATTAAATCATCTATCTACATTTTCATCCATGCCATTTATATATATCATGAACAGAAGAGGTTCCAGTACTGATCTCTGTGGAGCACCACTAGTCAAAGCCCTCCTGCCAGAATAAGTCCCATCGACCACTACCTTCGATCTCGTATGGGCAAGCCAATAGCCACATGATGCACATTGAAAGCTTCCCTTGGACGGAAAAGATATGGGCCAAATGTGGGCAAATGGGACTGGCTTAGTTGGGTTTCTCATTCAGCATGTTGGGCTGAAGGGCCTTTTCTGTGACACAACTGTTGTTGGCAGAATTTCAGATGGTGTCGAGGAGATGTACAGGAGTGAGATAGATCAGCTGTTTGAGTGGTGCCAGAGCAACAACCTTGCACTCAACATCAATAAGACCGAGGAATCGAGTGAGGACCTCAGGAAAGGGGAAGTCGAGAGGACACACGGCGGTTCTCATCGAGGGATCAGCAGTGGAAAGGATGAGCAGATTCAAGTTCCTGGGTGTCAACATCACAGAGGATTTCACCTGGGTCCAACATATTGATGCAATTGCAAGGAAGGCAAGACACTGGCTGTATTTCATTAGCAGTTTGAGGAGAATTGATACTGCACCAGGGACACTTGCAAATGTCTACAGATGTACTGTGGAGAGCATTCTAATTGGCATCACCATCTGATATGGAAGGGTCACAGCAGAGGATCGGAAAAAACTGCATAAAATTGTAAACTCAGTCAGCTCCATCATGGGCACTAGTTTCCCAGCATTGAGAACGCTTAAAAAAGATGATGCCTCAAAAAGACAGCATCCACCACTAAGGACCCTCATCACCCAGGACATGCCCTCTTCTCATTGCTACCATCAGGGAGGAGATACAGGAGCCCGATGACACACACACAATGTTTCAGGAACATCTCCTTCTCTTCCACCATCAGATTCCTAAATGGACAATGAACCCAAGATCACTTCCTCAGTATTTTCCCTCTCTTTTTGCACTACTTGTTTAATTTAATTTTGTAAAATCTATACTTATTGTAACTTATAGTTTTTATTATTATGTGTTGCAACATACTGCTGCCGCAAAACAACACATTTCACAACGTATGCCGGTGATATTAAACCTGATTCTGATTCTATGTTGCTTGACTCTATAATTCTCTCAGCCCCACCCCACTTGCACCAACTCTTAAACTGTTAGCAGTCACTAACCTTTCCAGTCCTTATGAAAGTTAATGGGCACGAACATCAACATCTCAGTGTAATTGAAAATGGAAGAGCTGTAAATATTGTCAATTGGTTTATTAATGTCATCTGTACCAAGTACAGTACCTGTATAAAACTTTGTTTTGCACACCATCCATAACAGGCCATTTCACCCCAACAGTGCGTTAAGGAGTACAAGGGAAACCAATAACAAAATGTCGACTAAAGTGTTGCAGTTACAGAGAAGGTGCAGTGCTGGCAGTCAGTTATGTACAAGAGCCATAACAAGGTAGATTGTGAGGTTTAGAGTTTACCCTTTAGTACAAGAGAGCAGTTGAAGTGTCTGATTAACAGTGGGGTGGAAGCTCCTTGAGCCTGGTGGTACCTCCCTTCAGGGACAGAGAGGTGAAGAACAGTGGGGTAGAGGTTGTCCTATACAATTTTAAAAGAAACAGAGTTAAAAACTCTCTGCAAGTCGCTTGGCGTCTGTGCAGAAACTCAAACTGCATGTCAGTGAGATACTGGGACTTTTTTCCCGTCCTGATGAAGGGTCTTGGCCCGGAATGTTGACTGTACTCTTTTCCGTAGATGCTACCTAGCCTGCTGAGCTGCCCCAGCAACCCACAAAGCCGACTAACCCTAACCTAATCAAGGGACAATTTACAATGACCAATTAATTTACCCGGTACGTCTTTGGACTGTGGGAGGAAACTGGGGCACCCGGGGGAAGCCCACACATTCCACAGGGTGGACGTACAGAGACTCCTTACGGAAAGGCACCGGGATTGAACTCCGAACTCCGACACCCCGAGCTGTCATAGCGTCACGCTAATCACTGTGCTTCCGTGGTGCCCAACGTAAATATAAAACGAATAACGGTGGTGGGGCATTAATAATTGAAACACAAAAGGTTCTACCGATGCTGGAAATCCAGAGCCACACACAGAAAATGCCGTGGAGGAACTCAGCAGGTCGGGCAGCATCTATGGAGGGGAATAAACAGTCGAAGTTTCGGGCCGAGATCCTTCATCGGGACTCAGCCCAAGTGCCGACTGTTCAATTTCCTTCACAGATGCCTGCCCGTCCTGCTGAGTTCCTCCAGCATTTTGTGTTGCGTCTCTGCACATTTGCTTGGCGGCTTCACACATTGCTACAGTTCAGATGATTCAGTTCGGTGCTCGCGATATACCTGGGCGGTTCACTGGCTCCTTCAGAGGTCACACTGGGGACTTGCAGGTCAAATCTGTGCCCGGTCGGGGAGTTGCAGGCCACATCTGTGCCCGGTCACACTGGGGAGTTGCAGGTCAAATCTGTGCCCGGTCACACTGGGGAGTTGCAGGTCAAATCTGTGCCCGGTCACACTGGGGAGTTGCAGGTCGAATCTGTGCCCGGTCACATTGGGGAGTTGCAGGCCACATCTGTGTCCGGTCACATTGGGGAGTTGCAGGCCATATCTGTGCCCGGTCACACTGGGGTGTTGCAGGTCAAATCTGTGCCCGGTCACATTGAGGAGTTGCAGGTCAAATCTGTGCCCGGTCACATTGAGGAGTTGCAGGCCAAATCTGTGCCCGGTCACATTGGGGAGTTACAGGGCAAATATGTGCCCCGAGAGGAGTTTGATGGAGTTGGTGGTCAAAGAAGAGATAGTTTTGAGTGCAGACGGTGTTGGGCGGTGAGGCGGTCGATAGAAGGGGCAAAGGGTAACCAGGCACTGAGAGGAGGGAGAGGGAATGCGTCAGTGAGAGGCTGAGACTGACCGGCTGCTCTCTCGGCAGGGTCGGACGGTGCCCAGGACACTATGTTACTGCATGGACCTTTCGCCAGGAAGCCCAAGCGGATCCGCACCGCCTTCTCGCCGTCGCAGCTGCTGCGCCTGGAGAGAGCCTTCGAGAAGAATCACTACGTGGTGGGCGCTGAGAGGAAGCAACTCGCCAGCAGCCTGAGTCTGTCAGAAACCCAGGTACCAGGGGTGTCCTGCTGGATCCGGCAAAACCTGTCCGCACCCGGGAAAACCTGTTAACACCCGGGAAAACTTGTCCGCACCCGGGAAAACCTGTTAACACCCGGAAAAAACTTGTCCGTACCCGGGAAAACCTGTCAACACCCGGTAAAACCTATCCGCACCCGGGAAAACCTGTTAACACCCGGGAAAACGTGCCCGCACTCGGGAAAACCTCTTAACACCCGAGAAAACCTGTTACCTCCTGGGAAAACTTATCCGCACTCGGAAAAACCTGTTAACACCTGGGAAAACCTGTTACCACTCTGGGTAACTTGTTGGCACCCGGGAAAACCAGTTCACATCCGGGAAAACTTGCCTGCACCTAGGAAAACTTGTCCGCACCCCGGAAAACCTGTCAACACCCGGCAAAACTTGTCCGCACCCGAGAAAACCTGTCCGCACCGGGTAAAACTTGTCCGCACCCGGAAAAACCTGTTAACACCCGGCAAAACTTGTCCGCACCCGGGAACACTTATCCGCACCCGGAAAAACTTGTCTGCACCCGGAAAAACCTACTAACACCCAGTAAAAATTGTCCGCACCGGGGAAAACCTGTCCGCACCCGGGAAAACCTGTTAACTCTCGGGAAAACCTGTTAACTCCTGGGAAAACCCTGTTCACACCCAGGAAAACCTGTCCACACTCGGGAAAACCCGTTCAATACTCGGAAAAAACTGTTCACACTCGGGAAATATGTTCACACCTGAGTAACGGGGCGGGCTGTCTGATCCAGGGAATCCCATCTACACATAGGAATCCTGCTCCCACCTTCGGAAAAAAACGTCCCCACTCGAGAAAACCTGTCCACAGCCAGAAACCCGACCACGCCCGGAAAACCTGTTCACACCTGTGTAACCGGCTGGAATCACATCCACACTTCAGAATCTCATGCATACCCAGGAATCTTGTCTATACCTGGGAAACATGTACACACCTGGGTAACCTGTCCACGCTGGTGAAACCTGTCCCTATGGGGAGAAACCTGTCCACACCTAGGAAGAATAGATGCATACGTTACATTGCTATGACAGGGACATGTGCACAATATTCAGTGAGGTGTGTGTATACGGATCAATGCCATCCCTCCCAGAGCGGCCTTCAGAAGGTGCTGTTGAACATCAGCTGTTCATTATGCACATGGTCTGGAGTCACATGTAGCCACACAAGGTAAGAATGAAAGATCTAATCACAAGCACAAGTGATTCTGCAGATGCTGGAAGTCCAGAGGAACAAACCCTAAAATACTGGAGGAACTCAGCAGGTCAGGCAGCATCTATGGAGGGGAATGCAGAGTCGATGTTTCAGGCAGAGGCTCTTCATCAGGAGGGTAAAAGCCAAAATAAGTAGGTGGGAAGGAGTACAAGCTGGCAGGTGAGACCAGGTGAGTGGGAAGGAGGGTGGGTAGGGGAGAGGAGGGAGGACATTTGAAGCTGGGAGGTGATAGATGGAAGAGGTAAAGGGCTGAAGAAGAAGGAGTCTGATAGAGGAGAGTGGACCATAGGAGAAAGGGAAGGAGGGGAACCAGAGGGAGGTGATGGGCAGGTGAGGAGAAGAGAAGGGATGAAAGAGGGAGAAGTGGAGGGGGAGAAATTATCAGAAGTTAGAGAAGTCAATGTTCATGCCATCAGGTTGGAGGCTACCCAGACGGAATATGAGGTGTTGCTCCTCCAACCTGAGTGTGGCTTCATTGTGGCAACTGAGGAGATCTTGGACTAACTTGTCAGAATAGGAATGAGAAATCGATTTGAAATGGGTGGCCACCAGGAAATCCCATCACTTGTGGCAGATGGAGCAAAGGTGTTTGACAAACTGATCCCCCAATTTATGTCAGGTCACGCCAATGTACAGGAGGCTTCACTGGGAGCACTGGACACAGCAGAAGGCTCTGAAAGACTCACAGGTGAAGCATTGCCTCTCCTGGAAGGATTGTTTGGGGCTCTGGTTGATGGTGAAGGAGGAGGTGTAGGGGCAAGGATAGCACTTGCCCTACTTGCAGGCATAAGTGCCAGCAGGGAGATCAGTGGGATGGAACAAGTAGATAAGAGAGTCATATAGGGAATGATCCCTATGGAAAATGGTGAGGGAAACATGTGGGATACTTTTATTGAATATGGACGATTCTCTTTCCCAAAGAGCAAGGCAGATTTTGATTGCAACACACACAAAATGCTGGAGGAACTCAGCAGGCCAGGCAAAATTTATTGAGAATGAGTAAATAGTCAATATTTCAGGCCAAGACCCTTCATCGGAACTGGAAAGGAAGGGGAGAGTCAGTATAAGAACGGGAGGGGAGGAAGAATAGATAGCAATCCCTTTTTTGAATAATTCCATGGTGTGTTCGATTAGTTGAACTGAAGTAATGTTGTTATTGTCATCCGATGCTTTTGAACAACTATGACATCCCTCCCATCTCTGGGGGTATGCTGATCTTCAGTGGTCAGGGCTTTATAGAAGTTGAGATCTTACAGTATATCACGGTTGTACAAGACATTGGTGAGGCCGGATTTGGAATAATATATGTGGTTTTAGTGCTCTGTTATAGAAAAGATGCCATTAAGGTAGAAATAAAGCAGGAAATTTACCAAGATGTTGTTGGGACTTGAGGAACTGAGCTATGAAGGAAGGTTGAGCAGATTGTGACTTTATTCCTAGGAGTGTAGGAGAATGAGAAGTGATCTTATAGAGATGTAAAAAACTATGATGGGCATATATAGGGTGAACACACTTTTTCCCAGGGCTGGGGAAATCAAGAAACATAGAAACATAGAAAACCTACAGCACAATACAGGCCCTTCAGCCCACAGTGCTGTGCTGAACATGCATTTACTTTAGAAATTACCTAGGGTTGCCCATAGCTCTCTATTTTTCTAAGCTCCATGTACCTTTCCAGGAGTCTGTTAAAAAACCCTATTGTATCTGCTTCCACCACCATTGTTGGCAGCCCATTCCACGCACTCACCACTCACTGCACAAAAAACTTACACCTGACATCTCCTCTGTACCTACTTCCAAGCACTTTAAAACTGTGCCCTCTCATGTCAGCCATTTCAGCCCTGGGAAAAAGCCTCTGACTATCCACATGATCAATGTCCCTCATCATCTTATACACCTCTATCAGGTCACCTCTCATCCTCCGTCGCTCCAAGGAAAAAAGCCCAAGTTCACTCAACCTATTCTCATAAGGCATGCTCCCCAATCCAGGCAACATCTCTGTAAATCTCCCCTGCACCCTTTCTATAGTTTCCACATCCTTCCTGTAGTGAGGTGACCAGAACTGAGCACAGTACTCCAAGTGGGGTCTGACCAGGGTCCTATATATTTGTAACATTACTTCTCACTCTTGAACTCAATCCCATGGTTGATGAAGGCCAATGCATTGTATGCCTTCTTAACCACACAGTCAACCTGTACAGCAGCTTTGAGTGTCCTATGGACTCGGACCCCAAGATCCCTCTGATCCTCCACACTGCCAAAAGTCTTACCATTAATGCTATATTCTGCATTCATATTTGATCTACCAAAATGAACCACCTCACACTTATCTGGGTTGAACTCCATCTGCCACTTCTCAGCCCAGTTTTGCATCCTATCGATGTCCCGCTGTAACCTCTGACAGCCCTCCACACTATCCACAACACCCCTAACCTTTGTGTCATTAGCAAATTTACTGACCTATCCTTCCACTTCCTCATCCAGGTAATTTATAAAAATTACAAAGAGTATGGGTCCCAGAACAGATCCCTGAGGCAGACCACTGGTCACCGAACTCCATGCAGAATATGACCCGTCTGCAACCACTCTTTGTCTTCTGTTAGCAAGCCAGTTCTAGATCCACAAAGCAATGTCCCTTGGATCCCATGCCTCCTTACTTTCTCAATCAGCCTTGCAAGGGGTGCCTTGTCAAATGCCTTGCTGAAATCTATATACACTACATCTACTGCTTTACCTTCATCAGTGTGTTTAGTCACATCCTCAAAAAATTCAGTCATGCTGATAAGGCCTTTGACAAAGCTATGCTGACTATTGCTAATCATATTATGACTCTCCAAATGTTCATAAATCCCGCCTCTCAGGATCTTCTCCATCAACTTACCAACCACTGAAGTAAGACTCACTGGTCTATAATTTCCCGGGCTATCTCTACTCCCTTTCTTGAATAAGGGAACATCTGCAACCCTCCAATCCTCCAGAACCTCTCCCGTCACCATTGATGATGCAAAGATCATTGCCTGAGGCACAGCATATCTCCTCCCTCGCCTCCCACAGTAGCCTGGGGTGTATCTCATCCAGTCCCGGTGACTTAACCAACTTGATGCTTTCCAAAAGCTCCAGCACATCCTCTTTCTTAATGTCTATATGCTCAAGCTTTTCAGTCTGCTGTAATCATCCCCACAATCACCAAGTTCCTTTTCCATAGTGAATGTGAATGAAGGCAGAGATTTAAGGTGATAGGGGAAACATTTAATAGGAACCTAAGAGGAACTGTTCATTCCAATGGTGGTACTCACAGTATATGGAATGAACTGCTCGAGGAAGTGGTTGAGGCAGGTACAATAACAACATTTAAAAGACTTTTGGATAGGTACATGGATAGGAAAGGGAAGGAAATGAGCCAAATACAGGCAAATGGGACTGCAGGTAAAGGGCCTGTTTCTGTGTTGTATGACTCTATAACTGCCTCATTCCATACCAAACTCCTGGAAAGGATGATATTCCTGCAAGTATTTATATCCGTGGGTATCTCTTCATGATATTAACATGATCTGATATTTGTGGCTGTTAAGATCATTCAGTTTACACCTGGGAAACCTATTTCAGTAGCTTATTGATGTGAATTCCCTGTGACCGGCAACAGATCACATCGACAGTACTGTGCAAAAGTCTTGCGCGCATATATGTACACTTAGGGTGCTTAAAACTTTAGCATAGTACTGCAGCAATTTTATGATCTACTGCCACAAAAACACAACACTTTTCATGACATGTGAGTGATGATGAACCTGATCCTGATCTGGGTCTCTATTGTGGACTGAGAGCGGGAAGGGGGCAGGGAGAGGGGAATCATGGCTGGGAAAAGGGGAAGGAATGGGAAACACCGGAGAGGCATTCTGTAATGATCAGTTAAGCAATTGTTTGGAATCAATTGACGTTGCCTGCTGTCTCAGGGCTGGGAGTGTCTACACCCGCACCACCCCACCCCTGGCACTCCTCCTCTGCCCCCTGTCCCACACCCCTCCCGCGGCGCTCCATCCTCACCATCCCTAACATCCTTTGCTCCCGCCAGATTTACAAACTTGCTGTCCGCTCCACATTGCCAAACACAGTACTGCATAAAAACCTCGGGCACCCTGGCTATATATACATGCTGAGGACTTTTGCACAGTACTGTACCATAATCACCAATTAAAAAAAGGACAAAGCTTACACTTCATGGGCTGCTTTGAGCAATGTCAGGACCTCTCGAACTATTTATCTGCCTCTCTCAAGACCTGTAGACAGAGCTGAGGGATCCACACTTGTTGTGGGTGTCCATGAGGCATATGCTCTTCCAGTTTGCCTCTTTCCTGTATTTTGATGGTTTCTCGTGGGACTTCGGTCTTCAGGTGCAACTTTTCCCCTGAGATATCAGAGTCATAGAAAAATACAGCACAGAAACAGACCCTTTGCCCCATCTAATCTGTGTTGACCCATTTAAGCTGCCTACTCCCATTGACCTGCACTGAGACAATAGCCCTCCATTCCCCTATCATCCATGTACCTATCCAAACTTCTCTTAAACATTGAACTTGAGCTTGCACGCACCACTTGCACTGGCAGCTCGTTCCATACTCTCACAACCCTCTGAGTGAAGATGTTTCACATCATATTCCCCTTAAACCTTTCACTTTTTACCCTTAACCCATGACCTCTGGTTGTAGTTCCACCCAACCTCAGTGGGAAAAGCCTGCTTGCACTTACCCGATATATACCTTCCACCCAACAGGTCTCTGTATTTGAGATTTATTTGCTTCTGTATAAGACGCAGGAGCAGAATTAGGCCGTTCAGCCCATCGAGGCCATTCTGCCATTCCATCATGGCTGATTCGTTATCCATCTCAACCTCATTCTCCTGCCTTCTCCATGTACCTTACTAATCAAGAATCTATTAACCTCTGCTTTAAATATACTCAGTGACTTGGCCTCCACAGCCATCTGTGGTAATGAATTCTACAGGTTCACCACCCTCAATAAATTCCTCCCTCCTATTTGTTCTACAGCGACAATCCTGGTACTCTGAGGCTGTGCCTTCTGGTCCTAGATTCCCCGACTATTGGAAACATTCTCTCCACATCCACTTCTAGATCTTGCAATATTTGTTAGGTTTCAGTGAGACTCCACCCTCATTCTTCTGAACTCCAGTGAGTACAGGCTTCATACATTAACCCCTTCATCTCTGGGATAATTCTCATGAACCTCTCCAACGCTAACACACCATGTCTGAGATAAGGGGCTCAACAATGCTCACAGTACTCCAAGGGCAGTCTGACCAATGCCTTATAAAGCATTTCAGAGGCACGTGAACGCTAGTGATGCAGATTACATGCCGGCAGAAATTTAATTTGGCACCATGGTTAGCAGAGACATTATGGATGAAAGGGACTGTTCCGTTGCTGTCTTGTTCTTTGTTCTGTGCTGAATGACATGTGTGAACACCTGGCACATTCACGTTGTACCGTGACATCAAATCTGTTGAGCAGCTCGATTCAGGCTGAAAATATGCACTTGACGTTCATGATCAAAATGGGAACTAAAGAGAATCAGAATCAGGTTTATTATCTCCAGCAGATGTCATAAAATTTGTTTTGTGGCAGTAGTATAGGGACAAGACACGAACGTTTTTACAAGTTATGATAATAAATAAATAAATCAAACAGAAGTAGAGAGTTCATGGCTCATGGACCATTCAGAAATCTGATGGCGGAGGGGAAGAAGCTGTCCATTAAACATTGAGTGTGGGTCTCCTCCCTGAGGGTAACAAAGAGAACAGGGCTTGTCCTGGGAGCTGAGGGTCCTTAATGGTGGATGCTGCTTGCTTGAGGTTCTACCTCCTGAAGATGTGGTGGGGAAGTATGTGCCTGTGGTGGAGCTGGCCAAGTCTACAAACCTTTGCAGCTTTTTCCAATCCTGTACGTTGGAGCCTCCATTCTGGTCGGTGAAGCAACCAGTTAGAATGCTCTCCACTAGACATCTGCAGAAATTTACTACAGTCTTCGCTGACACACCAAATCTCCTCAAATTGGCACCAGTGGCTCCAAGGAAAGCCCGTGCCATGTGCTGATTTTCCCAGCTACAGTGTACTCTGGAAATTCACAAAGTACACAGCAAAGAAAGGCCCATCGGCCCACAGAGTCTGTACTGTCCATCAACTGCCCATCTACGTTAGTCCTACATCATCCCAGTCTTCATTCTGCCGACATTCCTTTGACTAGGTCTGCCACTCACCTCACACGAGGAAGAACGAACACTAGCAGACCACACATCTTTGGGATGCAGGAGTAAACTGGAACACCCAGGAGAGACCCACACAGTCACAGGGAGAACGTGCAAACTCCTTACTGACAGCATCCAAGGTCAGGATTCAACCTGGGTCACTGTAGATGTGAGCCAGGACCTGTACTAGGTGTGTTATTGTTCTACACCTGGCCAAGTGGTTAAGGCATCGGTCTAGTGATCTGAAGGTCGCTAGTTCGAGCCTCAGCTGAGGCAATGTGTTGTGTCCTTGAATAAGGCACTTAACCATACACTGCTCTGTGACAACACTGGTGCCAAGCTCTATGGGTCCTAGTGCCCTTCCCTTGGGCAACATCGGTGGTGTGGAGAGGGGAGATTTGCAGCATGGGCAATTGCCAGTCTTCCATACAACCTTGCCCAGGCCTGCGCTCTGGTAACCTTCCAAGGCGCAAATTCTTGGTCTCATGAGACTAACGTATGCCTATAAGTTCTACACCCCTCTTCTGAGAGGGGATGAAAGAAAGAAGATATAGGGATGAAGAACTAGAAGGTGGAATGTTTGATGTCTCTGGTCCTCTACTGATCTCAGTGGAGTTCAGACAGATAAGGGAGAATCTCATTGAAACCTGCTGAATAGTAAAAGGCCTAGACTGAGTGGATGTGGAGATCATAACAAGGTGAATTTTGAGGCCAAGGCTCCACCTTATCATACGAGAGGTCTGATAACAGTAGGATAGAAGCTGTCCTTGAGCCCGGTGGTACGTGCTTTCAGGCTTTTGTATCTTCTGCCCGATGGGAGAGGGGAGAAGGGAGAATGTCTGGGGTGGGTAGGATCTTTGATTATGTTGGCTGCTTTACTGAGACAGTGAGAAGTGTAGACAGAGGGGAGGCCGGTTTCTGTGAGGCGTTGAGCTGCGTTCACAACTCACCGCAGTTGCTTGCAGTCATGGGCAGAACAATTGTTATACCAAGGCATGGTGCACCCAAATATGATGCTTTCTGTGGTGAATCAGTAAGGGGGACACGTTGAACTTCGTTAGTTTGATATGCTGGATGATTGGGAAAGATCAGATGAGAGGAGGATTAATTGGAGAGCCCTTGAAGAGAAATGGCGTTGGAATAATGTGAGTAATGGCCTCTCTCTCTCTCTCTCTGTCCTGAAATTGTAAAGGTCTCTTGGCTAAACAGGAGGTTCTGTGTTAATCGCCTGGTTTTCCTGCCTGGCCCCACTCTGCACGCTGTGTTCTCTTGCATCTCATTAGCGGTGGGGGCCTCCTGGGGAGCGCGGAGGTCACACAGACTCACTCAGCGCCTGTCAGAGCACAGTGTGTTCCTGTCCAGGCTCCCCACAGCTCTCCATCTGATCCTTGGCGAGACACGGCAGGCTCCCACAACTGATGCCACACCCCAGGGGTACCAACACCAACAACAGTGCCGGAGAGTGCTCTTCACACAAACTGCAGTGGCCCAAGAGGGATGACGGCATTGAGGGATGGACGATAAAAGCTGGCCTTGCCAGTGATATTGTATGTGGAGACCTTAACACCTCCATAAGACATAGGAGCAGAATTAGGCCACTTGGCCCATCGAGTCTGCTCCGCCATTTCATCATGGCTGATTTATTATCCCTTTAAACCCCATTCTCCTGCCTTCTCCCCATAACCTTTGATGCCCATAGTAACCACGAACCTATCAACCCCAGCTTTAAACATACTGAATGACTTGGACTCCACAGCTGTCCGTGGCAATGAATTTTACAGATTCACCACCCTCTGGCTAAAGAAATTTCTCCTCATCTCTGTTCTAAATGGATGTCCCTGTACTCTGAGGATGTGCCCTCTGATCCTAGACTCCCCCACCACAGGAAACATCCTCTCCGCCTCCACTCTATCAAGGCCTTTCAATGAACACACACAAAATGCTGGTGGAACGCAGCAGGCCGGGCAGCATCTATAGGAAGAAGTACAGTCAATGTCTCTGGTCACGACCCTTCGTCAGGACTTTCAATATTTGATTAGGTTTCAACGAGCGCCCCCCTCCCCCAACCACCCATTCTTCTAAACTCCAGTGAGTACAGGCTCAGAACCATCAAGAGCTCCTCATATATTAACCCTTTCATTCCCGGGATCCTTCTTGTGAACTTCCACTGGACTCTCTCCAATGCCAGCATAACCCTTTGTAGATAAGGGGCCAAAACTTGCTCACAATACTCTAAGTACAAAAGCACCAGCTTTGTCATTGACTTTGCAATGAATGAGGTAGAAATGTTGCAGATTAATTCAGCTCAGTACCTTCAACTTTGTTTAAGATTGTACAAGAGTTTATTCATGCGTTATCTTTAGAAGCTTTTGTCATAGATGTATAGTCGACAGGTAGCTGGTCTGAGTGTTGATTTTAAGCAGGGTCAAAGTAACATTTCTTCCCCATTTTGATGTTTGGTCTGAACAGCCACACTGAACCTCTTGGACCTTGTTCGCAAGTTTTTATGCATTGAGTTGCTGTCACATGATTAGCTGATTAGATATTTGTATTAATGAGCAGGTTTGCAGGTTTTCCTAATGAAATAGCCACTGAACGAATGTTCTATGTTTTATATGTTCTATCTATATGTGTATTGACGCCTCCATACCCAACAGTGACGCAAAGTTCAGAGTTCAAAGTAAATTTATTATCCAATTACAGATGCTGTACGTCACCATATACACCAAATTCATTTGCTTGTGGGCATACTCATAATATAATAAATCCATGGTAGTAACAGTGAAAGATGGCACCAACGTAGGCATCCAACCAGTGTGCAAAAGTCAACAAACTGTGCAGATACAAAAAGAAAAATAATGATAAAAAATAAGCAAGCGATAGCTACTAAGGACATGAGATGAAGAGTCCTTGAAAGTGAGTCCATTGGTTGTGGGAACGTTTCAGTGATGAGGCAAGCGAAGTTGAGTGCTTATCCCCTTTTGTTGAGGGGTAATAACTATTCCTGAACCTGATGGTGTGGGTACTGAGGCTCCTGCACCTTCGTCTGACGGCAGCAGTGAGGAGAGAGCACGGCCTGTGTGGTGGGGGTCCCTGATGATGGATGCTGCTTTCCTGCAACAACACTCTGTGCAGGTGTTCTCAATGGCATGGAAGGCTTCAGCCGTGATGGACTGTACCGTACCCATTACTTTGTGTAGGATATTCTGTTCAAGGCATTGGTGTTTCCATACCAGACTGTGATGCAGCCAGTTAATATACTCTCCACCACACATCTATAGAAGTCTGTCAAAGTTTTAGGTGTCATGTCAAATCTCCACAAGCTCCTAAGGAAGTACAGGAGCTGCCATGCTTTCTTTGTAATTGCACTCACATGCTGGGCCAGGGACAGGTCCTCTGAAATGATAACACTGAGTAATTTAAAGTTGCAGACCCTCTCCACCACTGATCCCCAGTGAGGACTGGCTCATGGACCTCCGATTTCCTCCTACTGGAGTCAATACTCAGCTCCTTGGTCTTGCTGTCATTGAGTAAGAGTTTGTTTCTTGTGGCACCTCTCAGCCAGATTTTCAATGTCTCTCCTATATGCTGATCCATCGTGACCTTTGATTCGACCTATGTCAGTGGTGTCATCAGCGAACTTGGATATGGCACTGGAGATGTACTCAGCCCCATGGTCATAAGCACAGAGTGAGTAGAGCAGCCTTGTGGTGCACCTGTGCTGATGGAGACTGCGGAGGAGATGTTGTTGCCAATCCCAGCTGACTAGGATCCACAAGTGAGGAAATTGAGGAACCAATTGCACAAGATCTTGAAGCTTATTGATTAGTTTTGAGGGGATGATAGTATTGAATACTGAGCTGTAGTCAATAAAGAGCATCCTGATACATGCACCTTTGCTGTCCAGATCTTACAGGGTTGAGTGAAGAGCCACTGAGATGGCATCTGCTGTGGACCCGTTGTGCCGGTAGGCAAACTGGAGTGGACTCAAGTCACTTCTCAAGCAAGAGTTGATATGTTTCATCAACAACCTCTCAAAATACTTCATCGCAGTGGATGGAAGTGCAACTGGATGATAGTTATTGAGGCAGTTTACCACATTCTTCTTAGGTACCGGTATGACTGATGCCTGCTTGAAGCAGATGGGTACATCAGGCTGTTGCAGCGACAGGTTAAAGATCTCTGTGCGTACTCCAGCCAGATCAGCACAGGTGTTTAGTACTTGGCTAGGTGCCCTGTCTGGCCTGGATGCTTTCCGTGGATTCACCCTCCTGAAAGATGCTCTCACGTCGGCCTTAGATACTGAAATCATAGGATCATCGGGGTAGTGGGAGTTTGTGATGGTTCCTCCATATTTTGATTGTCAAAGCCAAAGTGAAAGGCACTGAGCTCATCTGTAACCTGTCAGGGTTCTCTCACCCATACATCTGTAGACACTTACCAGAAGGAAGCTAATGTGCCCAATTTCAGACAGATTGCTCAGCAGCATGCTCTGAAGCTAAGGAAAAGGTTTGAGAAGGATTTATATTTTCAGATTGAGATAACACTTAATATCACTTCAAGGCTGTATGTTAGCTAATTGCTAATGAAGGATCAAATAACGGATTTGAATCTTTGGAACAATCGTTTGGTGTTGTACCAAAGCTACTCAAAATCCCAATGGAACATACACGCTGGCATGTCTTCTTTGTGATTGCATCCATTTGTTGGGCCTGGGATAGATCTTCAGTAAGGAACATGAAGCTTTCTACTGCTGGCCCCTTGATGAGACCTGCTGGTCAGCAAAATGTATCAGTTAATGCAACTCTATTACGGCTCTGGGCTTTCTAGAGTTCAGAGTTCAATTCAGTGGCCTCTGTGAGGAGTTTGTACATTCTTCCCGTGAGTGCATGCGTTTCCTCCCACAGACGCAAGATGTATGGGTCAGGAGGTTAATTGGTCATTGTAAATTGTCCCGTGATTAGGCTGGGGCTAACTGCTGGGAGGTGCAGCTCATTGGGTTAGAAGGACTTGATCCATGCGGTATCTTTAAATCAATAGATAATGGAATGGCACAATTGTAATGGGGGACTTCAATATGTAAGGGGTTGGGAAAATCAGGTTGGTGTTGGATCACAAGATATGGAATTTGTTGAATGTCTATGAGATTGCTTTTTAGAGCAGCTTGTGCTTAAGCCTACTCAGGGAAAGGCTATCTTAGGTTGGGTGTTGTGTAATAACCCAGATCTTCTTCAGGAGCTTAACATAAAGCAATCCTTCAGAGGCAGTGATCATAATATGATTGAATTCATAGTGCAATTCAAGTGGGAGATGCATAACTCACATGTATCTGTATCGCAATGGAATAAAGAGAATTACAGAGGCATGAGAGAGGAGCTTGCCTAGATGGGTTGGAGGAGGATACTGGCGGGGATGATGGCAGAGCAGAGGTGGCTGAAGTTTCTGGGAACAGACAGAGGAAGGAGTTCTCAAATAGCGGTGCGGCTAATATAGATGAACTGAACACACTGATGAGGGAGAGGGAGAAGTGGAGAGTCTGTCATCGTGCCCGACGCCGGCCCCCTAGGCCTGAGTCGACGTAGTAGCAGTGATGAACAGGGGGATCTCAGTGTATAGTGTGTGAAGAGATGTTTGAAGATGGTAACACAGGTGGCAGCAGAGTTAGGAAGGTGTGCAGTCTATGTTAGTAGTCTTCAGTAGTCTGGGCACCGAGTACAGAAGGAATGATTCAGGCTTTTGTTTGAAATGTCAGGAAATCCTTTTGTCCAGCAGTTGGTTACAGTTCCTCCAGGAGATTGTTCTCCTGATTCCCGCATCTGCAATCTCTTGTGTCTCCACAAAACACAGAACAAAGCACAGTACAGGCCCCTCAGCCTACGATGTTGTGTCAACCTTTTAACCTTCTCTTAAGATCAATTTAAACCTCCTGTCCTACATAGCCCTCCATTTTCCTAACATGCGTATAGCTATCTAAGAGTGTTTTAAATGTCCCCAATATATCTGCTTCCACCACCACCCCTGGCAGGGTGTTGCATGTATTCACCACTCTGCGTAAAGAACTTACCTCAGCAGCAGTACTGTGAGCAGTTCTAGTGACCAAGCAACAGGAAGGATATGATGGCCCTGGAGAGGTTATGGTGGAGAGTCACCTGGATATTGCTGGGGATGGTGCCGAGAATGGAGAGGTTGGTTCTGGTTCTTCTTGGACCAGAGGAGGTTAAGGGGGGGGGGGGGGACGTAACTGAGGTGTTTCTGAGGGGAATAGATCAGGTTGATTGCAGGGAACTTCCCCAAGAACTAGATTTCGGGTAAGGGAGAAGAGATTCAGAGGGGATTGGTGGGGGACCTTCTTCACCCAGAGAGTGGTCAGTGTCTGAAGCACACTGCCAGAGAGAAAAGACTGAAAGATAATGAGGAGAGTTTGACTGAGTGAAGGAGGATGAGAGGTGACTTGACAGAGGTGTACAAGATGATGAGAGGCATAGATGGACTGGGCAGCCAGAGACATTTTTCCAAGGCAGAATCAGAATCAGGTTTATTATCACTGGTGTTCTGTATGTCGTCACTGCTGGCTAATATGAGGGGGCATAATTTCAAGGTGATTAGGAGGAAGTATAGGGAGGATGGCAGAGGTAAGTTCTTTTACACCCTCCTGGGGTGGAGGCAGAGGCAGATACATTAGGGATATTTATAAGTCGGCACAGCATCCGAAGGGCCTGTACTGTGCGGAAATGTTTTACATTCTATAAAGATTAGCTTTATTTGTCACATGTATATTGAAATATCAAAACATACGGTGAAACGTGTTGTTTGTATCAAGGACCAACACAATCCAAGGATGTGCTAAGGCCAGCCCACAAGTGTTGCCATGCTTCCGTCACCAACACAGCATGCCCACAACTCACTGACCCATCCCTAACCCATACGTCTTTAATGTGGGAGGAAACGAGAGAATGTCCAAGACAAAAGCAGAAATTGAACCCAAGTTGCTGGCATTGTAAAGCAATACGCAAACCACTACTCTGCTGCGTTGGGTGCTGGAAGCAGTGTTTCTGACAATACTTAAGAGGTACCTAGATGAACACTTAAGTTGCTTCGGCAGAGAAATCTATGGACTGACTGCTGGGCGTTCGTCACCATGGATGCCTTGGGTTAAATGGTCTCTGTCCATGCCGTGCTATTCTGTGATCCTGTGATAATTCTCCAACTTTATACTTACTAAACACAAGAGATTCTGCAGATGAACGCAGTAGGCCAGGCAGCATCTCTAGGAAGAGGTATAGTTGACGTTTCGGGCCGAGACCCTTCATTAGGACTAACTGAAGGAAGAGCTAGTAAGAGATTTCTTAGATCTCTTACTAGCTCTTCCTTCAGTTAGTCCTGACGAAGGGTCTTGGCCTGAAACGTCGACTGTACCTCTTCCTAGAGATGCTGCCTGGCCTGCTGTGTTCACCAGCAACTTTGATGTGTGTTGCTTGAATTTCCAGCATCTGCAGAATTCCTTGTGTTTAAGATTCTGCAGATGCTGGAAATCCAGAGTAACACATTCACACAAAATGCTGGCCAAACTCCAGAGTTTAGGAAGGAATAAATATTTTGAGCTGAGACCCTTCATCAGGACTGGAAAGGAAAGGGGAGGAATGCAGAATAAGAAGGTGAAGTAATTGGTGGGAAAGGTAAAAGGATGGAGAATAAGGAATCTGAGAGGAGAGCAGAGTGAACCAGGGGAGAAAGGGGAGGAAGAGAACCAGAGGGAGGTGAGAGGTGAGAGGCCAGAGTGGGGAATGGAAGAGGGAAGGGGAGGGGGAAAATGATCAGAACTCAGTGAAGTCAATCTTCATGCCATCAGGTTGGAGGCAATTCTGATGAGTTGTTTTCATGTTATCAGGGTTATATTTAACTCTCCTTCTCAAGCCAAACTCAAGGTACAATTGCTGAACGAGTTGGATCACAATAACTATGCCCTTGCGGGAGCTCAGCGGGCCAGACAGCAACTATGGAAAAGAGTAAACAGTCAACGTCTTAGGTCGAGACCCTTCTTTAGGTTGCTTGGATTTACAGCATCGGCAGATTTTCTTGTCTCATAATTAAGAAAACTTTCCCGGGTAGTTGTGTAATCTGTTGTTTCTTTCAGAGCCTTAAAGTTCTTTGCTAAATATTAAACAGTAATCCAAATATCACTCCGAGCTATTCTTCCACTTTTTCTGACTTTGATCGGAAGCCATCATGTCTCGGAGACGAAAAGAAAGATAAGATTAGAATGGACAGAAGGTTAATCTGGGTGTCACTATAAAACTGCACTTAAAGGGGAGCTGGAGGGAAACAATTAATGGAGGTGAGAACAGAATCAAGATCTTCAGCCATTAATGGTAAGCTGCCAGGATCTAGAACCAGGACTCAGCACCTGGGAAAGTATGAATGAGCATGACTCAACATATTTTTGTAAAAAAGTAGGTCATGCCCGACTGATCTAGCTGAACTGCATGGGAAGATGATGTGAAAGTATAAAGAAAAATGCAGAACCATAGAACATAGAACATTACAGCACAGTACAGGCCATTCAGCCCACAATGTTGAGCCAAGACCCACACAACCTGGTTTAGAAACAGTCATTACCCCTCAAACATCAGGATCTTGAACCAGAGGAGATAACTACACTCAGCCCAACACTGAACTGATTTCACAACCTATGGACTCGCTTTTACTGACTCCACAACTAATGTTCTCGATATTTATTGTTTCAATCGGTTTCAATAGGTACATTTAATGTCAGAGAAATGTATACAATATACCTCCTGAAATTCTTTTTCTTTGCAAATATCCACAAAACAGAGGAATGCTCCAAAGAATGAATGACAGTTAAATGTTAGAACACCAAAGCAGCCTCCAGTTCCCCCCTCCCGCACACATAAGCAGCAGCAAAGCAACGACCCCCCCTCCCCCCCAGCAAAAAAGCATTGGCACCCCCCATAATATTCGTTTATTATTATTATTACATTTTTTCTCTTTTTTGTACTTGCATGGATTGTTGTCTTTTGCACATGAGTTGCTCGTCTGTCTTTGCCGTGAAGCGTTTTCATTGCTTCTATTGTGTTTCTTTGTATCTACTGTGAATGCCCACAAGAAAATGAATTCTATATGGTGACATATACAGTATGCATCCTTTTGACTGACTTTAAGATCAATCTAGCAAAGGGTGTGGAGACTGTGGAGAGGATGCAGAAGAGGTTCACCAGGATGCTGCCTGGATTGGAGGGTATGAGCTATAGGAGAGGTTGGACAAATTTGGCTTGCTTTCTCTAGAGTGATGAAAGCATAAAGGTTTATAAGCTTATGAAAGGTGTTGATAGTATAGACATCCAGCATCTTTTTTCCCAGGGTTGATATGTCCAATACCAGAGGACATGCATTTAAGGTGAGAGGGGTAACTTCAAAGGAGATGTGTGGGGTAACTTTCTTACACTGGAACGTGCTGCCAGGAGTGGTGGTGAAAACGCATGATTGGAGCATTTAGGAAGTTCTTAGACAAGCATATAAATGTGCAGAAAATGGTGGGATATGGACATTGTATAGGCAGAAAGGATTAGTGTAGAATTTTAATTGCTAGTTTATTTGGTTTGGCACCGCATTGTGGGCCGAATGGCCTGTTCCTGGTGTATGTTCTATGCAACTCGGCAGCACAGGCAGCATTGTGGAGAGAGAAACAGAATTAAGTTTCAGTAACATTAGAAATTCTGCAGATGTTGGAAATCCTGAGTCACAGTCATAGAAAAGTACAGCACAGAAACAGGCCTTTTGGCCCATCTAGTCCATGCCAAAACATACCACAGCCCTCCATACCCCTATCATCCATGTACCTTTCCAAACTTCTCTTAACTGTTGAAATTGAGCTTGCATGCACCACTTGTGCAGTTAGCTTTTTTCACACTCTCTCCACCCTCTGAGTGAAAAGTTTCCCCTCATGTTCCCTTAAACTTTTCACCTTTCACTAGTAACCCATGACCTCTGGTTGTCCCACCGAAGCTCATGGAAAAAGCCTGCTTGCATTAACCTTATGTATACCCCTTGTAATTTTGTATAACCCTAACAAATCTCCTCTCAGTCTGCTACGTTGCAAGGATTCAATTCCTAACCTATTCAATCTTTCCTTATATCTCAGGTCCTCCAGACCTGGCAACATCCTTGTAAATTTTCTCTGTACTCTTTCAACCTTTCCTGTAAGTAGGTGACCGAAATTGCACACAATACTCCAAATTAGGCCTCACCAACATCTTATACAACTTCAGAATAACATCCCAAATCCTGTACTCAATAGATTGAATTATGAAGGCCAATGTACAAAAAGGTTTTTTTTTAACGACTCTGTCTACCTGTGATGCCACTTTCAATGAATTATGGACCGGTATTCCCAGAGCCCTTTGTTCTACCACACTCCTCAGTGCCTTATTGTTTATTACGTAAGACCTACTCTGGTTGGTCCTACGAAAGTGCAACACCTCACAGTTGTCAGCATTAAGCTCCATCTGCCATTATTCAGCCAATTTTTCCAGCTGGTCCAGGTTCCATTGCAAGCCATGATATCCTTCCTCACTGTCCACTACACCCCCAATCTTGGTGTCATCCGCAAATTTGCTGATCCAGTTAACCATCTTCTCATCCAGATCATTGATTTGGATGACAAACAACAAAGGACCCAGCACTGACCCCTGTGGCACTCCACTAGTTACAAGGCTCCAGTCAGAGAGGCAACCATCTACTACCACTGTCTGACTTCATCCACTAAGCCAATGTCGAATCTAATTTACTACCTCATATTGAATGCCAAGTTACTGAACCTTTTTGACCAGACTCCCCTGTGGGTGAAAGACCTTACTAAAGCCCATGTAGTCCTTGTCAAAGACCTTGGTAAAGTCCATGTAGACAACACCCACTCACAACATGCTGGAGGAACTCAGCAGATCGGACAGCATCCGTGGAAACAGTCAGTCAACGTTTTGGGCCGGGACCCTTCATCAGAACTGAAGAGAGAGGGGGCAGAGGCCCTATAAAGAAGGTGGGGGAGGGTGGGAAGGAGAAGGCTGGAAGGTTCCAGGTGAAAAATCAGTAAAAGGAAAGATAAAAGGGTGGGGGAGGGGAAGCAGGGAGGGGATAGGCAGGAAAGGTGAACTTCCACTGCCTTGCCTTCATGCACTTTCCTGGTAGGGGAACGTCGAGGGAGAGGGGGGAGGAAACTTCCTCAAAAATCGCTCTAAAACTGGTTACGCATGACATACCACACTAAAAGCCATGCTGACTATCCTTAATCAGTCCATGTCTATTCAAATACTAATATATCCAGTCCTTTAGAATACCTTCCAATAACTTTCCCACACAAGAAATGTTAGCTGAACTCATCAGGCCAGGCAGCATCCATGGAAATGAATAAGCAGTTGATGTTTCAGTCCAAGACTCTTCCTCGGGATTGGCAAGAAAAGGGAAGATGTCAGAATATGAAGGTGGAGCGAGGGGAAAGAGGATAAACTAGAAGGTGATATGTAATGCCAGGTGGGTGGATGGGGGAGGGAGGATGAAGTGAGAAGCTGGGAGGTGATGGGTGGGAAAGGTAAAGGGTTGGAGAAGAAGGAACCTGATAGGAGAGGAGAGTGCACCATGGGAGAAAGGGAAGGAGGAGGGGCACCAGAGGAAGGTGATGGACAGGTGAGGGGAAGAGGTAAGAGGCCAGAGTGGGGAACTGATCTTTTGTTAGAAAGCAGGCATGAGTTATGTTGCAGAGAAGTCGTGGAGAGGGCAGGGAGAATGTATGTGATAGGGTGCAGACCAAGAGAAAATGGACGACATCAACAGGCGTCAACTGCAAGAGGCCGAAGGAGGTTTGCTGTTTGTCTGCTACTCTGTGTAAACAGAGAAAACAGAAAATATGCTTATGCTTCTTGGTGAGTGAAATGGTGGGAATTTATTGGACTTAAAAGACATTTGACAAATCTCCCAATCATCCGTGAGAGAGGAGATGTTGTGGTGTCTGCCATCTTTTAAAGATGTCAGCTGTGAATAAACTGTGTTCCGTGCCACAGAGGAAGGAGGACCTGACATCAGGACTGGAAGGGAAGGGGGCAGAAACCCAAATAAGAAGGTAGGGGAAGAGAAGGGGTACAAGCTGGCAGGTGATGGGTGAGACCAGGTGAGGGGGAAGGGGGATGACGTTAGAAGCTGGGAGGTGATAGGTGGAAGGGGTAAGGGGATGAAGACGAAGAAATCTGATAGGAGAGGAGAGTGGACCATGGGAGAAAGGGCCTGAGGAGGAGTGCCAGGGGAAGGAGATGGGCAGGTCATGAGGGTGGGGGTGGGGAAGAGAAGGGCAAGGAGGCCACCAGACTGGGGAATAGAAAAAGAGAGGGTGGGGTGTGAGAAACAGATTTTATTCTCTCAATATTCCCATGAACTCTCCCCAGATTCTACACATGGGGGGCAATTCACAGAAGACAATTCCCCCACCAGCCCCACACATGGAAGGAAATTGCAACGCCCTGGGAAACACACACGCGGTCACGGGGTGGGGGTGGGCGGGTGGAGACTGTGCAAACTCCATGCAGACAGTGGCAGAGGTCCGGATAGAACCTGCATCACAGGAGTGGCGAGACAGCTCCCCCTAGTGGTGCCTGCTCACCAGATCCTGATCCACAGGTGATTCCAGTCCCATTGCACAGTTTAATGCACCTCCCTCACAATAAGAAATAAGTATCAGCCCCTATTTTGTGATTAAGCATCAGTAGCTCCATGCAAAATGCCCTGCATTTCCCTCACACAAGAGTCAACAGTTTCACAATTTCTGGGAACGTGGATATCCTGCCCTTCCTAATCAACTAACAGCCCATATCAACAATCATAGAACATTACAGCACAGTATGATGTTGTCCTGACCTTTTAACTGACTCTAAAATCAACCTAGCCCTTCCATCCCACATCCATGTGCCTATCTAAGAGTCTCTTAAATATCCCTAGTGTATCTGCCTCTTCACTACCCCGGTAGTGCTTTCCAAGCACACTCCACTTTCTGTGTCAAAAGATCTACCCCTGGCATACCCAGTCTTTGGTTGTCCACTTGATCGATGCCTATTATCATCCTCTGTCAAGTCACCTATCAATCTCCTTTGCTCCAAAGACTAAAGCCCAGCTTGCCCAATCTTTCCTCATAAGACATGTTCTCTAGTCTAGGCAACATCCTGGTAAAAATCTCCTCTGCAACCTCTCAAAAGCTTCCACATCCTTCCTAGAATGAGGTGACCAGAACTGAACACAACACTCCGTGTGGTGTGACCAGGGTTTTATAGAGCTGCAACATTACCTGGTGGCTCTTGAACTCAATCCCATGACTAATGAAGGCCAACACACCATGCACCTTCTTAACCACCCTAGCAACGTGAGAAGCAACTTTGAGGGATCTATTAAAGAGGACTGCAAGATCCTTCTGTTCCTCCACACGGTTAAAAGTCCTGCCATTACTCTGCCTTCAAGTTTGTGAGTCACCTTGGAGGCTCGACCTTCTACAGTATTAAACATGATAACTCAGCTCTGAACCTGGCTTGTTCCTCTTCGCAGGTGAAGGTGTGGTTTCAAAACCGGAGGACAAAATACAAACGGCAGAAGCTGGAGGAGGAGGGCCCCGACTCCCAGCAGAAGAAGAAAGGCTCCCACCACGTCAGCCGCTGGAGGCTGGCCACCAAACAGTCCAGCCCTGAGGACATAGACGTCACCTCGGAGGACTAGGCAGGAGAGGTGTGGCCAGCGAGCAGCGAGTGCGAGGGAGATTTACACAAATAACATATGGACGTTTCCAACAGTTTAAGGAGAACAGAGAAGCATTTTGCAGACCAACGCGTTGACGATCATTTGGGTGCCCTGAGCAAAAAATAAATGTTGTGGAGGCCAGATCTGAAAATGCACTTCGTGTCGCGGATGGAAGTGTGAGGATCTTTGCCAGTGACGTTTAACCATCCGCTGTATATACATATATAAATATATATTATATTAAAAGTTATCTGAAAACAATAAACTTTTTTAATTTATTTGATGTTCCTCTTTGAGATGTGGCTCTTGTGAGCAGAAAAGAGAGCTGCGAAGGTTTGAAAGCTTGGTCCTCTCAGCTGTCACGGTGTTGGGGGCGGCGGGTGGGGGGAACGAAAGGGGAGTGGCCTGGTTTTCCAGAGAGGAGTTGTCGCTGTATTCAGGTTGCGAGCTTGCTGTGTCCCACTGCCCACTAACGGGGACTTCCCGTGCAGGAAATGTTTGCAGAGTCACCCCCCCCACCCCCCGCGGAAGCCCCGATGTACGTGCAATTATGAGGGTGTCACACGTGTCATTGCCAGGTAGATGTGGTTAGTGGTTTACCCGTGACATTTCCGCGTCTTCACCCCTGCTCTTGTGAATCACCGACTGTCACCGGGACGGGGCCACTGCTCCCGCCATCCCTTAAATCCAGGACCTTATTCACAAAACTTTCGACCTGTTGGAGGTGCAGTCTAATCGATCTCCAACTCCGACACAGACACAGACACAGACACACACACACACACACACACACACACACACACACACACACACACTTTCACACACACAGACACACACACACTTTCACACACACACACACACGCACACACACACAGACACGCACAGACATACACACACAGACACACACAAACACACACAGACACACGCTCTCTCACACACACACAAACACACTTTCACACACACACACTTTCACACTCACACACACAGACACACACACACACTTTCACACACACACACACACACACACACACACACAGACATACACACAGACACACACAAACACACACACACAGACACACACACACGCTCTCTCACACACACACACAAACACACACACACACTTTCACTCACACACACACAAACACACACACACTTTCACACACACACACACACACATACACACGCACACATACACGCTCACACACACACACACTCACACACTCACCCATTACCGGGGATACCTGTTGAGACCTGTTGAGACAGCTCCTGGTGTTCTGGGTTGATTCTCTATGACGAGCCAGCTGTTGATTGAACACACTCTCATTGGGCTGGGTTAACGTGGGCTCCTCACCGTGAGCCCAGGCTCTTTCCCCCTTCCCCGAAAGCCAAGTGTAAATAGCTGTGATGTAGTTCATGATTGAGAAATGATGTGTACGTCAGAAAGTTAACAATTTATCATTTTGCTTCCCCCTGCATTCTCAGTACACGAATAAAGGATGTAATATTTCCTATACTGCTGTCGAGTGATTTGTTGTTGATGTAGTGGGCTTCCCCAGTCCTCTTGCCTCTGTGGAGGGTTCTGTCTCTTGTCCTTTTCCTTCTATTCATATAGAAAATTACTATTATTATTAGAACATAGGACACTTTAGCACAGTGCAGGCCCTTTGGCCAACAATGGTGCACTCTGAACCAATTCAAAGATCAACCTAACCCTTCCCTTCCACATTACCCTCCATTTTTCTGTCATCTCTGTGTCTGTCTAAGAGTTCCCTTTTCCCAGGGCAGAAATGGCCAATACAAGAGGGCATAACTTTAAGGTGATTGGAGGGAGGTATAGGGGGATGTCAGAGGCAGACTTTTTTTACACAGAGCATGGTGGGTGTGTGGAACGCACTGCTAGGAGTGGTGGTAAAACATAGGATATAGGACATTGAATATAGATCACTACTTCATAATATAGACTCTTCGGTCCACAATATTGTGACAACCTTTTAACCTACTCCAAGATCAATCTCACCCTTCCCTCCCACATAGCCCTCCAGTTTTCTTTCATCCATGTGTCTATCTAAGAGTCTTTTAAATATCCCTGATGTATCTGCCTCTACCACCACCCCACCACTCCATACACCCATCACTCTC
Source organism: Mobula birostris (assembly GCF_030028105.1). Lineage (NCBI taxonomy): Eukaryota > Metazoa > Chordata > Chondrichthyes > Myliobatiformes > Myliobatidae > Mobula > Mobula birostris. Next base: position 204,561,901 of record NC_092373.1, on the reverse strand, counting down.
TGTATAAGAAACCTATCTCTGACATGTCCCCTATATACTTTCCTCCAATCACCTTAAAATGATGTCCTCTTGTATTACGCAAACACGAGGAATTCTGCAGGTACTGGACATTCAAGCAACACACATCAAAGTTGCTGGTGAACGCGGCAGGCTGGGCAGCATCTCTAGGAAGAGGTACAGTCGACGTTTCAGGCTGAGACCCTTCGTCAGGACTAACTGAAGTTAGTCCTGACGAAGGGTCTTGGCCTGAAACGTCGACTGTACCTCTTCCTAGAGATGCTGCTCGGCCTGCTGCGTTCACCAGCAACTGTCCTCTTGTATTAGCTATTTTTGTGTTGGGAAAAATTCTTTGGCTGCCCACTTGATCTATGCCTCAATTATTAATAACAAATTATTATTCCCAAAGCATTATCAAAGCAAAGTTTGAATGGTGAGTGAACAACAATTGGTCACATGGATAGGTTCATGGGGGACTTACATTGCTGCCCTAAACACCAGCGGCAATGTAAGTAAAGATAGGTTTAGGAAATAAATCACTTCATTGGAGGAAGGGACAGTTTAGGGCTGGAACTAAAAAACAGAAAATACTCAAAAGGTCAGGTGGAATCTGTGGAAAGAGAAATAGAGATGGTGATTGGTTTGGTATTGTCACATGTGAAAACAGTAAAAACGCTGCGATACAATAGAGAGCTCTTGTTTGCATGCCATCCAAGCAGGCATTCAAACATTTGTAAAGTAGTACAAAGGGAAAAGAAATAACAGAGTGCAGAATAAAGTGTAACAGTTACAGAGAAAGAGCAGTGCAGGCAGACAATAAGGTGCGAAGTAGATTGTGAGATCAAGAATCTATCTTATTGCTCTAGGGAACTATTCAATAGTCATTTAACAGTGGGATAGAAGCTGTCCTGAATCAGTGTGGATAACCTCACTCACCTCAACTCTGAACTGACTCCTTCAAACTGCAGACTCATTTTCAACGACTGTACGACTCATGTTCTCAATATTATTCTTTGTACTTGCACAATGTTACTTTTGTTGCACTGTAGTTATGTATAGCATTTATACAATCACTTATTTACTTTTATCTATTTGGAGATACAGGATGGTACCAGGCCCTTACGGCCCAATGAGGCCACACTGCCAAATTACACCCACGTGACCAATGACAAAATGTCATCTCGAAGAAAGCATGGCAGCAACTCTACTTCCTTAGAAGCTTGCAAAGATTTGGCATGATGTCTAAAATTTTGATAAACTTCTGTAGATGTGTGATGTGCAGCCTGGTATGGAAACACCTATACACTTGAACAGAAAATCCTGCAATAAGTAGCATGGATACAGCCCAGTCCATCACGGGTAAAGCCTGCACCCCCCCCCAACCACTGAGCACATCTACAAGGAGTGCTGATGCAGGAAAGCAGCATCCATCATCAAGGAACCCCACCAGGACATGCTCTCTCCTTGCTGCTGCCGTCAGGAGGAAGTTACAGGAGCCATGCATGCCATCCATCCACACAGATCATTTCATCACATCAGTACATTGAAAAACAACAGCAGAATGCAGAATAAAGTGTCACAGATGTAGAGAGAGTGCAGTACAGGTAGACAATAAAGTGCGAGATCTTCATGAGGTAGACTGTGAGCTCAAGGGTCCATCTTATCATAGTAGGGGATGGTTTTGTAGTTTAACAAGCGCAGGCGAGAAGCTGTCCTTGCGGCTGGTGGTACATGCTTTCAGGCTTCTGTATCTTGGGAGAGGGGAGAAGAGAGAATGTCTGGTGGAGTCTTTGATTATGTTGGTTGTTTTACTGAGGCAGTGAGAAGTGTAGACAGAATCCATCGAGGGCAGATGGGTTTCTGTGGTAGACTGAACTCATGTTTCTTGGAGGCCCTTTGTTAAAACTGGAGAGATATAAAACAGGTAATTTTTAAGTCGAGGAAGTGGCAGGAGGAATGGATAAGGACAAAGGAAATATCTCCGGTAGGGTAAGACCTGGTCAAATGGGTTAATGGAGGCTGTGAAGGGTGGCAACTTGTCAAGGGCTAATGGTGTGTAACATGGTTAAAATGCTGAGAAACTCTGCAGGTCAGCAGCATCTGAGGAAAGGAATAAACAGTTGATGTTTCAGGACTCAGGATCAAGGACTAATGGTTGGTGAAAGCATGATAGCTAGTCAGGGTTTAATGGGGACAATCCCACAGGATGAATCCCAATCTGTATCTGTATCGGAATCCAAATCAGAACCTGAATCCTAGGGGTTTGCAGGTTGTCCATGATGGAGAAGAGGCAAGGAGGAAGAGAGGGAGAGGGTCCACTCACCATTACTGGATCTCCTATTATGAAGTCAAGTGGAAATGACAAAGCCAGGGGAACCAGTCTCGATGGCTGCCCTCTGCAATGGAATTCAGCCACATTGGCCGACAGTTCCCTGTGACCGTTGGGATGGAGAGGCTTAGGGAATGTGGAAGGTCTTGGCTTATGGCAAGCTGCAGCTGAAGAAAGGCCATCAACACAGCAGAGCTCACCAGCTATGCCCTGTGTCCTTGGGAACAATCCCACAGGATGAATCCCAAACTGTATCCGAATCTGAATCCAAATCAGAATCTGGATCTGACTCTGAATCTGAACCAGAATCAGGTTTATTACCACTGACATATCATGTGAAATTTAACACTCACAACACGCTGGAGGAACTCAGCAGGTCGGGCAGCATCCGTGGAAACGATGAGTCGACGTTTCGGGTTGGAACCCTTTGTCAGGACTGTAGGGAGAAGGGGCAGAGGCCCTATAAAGAAGGTGGGGGGAGGGTGGGAAGGAGAAGGCTGGTAGGTTCCAGGTGAAAAACCGGTAAGGGGAAAGATAAAGCGGTGGGGGAAGGGAGGCAGGGAGGTGATAGGCAGGAAAGGTGAAGAAAGAATAGGGGAGAACACAATTGGGTAGTAGAAGGAGGCGGAACCAAGAGGGAGGTGATAGGCAGCTGGGGGAGGGGGCGGAGTGAAATCGGGGTAGGGGAAGGGAGGGGGAGGGAATTACTGGAAGTTGGAGAATTCTATGTTCATACCAAGGGGCTGGAGGCTACCTAGATGGTATATGAGGTGTTGCTCCTCCAACCTGAGTTTAGCCTCATCATGGCAGTAGAGGAGGCCATGTATGGACATATCTGAATGGGAGTGGGAAGCAGAGTTGAAGTGGGTGGCAACTGGGAGAGCCTGTCTGTTGTGGCGGACGGAGCGCAGGTGCTCGACGAATTTCATGTGAAATTTGTTCTTTTGTGGCAGTAGTACACTGCAATACATAAAAATTACTATAAATTATAGGGTATACATACTGTATTATCCAGAATAGAGAATGGAAAAGGAGAGGGAGAGGGAGGGGGCGAAATTACCAGGAGTTAGAGGAACCGATGTTCATACTATTAGATTGGAGGCTACCCAATCTATGAGGTGCTGCTCCTTCAAACTGAGTCTGGCTTCATCGTGGAAATAGAGGAATCCATGAACAAATGAGCCGGAATGAGAATGAGAAGGTGAATTGAAATGGGTGACCATTGAGAGATTGAGCTTGTTGTAGTGGACAGAGAGAAAGTTTCTTCTGAGTTTCCATAGCTGGCTCAGACATTTTCTACGTTTATCCTGTGCTAACATCTTGCCCACTTGCAACAAGTCTCTGAACTCAGTGAAGTTTATTAGGGTTTCTTCATCTGAGCAATCTCATTGGCCCATTGACACTGTGAATATCTCACTAGGTAGAGAGTCAATGAGTTAAAGAGTTCACAAAACATTAACCAGACCAGAGGGAATGTTAACACTTAATGAGGCAAGAGGGTGAGAGGAAGGGACATTTTGCAGTGTGTATCGTTGCGTTGTCTAGGTGAATGCTTGACACAGCACCAAGGAACACAGAGTTCTCTCACCACTTCTCTGGGTTCTGACAGAAAACATTCAAACCTACCTCTTGTTCTCTGTCCTGGGTGAAGAAGGCAGGCCAGCAGCTCTACTTCAATAGGAGTTCGAGGAGATTTGATATGACACTAAAGACTTTCGCAAATTTTGATAGACATTTGGCAGAAAACATTTGGACTGGTTGCGTCACGGTCTGGTTGCAGAGTGTTGTAAGCTCAGCCAGCTCCACCGAAGCACAGCCCTCTCCACCATCTACGACATCTTTAAAATGCAGCGTCTCAAGAAGGCAGAATCCATTGAAAAGACCCTCATCACCCAGGACACGTCCTCTTCTCATTGCTATCATCGGCGGTGCAGGGAGGGGGGTGGGTGGAAGGTACAGGAGCCTAAAGATCCACAGCTTCTTCCGCTCTGCCATCAGATTTCTGAATGGTCCATAAACCCATGAACACTACCTGACTATTTGTCTTTTGTCCTATTTATTGATTTTTGTAACTTGCAGCAATTTTTATCTGTTACACTGTACTGCTACCACAAGGCAACAAATTTCCCAACATATGTCAATATATGAGGACAACGAGGGATGGGTAATTAAGTGCTGGCTCCGCCTGCAAAGCTCACACCCTTGGATAACTGATGAAGATTTCAAAGCTGTGGGAGTCTGCTGATGTTACAGGGGTGGAACGAGGCAGCAATAGATGGTAGGAATACATGATTTAAAGCTCCTCTTAGAAAGTAAATGGGTTTATTATTGTCACATTAGCTGAAGTACAGTGAAAAACTTTGTTTTGCATGCCAACTATACAGATAATCTCATGACATCAAAGATTTAAAGTACATTTATTATCAAAGTATGTATGCAGTACACAACCCTGAGATTCATCTTCACACGGACAGCTGCTAAACAAAGAAACATGTGGAACCCATTCAAAGAATAAACACTAACCCCACATGTAAAAGAACAAATTGCACCAATAGCAACAAAAAAAATGAGTGCAAACACAGAATATAAAACACAAAAATTGAAAGAATCCAGGCAAATTCAGTTTAGCTCAGTGATTCATTATCTGCCAACCTACAAGATTCAAAATTGTCCAAAATCGCAACAAAAAAATGAGCAACTAGAAACCAGAAACACATCATAACGTGAATTACAGAGTCCAATCCACAAACTGTGTCGTTTAAACCTTGCCCTAGACCCAGGACTCTGGCACCATCCTTTGACAAAATCGACGGAGAGAGAGAGACCATTCAAACACAGGGACCTTCCTCTGGCGGCAGCGAGTGAGAGGTTGGTGGACAGCACTGAACACTCGTTCGCCTTCCACACTCGCCTCGATGATTTGAATCTTCTTCGGCACTTTAATCAGTGAGAAAGGGCTCCTTCCTGTCTCCAAGCTTCTTGGCTACGAGGATGCACTCTTCACCCAAAACACCCTTGGAATCAGCAAATTGCTCGATCATCCCAAAAACACGCCACCAAAACATAGATCGCAGGCTCCCACAGTAGCAGAACCATATTTGAAAGAAGAGGAAGATGTAAAAGAAGTGAAGGAAGTAGTTTTGTGAACTGTCTGGAGGATGTCGCTCTTGGTTGCATTGTTCGTTGCCACCATCTTCTTCCAGACACATTGAGGTAGTACAAGGAAAAGGAAGGGAAAGCTGCAAAGGTTAGCTTTATTTGGGACATACAGAGAAACACACACAAAATGCTGGAGGAACTCAGTGGGTCAGGCAGGGTCTATGGAAATGAATAAACAGGCTAGGTTTTGAGCCGAGACACTTCATCAGGACTAGAAAGGAAGGGGGACGAAGCCAGAATAAGAAGGTGGGGAAGGGCACAGAGTACGAGGTAGAAGGTGATAAGTGAATTCAGGTGCGTGGGGAAGGGGGGTGTGTGTGAAGTAAGAAGCATGCCATTCATACAGATCAGTGCATTGAGGTAGAACAAGGGGTAAGTTTATTCTGTATAAGAGATCAGTTTATTCAGATTGATTCATTACGACAGTGATGAACAGGTAGTGCGAAGGAAAACAATAACAGAATGCAAGGATCAAGTGTTACAGAGAAGGTCTAGTGAAGGCAGACAAGAAGGTGCAAGATCATAACAAGGTAGATTGTGAGGTCAAAAGTCTGTCTTATTACAGCAGAGGACCATACAATGGTCTTATAACAGTGGGATAGAAGCTGTCCTTGAGCCTGGTGGGACATGCAGCTTCCAGACTTTTGCATTGTCTGCCTGATGGGAGGGGAGAAGAAAATGTCTGGGGTGGTTGGGGCCTTTGATTAAGCTGGTTGTGTTACTGAGGCAGCAAGAGGTGTGGGCAGAGTACATGAAGGGGAGGGTGGTTTCCGTGGTGTGCTGAGCTGTGTCCATAACCCTCTGCGGTTTCCTGTGGCCATGAGCAGAGCCAATGCTGTACCAAGGTGTGATGTATCCAGATAGGATGCTCTCTATGGTACATCAATGAAAATTAGTGATGGTCACTGGGGATATGCCAATTTCCTTGACCTCTTGAAGAAATAGAGGCATTGTTAAGCTTGGCCAAGATGTCTACACATTGGACCAGGGCTGACTATTGGTGACGTTCACCTGAAGGAACTTGAAGTTTTCTCTTGATCTCAGCACGGTTAATGTAGACAGGAGCATATGCACCAATCGCCACCCCCCCCCCACTTCCTGTTTTGCCTTCAAAATAATGGCACGGGCTTTTAAAAGGACAGCTGAGCAAACTACATGGTGTAACCTGAAAGACATCTCTGATGCTGTGTTGATCTGGGATGTGAGGATGAACTTTGTGCTGAAGTCTCTGGAGTGGGCCTTGAACCCAAAATCTTGGGAGTGGTTGAGTCAGAATGTTTGTCTCTGAGCCAGGCTGACTCTGAGTGGACAAGGTAGAACGACATGGAGAGAATGTTTCTAATAGTGAGGGTAGTCTAGGACCAGTGGACACTGCCTCAGAATACAAGGACATCCCTTTACAACAGAGGTGAGGAGGAATTTCTTTAGCCAGGGGGTGGTGAATCGGAGGAATTCATTACTACAGATGGCTGTGGAGGCCAAGTTATTAAAGAAAAGGTTGCTAGGTTCTTGATTAGTAAGGGCATCAAAGTTTGTGGAGAGGAGGCAGGAGAATGGGGTTGAGAGGGATAATTAATCAGCCATGGTGGAATAGCCAAGCACTTGATGGGCCAAGTGGCCTGATTCTGGTACTAAGTTTTATGGTTTTATAATTTTAAGATGATTAGGGACGTCAAAGGTAAGTTCTTTACACAGAGAATAATGAATGTAAGGAGCACGCTGCCAGGGGTGGTGGTAGAGGCAGATACATTAGGAACATTTAAGAGACTTCTAGATAGGTGCATGGGTGATTGAAAAATGGAGGTTATGGTAGGAGGAAAGTATTAAATTGATCTTGGAGTAGGTTTAAAGCTCAGCACTGTACTGTGCTGTAGTATTCTATATTCTAAAACCACATTTTTCACTGTATCTCGGCATGTGACAATAATAAACCAATTTACCATAATCAGTGCTTATAAAAGGCATTCACCTCCTTTGGAAGTTTTCATGTTTATTGTTCTACAACACTGAATCACAGTGGATTTAATTTGGCTTTTTTTTGATGTGATCAACAGAAAAAGACTCTTCTGTGTCAAAGTGAAAACAGATCTCTACAAAGTGATTTAAATTAATTACAAATATAAAACACTCAAATATTGATTGCTTGAGTATGCATCTTCTTCAAGTTAGTGTTTAGTCGATGCACTTTTGGCAGCATTAATAGCCTTGAATCTGTGTGGATAGGTCTCTATCAGCTTTGCACATCTGGATGCTGCAATTTTTCCCCATTCTTTACAAAACTGCTCAGTCTGTCAGATTGCATGGGGATTGTGAGCAAACAACCCTTTTCAAGATCAGCCACAAATTCTCAATTGGATTGCGGTCTGGACTCTGACTTGGCCCCTCCGTTCCTGTGTGGCTTTGGCTTTATGCTTAGGGCCATTGTCTTGCTGGATAACAAATCTTCTCCAAAGTTGCTGTTCTCTTGCAGTCCACATCAGGTTTTCCTGCAGGATTTCGCTGTATTTTGCTGCATTCTTATGCCAAATGCAGTGTTTAGTCTGATGGACAAAAAGCTCAATTTTGGTTTCATCAGACCATAGATCCTTCTTCCAGCTGACTTCAGAGTCTCCCACATGCCTTCTGGCAAACTCTAGCTGAGATTTCATGTGAGGTTTTTCAACAGTGGCTTTCTCTTTGCCACTCTTCCATTGAGCTACGACTGGTGAAGCACCCGGGCAACGGTTGTATGCACAGTCTCTTCCATCTCAGCTGCTGAAGCTCGTAACTCCTCCAGAGTTGTCATAGCTCTCTTGGTGGCCTCCCTCACTAGTCTCTTTCTTGAATGGTCACTCAGTTTTTGAGGATGGACAGCTCCAGGCAGATTTACAGCTGTGCCATATTCTTTCCATTTCTTTATGATTGACTAAACTGTACTCCAAGGGATATTCAGAGACTTGGAAATGTTCTTGTATCCATCTCCTGACTTGTGCTTTTTAATAACCTTTTCGCAGAGTTGCTTGGAATGTTCTTTCATCTTCATGGTGTAGGTTTTGCCATGATATTGACTCACCAGCAGTTGAGCCTTCCAGATACAAGTGTGTTTTTACGACAATCAATTGAAACACCTTGACTGCACATTGGTGATCTCATTTAACGAATTATGTGACTTCTAAAACCAATTGACTGCACCAGCGATGATCTGGTGTGCCATTTTAAGGGGGGGGGGAATACTTATGTAATCAATTATATTGTGTTTTATGTTTCTAATTAATTAGAGATCTGTTTTCACTTTGACTTGAAAGAGTCTTTCTCTGTTGATCAGTGCCAAAAAAGTGAAATTAGATCACTGTTGATCAATGTTGTAAAACAATGAAACATGAAAATTTCTAAGGGGGGGGTGCGGTGTGTGTACTGTAGTTCTATCCCATACTGCCCAGTGGAGTTTGTAATATCCCACAGGAGGGGACTGCAGGGGGACAGAGCACAGGTGATGGAATGCACTGCTGCCCACAGTTTCCAGGACAGTGAGTGCGTTGCTTAATGGAGTGCAGGACAGTCCCAGCAAGGGAGGTCACAGAAGATTAAAGATTGACTCACACTTTCTGTTGACTGGTAGATTGCAGTGGTGAGAGAGTTAAAAGAAGTCCACAGAATACTGGATTATTTCTCAATTACTGGAGTATTATCCCTTTAATTACAATCAGATTTGAATGCTGAATACGCTCAGGCAACACACACACACACAATGCTCGAGGAACTCAACCAGGCAGCATCAATCAAAAAGAGCAAACAGTCAACGTTTCCCGCTGACACTCTTCATTCTGATGAAAGGACGGGGAGAAGTCAGAGTAAGAAGGTGAGGGAGGAGAGGAAGAAGTAGAAGGTGGCAGGTGATAGGTGAAACCGGGAGAGGGGGAGGGTGTAAAGTAAAGAGCTGGGAAAGAGATAAAGGGCTGGAGGAGGGGAATGTGATAGGACAGGACAGAAGACCATGGAAGAAAGGGAAGGGGAAGGAGCACCAGAGGGAGGTGATGGGAATGTAAGGGGTATGCTAAAGTATACCGATTTTAAACTTGCTGTTACTAAGGTGGCTCAGTTAGCACATTACCTTACAGTGCCAGTGATCGGGGTTCAATTCCCACCGCTGTCTGTAAGGAGCTTGTACGTTCTCCCCATGACCCTGTGCATTTCCTTCCATGGTCCAAAGATATATGAGTCAGGTTTAGTGGGTGGTGGGCATGCTACTTTGGTGCCAGGAGCATGTCAACACTAGCAGGTTGACCCCAGCACATCCTCAGACTGTGTTGGTCATGGACACAGAACAGCACACTTCACTGAACTTTTCATTTCAGTGCCCATGTGACACATATCGCCAATCGTTTGATCTGCATTCTTTTCCTCCGTTGCCTCTAGAGAATACTGACAGTGTAATGGGGAAGGGAAGCAAAAGGTGTGAACACTGCTCTCAGCTACCTAGATCATAGGAAACTGGAAGAGAATTAGACCATTTGGTCCATCGTGTCTCTTCTGCCGTTCCATCATGGCTGATTTATTATCCCTCTTGACCCCATTCTCCTGCATTCTCTCCATAACCTTTAATGCCCTTACTAATCAAGCACCTATCAACTTACGTGTTAGTATGCCCAATGATTTGGCCTCCACAGCCTTCTGCTCTAAATGGACATCCCTCTATTCTGCGCTCTGGTCCTCGACCCCCCCCAATATTGGAAACATCCTCTCCACATCCACCCTATCTAGGCCTTTCAATATTCGATGGGTTTCAATGAGATCCCCCATATTCTTCTAAACTCTAGTGAGTACAGGCACAGAGCCATCAAATTCTTCTCATACATTAAACTTTCATTCCCAAAATTATACTCGTGTACCTCCTCTGCTCCCTCTCCAATGCTAGCACATCCTTTTTCGGATTAGAGGCCCAAAACAACTCACAATATTCCAAGTGTGGTCTGACCAATGCCTTATAAAGCCTCCGCATTACATTCTTCCGCCTGTATTCTAATCCTCTTGAAATGAATGCTAACATTGCATTTGACTTCCTCATCATAAACTCAACCTGCAAATTAACCTTTAGGGAATTCTGCACAAGGACTCTCAAATCCCTTTGCACCTCATTTTTTAAAAATTTTCTCTCCAGTTAGAAAATAGCCAACCCTTTTATTTCTTCTACCAAAGTGCACGACCATACACTTCCCAACACTGTATTTTATCTGCCATTTCTTTGTCCATTCTTCTAATCGGTCTAAGTCATTCTGTAGTTTCTCTGCTTCCTCAAAACTACCTGTTCCTTCACCTATCTTCATATTGTCTACAACCTTTGCAGCAAATCCATCATCCAAATTATTCACATATAATGTAAAAAGAATTGGTCTTAATATTGACCACTGTGGAACACCTCTAATCACTAGCAGCCAACTAGAATAGGCACTCTTTGCCTCCTGCCAATCAGCCATTGCTTTATCCATGCTAGAAATTTTCCCATAATACCATGGGCTCGTAGCTTGTTTAGCAGCCTCAGGAGTGGCATCTTGTCAAAGGTCTGAAAAAAATTCTTGGAAGTTCATTACTTATGCCTACACAATCTCTCCAGCCACCTCTTTCAGAACCCTGGGGTGTACACCATCTGGTCCAGGTGACTTATCTATCTGCAGACTTTTCAGTTTCCCAAAAACCTTCTCTCTAGTTATGGTACCTTCACACACTTCATGCCCCCTGACACCTGGAACTTCCACCATACTGCTAGTGTCTTTCAAAGTGAAGACTGATGCAAAATACTTATTCAAGTTGTCCACCATTTCCTTGTCCCCCATTACTACCTATCCAGCATCGTTTTCCAAATGTGTGATATCTAGTCTCACCTCTCTTTTATACTTCATGTATCTGAAGAAACTTTTGGTATCCTCTTTAATATTATTGGCTAGCTTATTTTTGTATTCCATCTTTATCTTCTTAATGACTTTTTTAGTTGCCTTCTATCCTCTAACTCCCCATTAATTTTTGCTCTATTATATACCCTTTCTTTGGCTCTTATGGTGCCTTTGACTTCTCATGTTAGCCACGGTGGTGTCATCTTGCTTTTAGAATACTTCTTCCCCTTTGGGATGTATATATCCGGTCCCTTTTGAATTACTTCCAGAAATTCCAGCCATTGGTGCTCTGACATCATCCTTGCCAGTGTTCTTCTCCAATTAATTCTGACCGACTCCTCTCTTATGCCCCTGTAATTCTCTTTACTCCATTGTAGTACTGACTTCAGCTTCTCATTCTCAGATTTCAGGGTGAATTCTGTCATTATGATCACTTGCCCCTAAGGATGCTTTTCCCTTAAGCAACGCCACCTCCTCTGCCTTCCTGCCTGTCCTTTCAATACAATGTTTATCCTTGGACATTAAGCTTTCAGGTATAATCTTCCTTCAGCCATAATTCAGGAACGTCTGCAACATCATACCTGCCAATCTGCAACTGTGCTACAAATTCATCTACTTTATTCCATATATTGCATTCAAGTATAACACCTTCAGTCCTGAATGCACCCTTTTCTATTCTGTCTGCCCTTTATGTTACAACTCATCCTGTTAACATCAATTTTGCCCTGTCATCAGCCCCTCCTCACTACACATTGTCTCTGTTTGTAGACCAGCTACCTCATCTTCAGCAGCATCATCCGTCTTTCCTACGATACTTCTTGCATTGAAATACAGTGCTCAGGACACTAGTTGTACCATGCTCAACTTTTACCTATATGGATCACAATTTCTGGCTATTCACCCTTCCACTTAATATTGCTGAGGACACGATCTGAGATGTCCTGGACCCTGGCACCTTGGAGGTAACATCCCTAACTTTGAGATCTTACCAACATTTGCCTCCGCAACCTCTCCACTAACTGTTCTGGCTCTCTGGTTCCCATCTCCCTGCAACTCTAGTTTAAATCTCACCTTGTAGCATTAACAAACCTTCCTGCTCAGATATTAGTCCCCCTCCAGTTCAAGTGCAAACCATCTCTTCTGTACAGGTCCCATCTTCCCTGGAAGGGAGCCCAATGATCCAAAAATATTATGCCTTCCCTCCTGCACCAACTCCTTAGGCACATATTAAACTGTATAATCTTCCCAATTCCAGCCTCACTAGCATGTGGCATGCGTAGCAATCCTGAGATCACAACCCTGGAGGTCCTGCCCTTTAACACAGCACCTAACTCCCTGAAATTTGTCACTTGTCCTGCCCACGTCATTGGTACCTACATGGACCATGACTTCTGACTATTCACCCTCCCACTTAAGAATGCTGAGGACTCTATCAAATATATCCTGGCGCCTGATACCCAGGAGGCAACATTCCATCTGGAAATCTCATTCTCACCAACAGAACCTCCTGTTCATGCCCCTAACTAACAAATCACCACAGCATGCCTCTTCTCCCCACTTCCCTTCTGAGTCACAGAGCCAGACTCAATGACGGAGACCCAGCCACTGTGGTTTTCCTCTGTTAGGTCAACCCTCAACAATATCCAAAGTGTGATTGCTGTTTTTAGAATGTATTAGAAAACCTACAGCACAATACAGGCCCTTTGGCCCACAATACTGTGCCGAACATGTCCCTACCTTAGAAATTACCTAGGGTTACCCATAACCCTCTATTTTTCTAAGCTCCATGTACCTATCCAAAAGTCTCTTAAAGGACCCTATCCTATCCACCTCCACCACCGTTGCCGGCAGCCCATTCCATGCACTCACCACTCTCTGCGTAAAAAACTTACCCGACATCTCCTCTGTACCTACTCCCCAGCATCTTAAACCTGTGTCCTCTTGTGGCAACCACTTCAACCCTGGGAAAAAGTCCCTGACCATCCACACGATCAATGCCTCTCATCATCTCCTACACTTCTATCAGGTCACCTCTCATCCTCCGTTGCTCCAAGGAGAAAAAACCGAGTTCACTCAACCTGTCTTCATAAGGCATGATCCCCAATCCAGGCAACATCCTTGTAAATCTCCTCTGCACCCTTTCTATGGTTTCCACATCCTTCCTGTAGTAAGGTAACCAGAACTGAGCACAGTACTCCAAGTAGGGTCTGACCAGGATGCTATATAGCTGCAACATTACCTCTTGGCCCTTAAATTCAATTCCATGATTGATGAGGCCAATGCACCGTATGCCTTCTTAACCACAGAGTCAACCTGCACAGCTGCTTTGAGTGTCCTATGGACTCACACCCCAAGATCCCTTTGATCCTCCACACTGCCAAGAGTCTTACCACTAATACTATATTCTGCCATTGTATTTGACCTACCAGAATGAACCACCTCACACTTATCGGGGTTGAACTCCATCTGCCATTTCTCAGCCCAGTTTTACGTCCTATCCATGTCCTGCTGTAACCTCTGACAACCCTCCACACTATCCACAACACCTCCAACCTTTGTGTCATCAGCAAATTTACTAACCCATCCCTCCACTTCCTCATCCAGGTCATTTGTAAAAATCATGAAGAGTATGGGTCCCAGAACAGATCCCTGAGGCACACCAATGGTCACCAGCCTCCATGCAGAATATGACATGTCTACAACCACTCTTTGCCTTCTGTGGGCAAGCCGGTTCTGGATCCACAAAGCAATGTTCCCTTGGATCCCATGCCTCCTTACTTTCTCAATAAGCCTTGCATGGGGTACCTTGTCAATTGCCTTGCTGAAATCCACATACACTACATCTACTGCTCTTCCTTACTGTTGTTGGGGGGATGGCCACAGGGGTTACTCTGCACTGGCTCCTTAACGCCTTTCCCCTTCCTGACTGTCACACAGTCTCCTGTGTCCTGCCTCTCTGTATGTCCTATCTATCACCCCTTCACGCTTCCGAATGATCCGGAGTTCGTCCCATTCCAGATCCAACTCCTTAATGCGGTTTGTTAGAAGCTGCAGCCGGATGCACTTCTCACAGTTGCAGTTGTCAGGGACACTGGAGGTCTCCCTGCCTTCCCACATCCCGCAAGAGGAGCATTCCAGTATCTAGCCTGGCATCTCTACTGTCCTCGCTGAGCGAATATAAACAAGGGAAAGAAAAAAAATCTTAACCTTGAGCTTTTCTTTTCTTTGCTTTCTCTGACTGAAGCCTCTCTTCACTGAGGACTCGAAGAGCTAAATCCTCAAGATCACTTCTGACTCTGTCCACTTTGATGACGACCACTGTGACTCTGGCCACTGCGCTTGCCCTTGCCTCCCTTTAATTCGCTCTTGCTAATCAATCCCAGACACCGACTGGTCACTGGTCAAACCTTCTGTTTGCTGTAGCAACTGCTGGTGCCTTTTCAACTCGGGCAGAGGACCTGTGTGAAATCCCCTCCTCTCTAAACTTCAGATGTCCAGATTGGTCAGATACATAAGAGTTGCTGGCAAACGCAGCAGGCCAGGCAGCATCTCTAGGAAGAGGTACAGTCGACTTTTCAGGCCGAGACCCTTCGTCAGGACCCGGCCTGAAACGTTGACTGTACCTCTTCCTAGAGGTGCTGCCTGGCCTGCTGCGTTCGCCAGCAACTTTTATGTGTGTTGCTTGAATTTCCAGCATCTACAGAATTCCTGTTGATTGGTCAGATACATCTGGCTTTAGCTTCTCCTTTTCAAATTGAAGGACAAATTCCATAATATTATGATCATTTCCACTCATAGTTTATTTCACCTTAAGCTCTCTAATCAAATCTGGTTCATTACACAACACCCAATGAATTGCCTTTCCCCCAGTGGGCTCAGCCACAAGCTGCTCTACAAAAGCCATCTCTTAGGCACTCTACAGATTGCCTGTCTGGGATCCAACACCAATCTGATTTTCCCAATCTCCCCACATATTGAAATCCCCCATGACTATTGTAATATTGCCCTTTTGACTTGCCTCCTCTGTTTGCTGTTGAAATCTATATCCCACGTCCTGGCTACTGTCCAGGGATTTGTAGATAACTCCCATCGGGGTCTTTTTACTCTTGCAGTTTCTTAACTCCTCATAAGTATTCTACATTTTCTGATCCTGTGCACCTCTTTGTAAGGATTTGATTTCATTTTTTACCAACAGCTGTCCCGCACCCTCTCCCCACCTACCTGTCTTTTTGATACAAAGTGTATCCTTGGATGTTCACAACTACGAAAATCTTTCAGCCACGTCTCTGTGATGCCCACAATGTCATCCCTGTCCATCTCTAACTGTCCTACAAACTGATCTACCTTATTCCGTATACTGATGTATTCACATATAGCACCCTAATCACTCTTTTCAATTTTGACCCATGTTACACTTCAACTCATCCCATTGACTACAGTTTTGCACTATCATCTTCCTGTTCATCTCACAGTCTCACGACACACTGCATCAACTTGTATACCAATTGCCCCATCCTCAGCCCTATCACCTTGGTTCCCGTCCCCACTACCTCTGCAACGACTCTAGGAAATTTGCCTGCAAAAATATTTATCCCCCTTGGGTTCAGGTGTAATCCATCCTTTTTGTACATGTCAGACCTTCCCCAGAAGAGGTCCTAATGATTCAGAAATCTGAAACCCTGCCCCCTCCACCACTGTACCATCATCGTATTCCTGCCCTGACTAGCACATGGTACTGGAAGTAATCCAGAGATTACTATCTTGGAGGTCCCTAGCTCCCAATACTCACTACGCAGGACCCTTTCTATGTTATTTGTGGCAATGTGCATCCCGAAGTCTGGTTGCTCACTCTCCCTCTTCAGAACCTTCTGCAGCTGCTGTGAGACATCCTGCATCCTAGCACCTGGGAGGCAACACACCATCCTGGCTTCTCTTTCATATCTCCCTAAATATGGAGCCTCCTAGCATTATCGATCTGCTTGACTTTACCCTTCCCTTTTTTTTTATTAAGTGCAATCGTGAACAATAACCAGATCAGAAATGCTGATCAAATGCTGTACATCTTCTAAATGATGACTCCCACCTTTCCCTTATGGAGAAAACACGCAAAATCTGGCTGGCAGGCCTGACTGCAGCTAAGAAGATTGTAGTCCAGCGTTGGAAACCTCCCCATGATATTTCAAATACTCACTGGCTTCGGAGCTTTTTGGACATTTCTTACCCTGGAACTTTCATCAGCAAGAGTAAATGATGCACGACCAAACACAATCTTAATGTGGACAAATTTGATATCTAACTTAAAAGATCTTTTGTTAAAATAGGAATGCTTTGTCTGTGTATGTACTACTATTCAGTTGATTGGTGGAGGGGAGAGGGATTGGGGGGAGAGAGGGGTGGAGGGGGGATGGTGATGAAGGTTGGCGGGTGGCTGGGTTAAACAGTCAAAATGTAATTGGCAACTGGTTGTATTGAATGTAATTTGTTGGTGTTGCAATAACAAATTAATAATAAAAAAAGAAATGCTGATCAAGTCAACTAGTTCCCAAATAGGCCAATCAGATGGTTCACTGCTGCTCAGCGATACAACACAAAAAAAATCATGTGTACAATTAAGAAACATTAAAAAGTAGTAGAAATACTGGAATCATGATGATCATGATGAAGTCTGCTGGAGAGAGACATTTACACACATGCTGTCCTCCATAATTCAAAGAGATTGAAGGATAAGGTCGCAGGGTGTCAAAACGTGACAGGAGCACTTGGAACTAAAAACTAATCCCTACCGGGAGAAAACAACACCTGTTCTTTCCGCACTGTTCTCCAGCAGTTTAAGGACTAAGTCCAGCCGGAACACACTCACCACAGTGATACTGGTGTGGCTGCTGCTGCTGTGCCCTGATAGGTCGTCCATCACACCCCCAGCTGTATCCAAAGGAGTATGCTTGTTGCTGAGGAGAAGGGTTACAGGGTAACCCTGCACTGACTGCTGACTTCCCTTACTTCTCCTGGTTGTCACCCATTTGCTACCTGAAGCCTGCACTCTGGGTCTGACCACATCAGTAAAGGTCTCATCTACAGGTACGAGGTGTTTGACCTCCTGGATGGTCCTCAATACATCCATCTTCAGCTCCAGTTCCTTGACCTTGTCAGTCAGGAGCTGGATTTGGGTACATTTCCTGCAGATGGTTAAGCACTCTGCAGTCCCACATTTTACAGGAGGAGCATTCCACTGCCTGAACTACCATCCTGCCTACACTTGTCATGTTTCTAAATTCTTAAACTTATGTTTTAACCACTTCCTGTTCTCGCCAAAGCCTGACCACTCTGATACTGATCCACTCCAATGATGGCCGCTCCGCTTACACATCATTTCTTTTTATTGGCCATTGTTAAGTTACTATTAACCCAAGCAATCACATGTTCTGCATGCAAGTCCCAAGAGGCCCCACTTACTTTTTAAAATGTGTGCGTAAAGCCCACAAGGAACTGTCTCCAACTCATTCCGTGATCTCCCACTCTGCAGGCAAGACCTGACAGTCTTGTATTTAGCTCTCTGGTATTGGCCATTTCTGTACTGGGAAGAAGTCTCTTGCTATCCACCTGATTTATGCCTCTTATCATCTTTTACACCTCCAAGTCTCCTCTCATTCTCCCATGCTCCAGAGGAGAAAGTGATAGCTCATTCAATCTATGCTCATAAGACATGCTCTCTAATCCAGGCAGCATCCTGGTAAGACATGCTCTCTAATCCAGGCAGCATCCTGGTAAATCTCCTCTGCACCCTCTCTGAAGCTTCCATATCCTTCCTATAATGACAAACTGAATCTTCGCAAACTCTTAATGAAGTAGAGCTGTTGTTATGATGCCTTCGTGATTGCATCAATGTATTGGGTCCAACATAAATCATCTGAGATGTTATGCCCGGTATCTTGAAACTGCTCAAATTTCCACCTGCTGAGCCCTCGATGAGGACTGGTGTGCATTGTCCTGACTTTCCTGTCCTGAACTCCACTGTTTATTCCTTTGTCTTACTGACATTGACTGCAAAGTTTTTGTTGTGCCACAAGTCAACCAGTTGATCTACCTCACTCCAGCACATCTCCTCGTCACCATCTGAGATTTACCAACACTTGTCAATGGTGAGTATCAGCTTTGCTCTATCAGTCCCATCATTTTAAAGGACCAAATGTTGGAGCTGAGCACGAGCCCTTTTGGCCTATTGTGTCCATGGTAACTCAAACAAACAAGTGTAGGAGTGCTGTAGGAGTGCGGAATTCTTGGAGGAGACTGCAGGGAAACAAAGATGTAGCTGTGGATTGATTTGAAAACAGGGATGTGAACTTTTGAACGTCAAGACACCGTTTAACTGGGAGCCAGTGTGGGTTGCCCCAAGAGGACCACAACATTGTTGTGGTTTGGAGACTACAGTGACCTGGAGACCCTTGTTGGCCGGAGTCAGGGCTTTATGGCTCTTGGTAAGGTTACTCATGCCAAACAGGTCAAAGGGTAGAGGCCAGACTAAGCATGGTCTACTGGTTCTCCAGGTTTGGGGTTTGCTCAGAGCTAACAGCCGCGATTCATAAAACAAAACTGTTTCAGAAACAACAATGAAGAATCCTACATCTGAATGCAACGGCTTTCCTGAGTCTCCAACCAGGACTTGCAAGACTAATAGTGAAAACCGTGAAGTCACTGACACCATGAAGGAAGCCTAAACACCACCAGAGATGGAGCACCTTCATTGCTGCCCTAAATGCTAGTGGTGTAACAGGCAGTAAGTAAGTAAAGTGTGGGCCAGAAAACGCAGGGATAATAAAGCCACCGATCAATGAAGCTAAACGGGCGCTAGAGGATGATCAGCAAATTCAAGCTCGTTTGTTGTCATTTAACAACATGTATACAGCTAAATGAAACAATGTTCCCCGGCACCAAGGTGATAAACACAGCACATGTATCACAGGATAATATTAAAAAGTAATATGTGTGCTATTTAAAGGCATCTGTTAGTCTTGTGAGACCATGGATCTGCGCCTGGAAAGTCTTCACTCTCCAGGGCGCAGGCCTGGGCAAGGTTGTATGGAAGACCAGCAGTTGCCCATGCTGCAAGTCTCCCCTCTCCACGACACCAATGTGGTCCAAGGGAAGGGCATTAGAACCCATACAACTTGGCACCAGTGTTGTCGCAGAGCAATGTGTGATTAGGTGCCTTGCTCAAGGACACAACACGTTGCCTCGGCTGGAGCTTCAACTCACGACCTTCAGATCGCTAGTTGAATGCCTTAACCACTTGGCCACGTGCCCACACGAATAATATTAACAGATTTAAAAAAGTATTCTGTAGATGTGCAGGTTGGCAGAAAGATGTACATGTCGACATACTTCATACAGTTAAATTCATATAGTGCTGTCATAAATAACGTGTACTGGGCAGCAGCAGGGTGCTTGGAAGTTTCACAGCCTGGAGGAAGAAGCTGTTTCCCAGCCTGATGGTCCTTGTTCTTATACCATGGTACCTTCTGCCAGATGGTAGGAGGTCAAGGAGATTGTGGGAACGATGGGAGGAATTCTTGACAATGCCGAGGGCTCTGCGAATGCAGTGCTTCTAGTATACGTCCTGGATGGTGGGAGAGAGACCCGACGGTTCTCTCTGCAGTACTCACAATCTGCTGCAGGGTCTTTCCAGATGCTTTGCAAGTCCCACACCAGCCGGTGATACATCTGGGCAGGACACTCCCTGGTAGAATGTGATTACAATGGGAGGAAAGATGCCTTGTGATGTGAAACTAACTATAACAGAACCACCGTCTGCTGAGTGATCTTCGGCAGATGAAGAGCGGGAGATACAGCTTGTTTTGAAACTTGACCACTGAGTCATTCAATACCTAACCCAGGTGTGAGAGGTAAAACAGCTATCACTAGCACCGCATACCAGTTACATCCATGTTGGTCTTTACAGAAATACCACCCTCCACTCATTAAACCATTCTGGAAATTCCCCTTGTATATCCCATAGGATAAGGCTCTACAAATGGTAGTCAAAACTGCCCAACACATCACTGTCACCAGCCTACCTGCCATCAAGAACATTTATAGGCCAGTAAGATTATGAAAGATCCTACACACCTGCTCATGGACTCCTCTGCACTGTTGAGACCCGTCGTAATTGGGGGCCGCTTGGTTGAGCACCTCCACCCCGTCCGCTACAAGTGGGACTTCTTGGTGGTCAAATATTTTAATTCTCATTCCCATTCCCATTTCGGCATTCCCATTCCCATGGCCTTCTTGTGCCAAGATAAGGCCACCCTCAGGATGGAGGAGAAACACCTTACAATCTGTCTGGGTACCCTCTAACCTGATGGTATGAATGTTGATTTCTCCTGATGCTGAACAAAACTCCCCTCCCACCATTTCCTCTATTCCCCACTCTGACCTTTTACCTCTTCTTACTTGCCTATTACTTCCTCTGGGTCCCCTCCTCCTTCCCTTTCTCCTATGGTCCACGCTCCTTTCCTGTCAGGTTCCTTCCTCTCCAGCTCTCGACCTTTCCCACCCACTTGGCTTCACCTATCACCTTCCAGCTAGCCTCCTTCCCCTCTTCCCACCTTTTTATTCAGGCACCTGTCAGTCCTGACAAAGGGTCTCAGCCTGAAACATCGACTGTCTACTCTTTTCCATAGATGCTGAATTCCTCCAGCATTTTGTGTGTGTTGCTTTGGATTTCCAGCACCTGCAGACTTTCTCTTGTTTGTGATTTGCTGCTCTTGGACTGTGTGGCCCACTCCCTCAAGGAGGAGACTATGTAGCATCCACGCCAAGACCACGATTCTCAAAAACAATTTATTTCCCCAAGCAGTGAGGCTGATCAACTCCTCCACCTACTAATCCACCCCTCCACACCCCCAACCACCACTACTTTATCATTTCCTGTCCACAAAGTGTGCCTGGCATCAATCTATGTACGTAAGCTATCTTATGTATTTATATAGTATTTATTGTGTTTTTTATTATTAATGTGTTCTTTATCTTATTGTGTTTCCGGAGTAACAATTATTTTGTTCTCCTTTACACTTGTGTACTGGAAATGACATTTTCTTCAACAATCTTAAAAGGAAGTGTTTGTAATTTAAGGCACCGCTGCAAAATTGGTGCTTGCTCTGCGAATCTGTTATTGTGGACGACAGTAGGATTGGTGCGTTGTGGGCAGTGTGAATGACTGGTAAAGGACACAGCGGGATATAGATCAGTTGCAGATATGGGTGGAAAAAAAGCAGATGGAGTTTCACCTTGCCAAGTGCGAAGTGTGGCAGTTCGAAAAGATAAAGATTACCTTTGTTTGTCTTATACATTGTACACTGAAGCATCAAAACATACGGTGAAATGTGTTGCTGGCTTCAACGACCAACACAGTCTGAGGATGCGCTGGGGGCAGCCTCGAATGTTGCCATGCTTCCGGCACCAACATAGCATGCCCACAACTTACTAACCCTAACTTGTATGTCTTTGGAATGTGGGAGGAAACCAGGGATCACAAGGAAAACATACAAAACCCTTTCAAAATGTTCGAAATTCAAAGTTCAAAGTAAATTTATTATCAAAGTACATATGTGTTACCATATTAAACCCTGAGATTTGTTTTCTGTGGGCACCCCGGTAAATCCAAGAACCACAATAGGATCAATGAAAGATCACACTCAATAACTAATTCGCCTGCCTTGCTAGGTCTTTCTGTTCTACAACACTCCTCAGTGCTCGACCATTGACTGTGTATACCCTGCCCGGGTTTGTTTCACCAGAAGATTAAAGATGATTTATCTTTATCATGTGTACATTGAAACATTGAAACATACAGTGAAGTGTGTTGTTTGCGTCGTTGACTGACACACAGTCTGAGAACATCCTGAGGACGATCTGGGAAATACTACCTGTGGAAGAGAGCAGAGAGCGCTGGGAGAGCATCGCGTCATTCAGTGGCAGATGTGAAAGCTCTGCCTCAGTGCTTCCGTCCGTCTCCCAGGGAGATACGTTTGACTTTTCCAATCCTCTGTCTCTTCCCCAGGCCCGGAACCACCTTTCAGAGGTTAATCTGTTAATTGTTCAGCTATGTGTGTGAATGCAGCCAAGATAAACGTAGCACTTGAGTCCATGCCAACTGACCCGTGCTGGCAGTATCTAAAACCACACTCCAAAAATCTCACGGGATGCACTTAGCGGGATCAGTCGGACCTGGGATCATTTGAACCACGTCCTTCAGTGTTCTGCCGGAGAAACTCAGGGCGCCATAGTGGTGAAGCGGTTAGTGAGATGCTGTTACAGCTTGGGGCGTCAGAACTCAGATTTCAACTCCGACGCTGTCTGTAAGGAGTTTGTACATCCTCCCCATGAATGCACGGGTTTCCTCCGGGAGCTCTGGTTTCCTCCCACAGCCCAGACATACCAGTCTTTGTAAACTAGTCTTTGTAAATTGTCTTGTGCTTAGGCTAGTGTTAAATAGGGGTTTGCTGTTCATTGTGCTGGAACGGTCGGCTCCACATGAATTTCTAAGTAATAAATAAATAGATAAACAAACTATTTAGCGACAGCAGCCTGGGTTAAATGCTTGTTGCTGTCAGTAAGGAGTTTGTACGTTCTGCCTGTGACTGTGTGGGTTTCCTCCGGGTGCTCCCGTTCCATCTCCTTTTCCAAAGACACACAGGTTAGGGTTATTGAGTTGTGGGCATGCTGCGCTGGCGCTGGAAGCATGTTGACAACTTGCAGGCTGCCCTCAGCGCATCCTCGCACTGTGTTGGCTGTTGACATAAACGGCACATCTCAAAAGAACATCTATTTCAATGTACATGTGACAAATAAATCTAATCTTTAATTTTAATCTTATTCTAAACCTGTGTGGCGAGAGGAATAAAGAGTTGACGTTTTGGGCCGAAACGTCTCATCAGGACTGGAAAGGCATGGGGAAGGAGCCAGAAAAAGAAGGTGGGGGCAGGGGAAGGAGGGCAGGCTGGCAGGTGAGAGGCGAGACTAGGTGAGGGAGAAAGTAGGAGTGTGGGGGCTGAAGTGAGAAGAGGATCAGTGTCACACTTGTTCCACTTGAGTGAGGAGAGAGGAATGGACAAAGGAGTCAAGAAGAGAGCAGTCCTTGCAGAATGGATGGGGAGAGGGAAAGATGTGTTAGATCAGTGAGGAGGGACAAATGGATGACTGTTTCTTCCTCTCTATAGATGCGACCAGACCTCTGATTTCCTCCAGCACCTTGTGTTATGGGAAAGGAATTGTCAACATTTTGAGTTGAAACACGAAACGTTGACAATTCCTCACCCCTCCACCAACATTGCTCGATCCACTGAGTTCCTCCAGCAGATTGTTTATTACTGGAGATTCCGGCGTTTGCAGTCTCGTGTGTCACCGTAGACCCATGCCACCATATCCTTTCACGCAGTCACCGTGTTGTTCAATGTAAATTTATGATCAAATTCTCTGAGGTTCATTTTCTTACAGGGATCCACAGTCATCATTGTGTTATATGATGTGGGTGACCATAATTGTTCTTGGTGAATTCTTCTGCAGAGCTGGTTTGCTGTTGCCTTCATCTGGGCAGTGGTCTTACGAGATGGGTGATCTCAGCCATTATCAATACTATTCAGAGATTGTCTGCCTGGCGTCAGTGGTCGCATAACCAGGACTTGTGACATGCACCATCTGCTCATATGACCATCCACCACCTGGTGCCATGGCTTCATGTGACGTGTGACCCTGATCACAGGGGAGGGGGTCGGGGGTGACCTGTAGGTTAGCAGAAGGAAGGAGTGCCTTACACCTCCTTTGGTAGAGACATATCTCCACCCAGCATTCACAATAGAACAAATAAATACAAATAGAATCAATGAAAAAACTACACACAAAGACTGACAAACAACCAATGTGTAAAAGAAAAAAAAACTGTGAAAATACAAAAAAAAATGCTGAACATCCACTTCCAGTGAAAAATCTCCAACCAAACTGAAGCATCAAATGCAGGCTGCTTGGATAACTTGCTGGGTCTTTGAGCCAATGGATAGTTGATGCAAGACTTTCAACATGATGCCCAAATTCACTTAAAGCTGAGTTGATGTGCCTTTCACAAAGAGACCACAGATGCTAGAAATCTGGGACAAAAGACACAGAAACTGGAGGAACACAAAAGGTCAGGCCGCATCTGCAGAGGGGAATGGACAGTCAACCCTTTGGGTCGTGACCTTTCCTCAGGACGATAATGAAAGAGGAAATTAGCCAGGTGGGGGGAAGTGGTGGGGCGTGAACTGGTGGTGATGGGTGGATCCATATGAGGGGGATGATAGGTAGATGCGGGAGGGAGGAGACCTACAGACTCACTTTCAAGCACTCCATTTCCACAGCTCATGAATCTACTAACCATTTTCTCAGTATTATTTATTTCTTGTTTGCACAATTTTGTATTCTTTTAAACTACTTATTTATTTAGAGACACAACACAGAACAGGGCCAACAAGCCCAATAAGCTGCACCTGTATTGAATTGTCTTTATTTCACATACATGAGGAGTAAAAATCTTTACATTAGTATTTAACCCTAGCCTAATCACAGGACACCTTACAATGACCAATTAACCTGCTAATTTGAACATCTACGCTCTGTCCGCCAGAGAAAGCAGGATCTCCCAGTGGCCACACATTTTAATTCCACATCCCATTCCTATTCTGACATGTCTACCCACGGCCTCCTCTACTGTAAAGATGAAGCCACACTCAGGTTGGAGGAATAACACTTTATATTCCGTCTGGGTAGCCTCCAACTTGATGGCATGAACATCGACTTCTCTAACTTCCGCTAAGGTCCAACCTCCCCCTCGTACCCTATCTGTTACTTATTTTTATACACACATTCTTTCTCTCACTCTCCTTTTTCTCCCTCTGTCCCTCTGAATATACCCCTTGCCCATCCTCTGGGTTCCCCCCCCCCGTTTTTCTTCCCGAACCTCCTGTCCCATGATCCTCTCGTATCCCTTTTGCCTATCACCTGTCCAGCTCTTGGCTCCATCCCTCCCCCTCCTGTCTTCTCCTATCATTTTGGATCTCCCCCTCCCCCTCCAACTTTCAAATCTCTTACTCACTCTTCCTTCAGTTAGTCCTGACGAAGGGTCTCGACCTGAAACGTCGACTGCACCTCTTCCTACAGATGCTGCCTGGCCTGCTGCGTTCACCAGCAACTTTGATGTGTGTTGCTTGAATTTCCAGCATCTGCAGAATTCCTGTTGTTAACCTGCTAATCAGTATGTCTTTGGACTGTGGGAGGAAACAGGGACACACGGAGGAATTTCACGTGCTCACATACATACAAACATACAACTTCTTACAGAGGACGTACAGAATTGAACTCTGAACTCTGATGCTCCGAGCTGTAATAACGTCATGCTAACTGCTGCACTACTGTGGTGCTACATTGTTTGTTGCCATTCTTTATTTATGTATAGTTCTTCATAAATTCTATTGTATTTTACTATTTTCCTGGAACTGTCTGCAGAAAAATGAATTTCACGGTAGCATTTGGTGACATATACATACTTTGACAATAAAGTTACTTTGATTTTGAGTTTGAAGAGAGTGGGAATGATGTAACAAGCTGGAAGGTGATTGGTGGAAGTGACAGAGGGCTGAAGGAGATGGAATCCGATAGGTGAGGACAATGACAATAGGTGCAGGAGTAGGCCATTTGGCCCTTTGAGGAAGCACTGCCATTCACTGTGATCATGGCTGATCATCCACAATCAGTATCCAGTTCCTGCCTTATCTCCATAACCTTTGATTCCGCTATCTTTAAGAGCTCTATCCATCTGTTTCTTGAAAACATCCAGAGACTTGGCCTCCACTGGCTTCTGGGGCAGAGCATTCCATATATCCACCACTCTCTGGGTGAAAATGTTTTTCCTCAACTCCATTCTAAATGGCCTACCCCGTATTCTTAAACTGTTGCCTCTGGTTCTGGACCCACCCATCAGCGGGAACATGCTTCCTGCCTCCAGCGTGTCCAATTCCTTAATAATCTTATATGTTTCAATCAGATCCCCTCTCATCCTTCTAAATTCCAGTGTATACAAGCCCAGTCGCTTCAGTCTTTCAACATATAACAGTCCCGCCATACCGAGAATTAACCTTGTGAACTCCCTCAATAGCAAGAATGTCCTTCTTCAAATTTGGAGACCAAAGCTGCACACAATACTCCAGGTGTGGTCTCACCAGGCCCTGTACAGCTGCAGAAGGACCTCTTTGCTATGGACCGTGGAAGAAAAGGGGTAAAGTGGGAAGGGGAACAGTGCAGAGGAATATGAGGCTGATGAGTAGATGGACAAGGTGCGGGAGCGGAAAGAGATGAGGTGATGGTGGCTGTTATGGATGTTTTTTTTTTGTGAATTTTGTGCGTGACTGTTGAAGGGTAAGACAGAAGGGGAAGCTTCATTTGGTTGTGGAATTCCACTTAAATTCAAGACCCCTGCTCTACTTCCTGTACACTCCGAACAGTGAGGCCAGATTGTGCTCTAACTCCATCTACGAGTTTGAAGAAGACACCACTGTAGTGGACTGTATCTCCAACAATGATGAGTCAGAGACAGAGACCGCAGTAACATGGTGACAAGACAACAACATTTCCCTCAATGTCAACAAAACAGTTGGTCATTGACTTTATACATCTGTCTACTCTACATCAGTGGTGTTGAGGTTGAGCAAAAAGTTTATTCAGATCAATTAATTGCAACAGTGCACTGAGGTAGTACCAGGTAAAACAATAACAGAATGCAGAATAAAGTGTTACACTTACAGAGAAAGTGCAGACAATAAGGTGCAAGATCATATTGAGGTAGATTGTGAGGTTTAGAGTCTATTTTATCATACTAGGGAACCATTAAATGGACTTATAACAGCGAGGCAGGAGCTGTCCTTGAGCCTGGTAGTACGTGCTTTCAGCTTTTGTAACTTCTGCCCGATGGGAGAGAGGAGAAGAGAGAATGTCCGGGGTGGGTGGGGTCTGCGATTACTGTGGCAGTGAGAAGTGTGGACAGAGGGGAGATCGTTTTTCCTCATAGAACCATAGAACCATTGTACATTACAGCACAGAAACAGGCCTTTTGGCCCTTCTTGGCTGTGCCGAACCACTTTACTGCCTAGTCCCACTGACCTGCACCTGGACCATATCCCTCCATTCACCTCTCATCCATGTACCTGTCCAAGTTTTTCTTAAATGTTAAAAGTGAGCCCGCATTTACCACTTCGTCTGGCAGCTCATTCCACACTCCCACCACCCTCTGTGCGAAGAAGCCCTCCCTAATGTTCCCTTTAAACTTTTCCCCTTTCACCCTTAACCCATGTCCTCTGGTTTTTTTCTCCCCTTGCCTCAGTGGAAAAAGCCTGCTTGCATTCACTCTATCTGAACCCATCATAATTTTATATACCTCCATCAAATCTCCCCTCATTCTTCTACGCTCCAGGGAATAAAGTCCTAACCTATTCAACCTTTCTCTGTAACTCAGTTTCTCAAGTCCCGGCAACATCCTTGTAAACCTTCTCTGTACTTTTTCAACCTTATTAATATCCTTCCTGTAATTTGGTGACCAAAACTGTACACAATACTCCAAATTCGGCCTCACCAATGCCTTATACAACCTCATCATAACATTCCGACTCTTATACTCAATGATGGACTGTGTTGTGTCTTCAAGTCTCTAGGATTTGTTGCTCTTCAATGGGATCTGAGGTAATAGATTGCCACATTGTTGGGCTCAGAATTCATGAAGGTGGGGAAGTACTGACAAGGAGCTGAGGACTAGGATAGATTGAGTATAGGTATGGTTCACTGAAAGTGGTGTCTCAGGTTACACACACAAAATGCTGGAGGACCTCAGCAGGTCAGAAAGCATCTATGGAGGGGAATAAACGGTTGATACAGGGTTTTGAAGAAGCCTTTTGGCATGCTGGCCTTCATCATTCAGGGCACTGGGAAATCATGTTGGAATTGTACAGGCTGCATTTTGAGTATTGTGTTCACTTTTGATCACCCTACTCGTGGGAAGATGTAAATAGAGAGAAAATATTTCTTAGGTCCTGAATATTCTAAAGGGGGAGGGTGAGCAGCCAGCTGTCTTGGTACATGTTGGTACCAATGACATAGATAGGACAAAGGAGGAGGTCCTGAAGAGAGATTTCCAGGAGTTAGGAAGGAAGCTGAGAAGCTGGACCTCCAGGGTAGTAATCTCGGGATTGCTACCTATGCCACATGCTAGTGAGGGGAAGAGTAGTCAGATCAGGCAGATGAATGTGTGGCTGAGAGACTGGTGTAGGGGGCAGGGCTTCAGATTCTTGGATAATTGGGATCTCTTCTGGGGGAAGTATGACCTGTTCAAAAAGGACAGGTTACACCTGAACCCGAAGGGGACCAATATCCTGGCGGGAAAGTTTAATAGAGCTGTTAGGGAGGGTTTAAACTAATTTGGCAGGGGGATGGGAACCGGAATGATAGAGCAGAGGAAGGGGAAAACAGAAATAAATCTAAGATAGTGAGCAGTAAAGATGTCAGGAAAGACAGGCAGGTGATGGGGCAAATTTGTAGCCATTGGGATGAGTTGCAGTGAAATCAAAGCAAAAAGTATCAAATACTGGTCTTAAGGTGTTGTACTTAAATGCACGCAGTATAAGGAATAAGGTGGATGATCTTGTCATACAGCTACAGATTGGCAGGTATGATACTGTGGCCATCACTGAGACCTGGCTAAAGGATGCATGTCTCTGGGAGCTGAACGTCCAAGGATACACAGTGTATCAGAAGGATAGGAAGGTAAGCAGAGGGGGAGGCGTGGCTCTGCCGTCTTTCCTGCCAGTGTCTCTTTCCAGTCAACTTCATTCCAGTTCAAATTCATTAGAAAGAGGTGATATAGGTTTGGAAGGTGCAGAATCTTTATGGGTTGAGCTAAGAAATAGCAGGGGTAAAAGGACCCTGATGACAGTTATTCATAGGCCTCCAAACAGCTACAGGGATGTGGACTACAAATTACAACTGGAAATAGAAAAGGCTTGTCAGAAGGGCAGTGTTATGATAATTGTGGGGGATTTTAACATGTGAGTAGATTGGGAAAATCAGGTCAGCACTGGATCTCAAGAGAGAGAATTTGTAGAATGTCTGCGAGATGGCTTTTTAGAACAGCTTGTTGTTGAGCCTACTAGGGGATCGGCTGTACTGGATTGGGTATCGTGTAATGAACCGGAGGTGATTGGAGAGATTGAGGTGAAGGAACCCTTAGGAGGCAGTGATCATAACATGATTGAGTTCACTGTGAAATTAGAGAAAGAGAAGCCAAAATCTGATGTGTCGGTGTTTCAGTGGAGTAAAGGAAATTACAGTGGCATGAGAGAGGAACTGGCCAAAGTTGACTGGAAAGAGACACTGGCGGGAAAGACGGCAGAGCAGCAGTGGCTAGAGTTTATGCGAGAAATGAGGAATGTGCAAGACAGGTATATTCCAAAAAAGAAGAAATTTTCGAGTGGAAAAAGGATGCAACCGTGGTTGACAAGAGAAGTCAAAACCAAAGTTAAAGCAAAAGAGAGGGCATACAAGGAAGCAAAAATTAGTGGGAAGAGAGAGGATTGGGAAGTTTTTAAAACCTTACAAAAGGAAACCAAGAAGGTCATTAAGAGAGAAAAGTTTAACTGTGAAAGGAAGCTAGCAAATAATATCGTAGAGGATACTAAAAGCTTTTTCAAGTATATATACAGAGTAAAAGACAGGTGAGAGTAGATATAGGACCGATAGAAAATGATGCTGGAGAAATTGTAATGGGAGATGAGGAGATGGTAAAGGAACTGAACAAGTATTTTGCATCAGTCTTCACTGAGGAAGACAGCAGTATACCGGACACTCAAGGGTGGCAGGGAAGAGAAGTGTGCGCGGTCACAATTACGACAGAGAAAGTACTCAGGAAGCTGAATAGGCTAAAGGTAGATAAATCTCCTGGACCAGATGGAATGCACCCTCGTGTTCTGAAGGAAGTAGCTGTGGAGATTGCGGAGGCATTAGCGATGATCTTTCAAAAGTCAATAGATTCTGGCATGGTTCCGGAGGACTGGAAGATTGCAAATGTCACTCCGCTATTTAAGAAGGGGGCAAGGAAGCAAAAAGGAAATTATAGACCTGTTAGCTTGACATCCGTGGTTGGGAAGTTGTTGGAGTCGATCGTCAAGGATGAGGTTACAGAGTACCTGGAGGCATACGACAAGATAGCCAGAACTCAGCATGGATTCCTTAAAGGAAAATCCTGCCTGACAAACCTATTACAATTTTTTGAGGAAATTACCAGTAGGCTAGACAAGGGAGATGCAGTGGATGTTGTGTATTTGGATTTTCAGAAGGCCTTTACAAGGTGCCACACATGAGGCTACTTAACAAGATAAGAGCCCATGGAATTACGGGAAAGTTACATACGTGGATAGAGCGTTGGCTGATTGGCAGGAAACAGAGAGTGGGAATAAAGGGATCCTATTCTGGTTGGCTGCCGGTTACCAGTGGTGTTCCACAGGGGTCCGTGTTGGGGCCGCTTCTTTTTACATTGTACATCAACGATTTAGATTATGGAATAGATGGCTTTGCGGCTAAGTTTGCTGACGATATGAAGATAGGTGGAGGGGCCGGCAGTGCTGAGGAAACGGAGAGTCTGCAGAGAGACTTGGATAGATTGGAAGAATGGGCAGAGAAATGGCGAATGAAGTACAATGTTGGAAAGTGTATGGTTATGCACTTTGGTAGAAAAAATAAACGGGCAGACTATTATTTAAATGGGGAAAGAATTCAAAGTTCTGAGATGCAACGGGAGTTGGGAGTCCTCATACAGGATACCCTTAAAGTTAACCTCCAGGTTGAGTCAGTAGTGAAGAAGGTGAATGCAATGTTGGCATTCATTTCTAGAGGAATAGAGTATAGGAGCAGGGATGTGATGTTGAGGCTCTATAAGGCGCTGCTGAGACCTCACTTGGAGTACTGTGGGCAGTTTTGGTCTCCTTATTTAAGAAAGGATGTGCTGACGTTGGAGAGGGTACAGAGAAGATTCACTAGAATGATTCCGGGAATGAGAGGGCTAACATATGAGGAACGTTTGTCCGCTCTTGGACTGTATTCCTTGGAGTTTAGAAGAATGAGGGGAGACCTCATAGAAACATTTCGAATGTTAAAAGGCATGGACAGAGTGGACGTGGCAAAGTTGTCTCCCAAGATGGGGGAGTCTAGTACGAGAGGGCGTGACTTAAGGATTGAAGGGCGCCCATTCAGAACAGAGATGCGAAGAAATTTTTTTAGTCAGAGGGTGGTGAATCTATGGAATTTGTTGCCACGGGCAGCAGTGGAGGCCAAGTCATTGGGTGTATTTAAGGCAGAGATTGATAGGTATCTGAGTAGCCAGGGCATCAAAGGTTATGGTGAGAAGGCAGGGGAGTGGGACTAAATAGGAGAAAATGGATCAGCTCATGATAAAATGGCGGAGCAGACTCGATGGGCTGAGTGGTCTACTTCTGCTCCTTTGTCTTATGGTCTTATAATGGTCTGGTACGGCAATTCGAATGCGCAGTAAGGCAGGGAGCTGTGGGCTCAGCTCAATACATTCCATCCCAGCATTATTAGTATCTACAGGAGGTGCTGCCACAGGAAGGCAACATGCATCATCAAAGATCCCCATCATTTCGTCACGCCGTCTTCTCACTGCCCCCATCGGACAGGAGGTACAGAAGCCTGAAGTTCCCCATCACAAGGTTCAGGAACAGTTACCTCCCTTCAGTCATTTAGTTCTTGAACCAACTGGCACATCCCTAATCACTACCTCAGTGTAGCAGCATTATGACCTTCTTCTTCTTCTTCTTCGGTTGTCCATGGAAATCCGATGACGATGTCCACTCCGTTAATAGTGAGATCTTTGATGACTACACAGTCCTATCCTGGACCCACAAGCTCTATTGCAGGTGAGACATGTATATGTAGTAGTGGTGGTGGTGGTAGCTGTGGCAACCATGGTTGCATTTCTCCTGGCTCTCTTCTGCTGTCTTCTGGTTGTTCTTTCCATCTCCAGAATACAAACCCCATTCCTACACAGCTGTTGCCAAGTGGTACGGTCAGCAGCAACCTCCTCCAGGTCCTCCGGTCTGATCTTGCACTTCCTTAAAGCATTCTTCATCTGATCCTTGTAGCGCTCCTTCGGCCCTCCAGCTGAGCGTCGACCATGATGTAGCTGGCCGTATAACACTCTGCGGGGTAGCCGACATGGGGGCATCCTTATCACGTACCCCAGTCACTGCAGCTGACGCTGGGTGATCATGGCCTCAATACTTCTGCAGTTGGTCTTTACAGGTATTTCAGTGTGAAGCACCCGCTCACACCAGGTAATTCCCAGGATGCGCTGGAGGCAGCTTATGTGGAAGCGCTCCAAGGACTTGATGTGACGGCTGTAGGCTACCCAAGCCAGCCTGAAGTTCCCCATCACAAGGTTCAGGAACAGTTACTTCCCATCAATCATTTGGTTCTTGAACAAACTGGCACATCCCTAATCACTAACCCAGTGTAGCAGCATTACAACCACTTTGTAGTAAAATACTGACTTTTGTTCTAATTGTATTTTTTTGTGTGAAATATTGTGTATAATTTATGCCTTTCTGCTTATCTGATGCTCTGTGTCTGTGAGGCTGCTGTAAATTAAGTTTTTGTTAAAGGCGGCGTGGGTAGAAACTCCCATCACATTGATACTGCAATTAGATGTGGACTGGAAGAGCCCTAACTTGTCCGGCTGAGCAACCCAGTGCTGGGAAAAAAGGTGAGGCTGGCTGTCTCTTTATTGACTCACGCCTCCCTCCTTGTGGTAATGTTTGAAGATTTACACTCTGTGATTCGGTGGAGGGGTGCAAAAACTATGAGGGTTATAGATACGGTGGTGGGGTGGAGATACGTCTCTACCAAAGGAGGTGTAAGGCGCTCCTTCCCTCCGCTAGCCTGCAGGTCACCCTTGGGCAAGGTGTAGCACCTGCTAAGCCCCAGTCAGGGTCACATGAAGCAATGGTGGATGGTCGCATGAACAGTTGCTACATATCACAAGTCCTGGTTATGCAATCACTGACGCCAGGCAGACAGTCTCTGAAGAGTATTGATAATGGCTGGGGTCACCCGTCTTGTAAAGACACTGCCCAGCAGAAGGCAATGGCAAACCACTTCTGTAGGAAAATTTGCCAAGAACAATCATAATCATGAGACCATGAGCACTGACATCATATGACATGGCACATAATGATGCTGATGATAGATAAGGAGTGTGTGATGGGACAGTGAAAAAAGGAGCTTTGTTCTATGTCTGACCCATAGCGGTGTAGGAGAATGAGGGGAGATTTGATAAAGGCATACAAAATAATGAAGGGTATAGATAGGGTAAATGCAAGCAGGATATTTCCACTGTGGTTGTGAATAGGTTAAGGAGGAAAGGTGACATGCTTAAGGGGAATGTGAGGAGGAATATCTTCACTCAGAAGTGGTGAGAGTGTGGAAAAAGCTGCTCGTGGAAGGAGTGGATGCGGGGTCAATTTCAACATTTGAGGGAAAAATGAATTCGTACGAGGATGGGAGGTGTATGAGGGCTATGATCCAGGTGCGGGTCGATGGCAGAATAACTGTTCGGCATGGACTAGATGGGCCAAAAGGTCTGATTTGTGGTGTAATGCTCTATGACAAACATACCTACACACATAAACACACAATATCACACAGTCACAAACACACAAAGGTGGCAGGCAGATAGTTGCTTTGCACCAGTGGTTCTTTTCTCATTTAAACCCTCTGGTTTTCAGGTACGGTGTGTCCACTCGTGACAAATCACTGATTTTTACATTGCATCAAAGTGGACACGTTGCTCTCCCCCGTGACAGTGTGTGATTCTCCTGACTACTGATCGAGCAGCCATTGCCTGGCTCCCGCCAACACCTTCAGCCATCCAGTCCTTCACCAGTCCCAGTGAGAAATCAGACATGGAGGTACATGTGTGTACGTGTGTGTGTGTATGTGAGATTTTGCCATTTACTGTGCTGAGATTAGTAATAGTGAATGCAGACATATTTATTAATTTTAAGACATTTCATTGTAAATATTAGTTTAAACATTTAATTTACATTGTCAGAGATTCATTTAATTTCTCCTGAGTTAATGCATCACTTGATGTAATAGAAACTTTGTCCAAAAACGATCAAATTGAACATTGAAAA
Source organism: Mobula birostris (assembly GCF_030028105.1). Taxonomy (NCBI): domain Eukaryota; kingdom Metazoa; phylum Chordata; class Chondrichthyes; order Myliobatiformes; family Myliobatidae; genus Mobula; species Mobula birostris. The sequence goes on along the minus strand of NC_092373.1, from coordinate 204,527,273 downwards.
ATGAATCGAATATAAAAGGTCTGGATAGAGAGAACATGGAGAGGATGTTTCAATATAGAGGGGACGGGTGAGTTTAGGACCAGAGGGCACAGCCTCAGAATAGAGAGATATCCCTTTTGAACAAAAATGGGAAAGAATTTCTTCAGGTAGAGTGTGGTGAATCTGTGGAATTCATTGCCACCCATGGCTGTGCAGGCCAAGTCATTGCGTATATTTAAAGCGGTGGTTGATAATCAGGTTCTTAATCAGTTGGGGTGTCAACAGTTATGGAGAGAAAGCAGGAGAATGGGGTTGAGAGGGATATTACGTCAGCCCATTTGGAAAGACGGAGCAGATCTGATGGGCCAAATGGCCTAATTCTGTCTCATGTCTTTTAGTCTGATGAACTTAAAACAAACAGCCTACAGGTAAGGCTTTACAAAAGATGGCAGCATGGTTGAGTTGAGGATAGGGTAATATTCTTCCAAGATCAGAGCCCCGTGTTGGAAACCCAACGATCTTCGCTTTTATTTTTAGAAGCAGGTTATTTTTTAATCTCTCCTTTGAGAACAGAGTGAAAGAGCTGCAGATGGATTAACAGTCTGACACGGCCTGTTGTGAACACACCTTCCATGGCTGTAACCAACTTTATTAACTTTTCATTAGCTAATAGGATAGTTAATTGTAACAGATGGGAGCCATTTCTGATTCTTTGAGAGAGGAATTGTGGAGTGAGCCATTCAGGGAGCTGAATTAACATTAGCAGGGATACAGTCAGTGACACAGGGTGCTGGGGGAGAGGGGTTACTGAGGGACGGTGTGAGGGAGCTAGATTAACATTAGTGGGGATAGTCAGTGACACAGGGTGCTGGGGAGAGATGGTTACTGAGGAACAGTGTGAGGGATCTGGATTAACGTCAGTGGGATGTAGTCAGTGACACAGGGTGCTGGGGAAGAGGGGTTACTGACGGATACTGTGAGGGATCTGGATTAACATCAGTGGCGACACAGTCAGTGACACAGGGAGCTAAGGGAGGGGGATCACTGAGGGATGGTGTGAGGGATCACTGAGGGATGGGGAGAGGGATAATCAATGCCACAAAATGTTGGCTGAGTGGCAGTATGGGGAAAAAGAAAGATCTCGATGTTCACCATTTCCTGACTTTGCTGATCTGACTGCTCGATAGTGCAGAGGGAGGTGTTGGTCATACACCACAATGCAGAAGGAATCAGGAGAGGTGACAGGAACTGAGAATCAAGGAGGTGAGTGTTATAATCAATTTGTGCAATCATCTGCATCTCCCGGCTGCCTCTCTCGCCCCTTCTGTTCCAGATCCAATAGCTCGTGCTGCGATGAGAACCTGAAGCTGCTCTAAGGCCTGCTTCCGCCTCTGAGAGGGAACAGAGAATGTTGGCGGATGGTTCAGGGTGATAAGACCATAAGACACAGGAGCACAATTAGGCCATTCATCCCATCGAGTCTGCTGCACCATTCCTGATTTATTTTCCCTCTCAGCTCCATTCTCCTGCCTTCTCCACGTAACCTTTGATGCTCTGTGTAACTAAGAACCTGTCAACCTCCGCTTAAATATACTCAGTCACCTGGCCTCCACAGCCGCCCGTGGCAATGAATTCCACAGATTCATCACCCTCTGGCTAAAGAAATTCCTCCTCATCTCTGTTCTAAAAGGACGCCTCCATTCTGAGGCTGTGCCCTCTGGTCCTAGACTCCCCCACCATCGGAAACATCCTCTCCACATCCACTCTATCTGTGCCCTCTGGTCCTAGACTCCCCCACCATCGGAAACATCCTCTCCACATCCACTCTATCTGTGCCCTCTGGTCCTAGACTCCCCCACCATCAGAAACATCCTCTCCACATCCACTCTATCTGTGCCCTCTGGTCCTAGACTCCCCCACCATCGGAAACATCCTCTCCACATCCACTCTATCTGTGCCCTCTGGTCCTAGACTCCCCCACTATCAGAAACATCCTCTCCACATCCACTCTATCTGTACCCTCTGGTCCTAGACTCCCCCACTATAGGAAACATCCTCTCCACATCCACTCTGTCAAGACCTTTCAATGTTCGATAGGTTTCAATGAGATTGCACCCCTGCCCCCAAGCTTGTAAACTGCAGTGAGTACAGGCCCAGAGCTAGCAAACATTCCTCAACTGTTCAACCTTTAATTCCCAGACTCATTCTTATGAACCTCCTCTGGCCTCTCCCCAATTCCAGCACATCTTTTCTTAGATAAAAGGCCCAAAACTGCTCACAATGCTCCAAGTGCGGTCCAACCACGAGTGTGAGGTTCTGATTGGGCACACCTGTGTAGTCAATGCGCGCTTAACCATTAAAATACACATTGGGCATGGGTATCCACCATGTCAGCGGGGAAATGATTGACAGATCTAGGCTCATTCACTTGGACAAGGGGGCAGGTGTCCCGTACCAAGCCTGAGAAACTGTCCAATCAGGTAATAGTATTATACGCAAAACTCATATTATGCTGCATGGTAATGCAGTGGTAAGCAATTGTCATCAGGGTGTAATTCCAGCTATTGTCTGTACGTTCTCCCCATGACCATGTGGGTTTCCTCCGGGTGCTCTGGTTTCCTGCCACATTCCAAAGACATACGGATTAGGGTTAGTGAGTTGTGGGGATGCTCTGTTGGTGCTGCAAGCGTGACAAACCTTGCGGCTGCCCCCAGCACATCCTCAGACTGTGACATAAATAACATATTTCACTGTATGTTTTGATCTAGGCGTGATATAATTAATAAACTAATCTCAATGAGAAAGGCCACTTGTGATGTCCGGTGATTGGTGTACAACTGTAAAAGGCACATTTGTTCCCCCGAGTGTTCTACGGGGGAAAGAGAGACTTAATGGAAGGATTCCAAACCGGGGCGGGGGGTAGGGGTCAGCAACTCGGGAAGACAGGTTTCATGTCAGTGGCATGCGGGAGGAACTCAGTAGGTCAGGCAGCACCTATGGAAAGGAATAAAGAGTTGATGTTTTGGCCGAGACCCTTCACCAGGGCTGGAAAGAAAGGGGGAAGAAGCCAGAACAAGTAGGTGGGGGAAGGAAAAGGAGTACAAATTGGCAGGCGATAGGTGAGACCAGGTGGGTGGGGGAGGGGGATGAAGTAAGAAGCTGGGAGGTAATAGGTGGAAAGGTAAAAGGCTGGAGGAGAAGGAATTCAGTAGGAGGGAACTATGGACCATGGGAGAAAGGGAAGGAGGAGGGCAGGGGGAGATGATAGGCAGGTGAGAAGAAGTGGTGAGAGGCTAGAGTGGGGAATTGAAGAAGATGGAAGGAGAAGCGGGAAGAAATTACCAGAAGTTGGGGAAATTGGTTTTCATGCCAGCAGGTTGGAGGCTAGCCAGACAGAACATGAGGTCAGTAGAAGAGGGAACTAGATTAACAACTGAACATGGTAGCAGATTCATCAGATAACATGGTAAAATGGATCAGCAAATTTGTGGACAACACCAAGATTGGGGGTGTATTGGACAACGAGGAAGGCTATCATGGCCTGCAGCAGGTTCTGGACCAGCTAGAAAATGAGCTGAAAAATGGCTGATGGAATTTTATGCAGACAAACGTGAGACGTTCAACTTTGGGAGGACAAATCAGGACAGGAGTAACACAGTGAGCAGTAGGGAAGTGAGGAGTGTGGTAGAACAAAGTGATCTGGGAATACAGATCCGTAATTCCTTGAAAACGGCATTATGAGCAGATAGGATTGTAAAGACAGCTTTTGGCACATTGGTCTTCATAAATCAAAGTACTGAGTACAGGAGTTGGGATGCTGTGTTGAAGTTGTATAAGATGTTGGTGATGCCTAATTTGGAGTATTGTGTGCAGTTTTGGTCACCTACCTACAGGAAAGATGAAAATAAGATTGAAAGAGTCAGAAAAAATTGACAAGGATGTCGCCAAGATTTGGGGATCTGAGTTACAGGGAGAGGTTGAATAGGTTAGGACTTTGTTCCATTGAGTGGAGGGGATTTGATTAAGGTGTAACAAAGTATTACAGGTATAGTATGGTAAACGCAAGCAGGCTTTTTCTACTGAGGTTGGGTGAGACTAGAACTGGAGATGATAGGTTAGGGGTGAAAGGTGAAATACTTAAAAGGAACCTGAGGGTGGTGTGAGTGTGGAATGAGGTGCTAATGGAGGTGGTGGATGTGTGTTCAATTGTAACATTTAAGAGAAGTTTGGTTAAGTACATAGATGGGAGTGGTATGGAGGGCTATAGTCCAGGTACGGGTTGATGGGATTGGACAGAACAATATTTCAGCATGGACTAGATGGGCCAAAGGGGTGCTTCCTCTACTGTAGTGCTCTATGATTCTAATCATCGACAGTAAATTAAGGGATGAGATCTTGTACTTCTGTGGTCGAGATGCTAGCTCACACATATATCCCAACCTGGCAGGGGAACTATTTCACTTGCAAAACAGATCCTGATTGAAGAATCAGTTGTAAGACATTGGCAATGCAGTCTGATTTTGTAAAGCTGATTTTCAGATAATTAGTTATGTTATACAAGGAAACAGTGGTAAGAACTGAATAATTATCCGTGATCAGCAGTCATAATTAACAGATTTTCTTGTTGCTCATTGATCATTTCCTGAGAGATCGCATCATCACAGATCCTCACAAACCCTTATTGTAAAAGACAGTCTTGCTCTGTGTCGCTGACTGGATCTCCAGCTCCAGTTTCGAAGTTTCAATCTGCAAAGTACAATGAAAGGGGATGAAGATTCAAGGGCAATAGTCTTAGTGCAGTCTAAATGTTTCTGCCCTTCTTGCCTGAGTATACATTCTTGTCCTCTGATCAGTCCTGACAAGTTGGGGTCTGGGGTAGATCAGCTGCGATCATATTGAACGGTGGTGTAGTGGGTGGCGGGGTGGAGATATGTCTCTACCGAAAGAGGTGTAAGGCACTCCTTCCCTCCGCTAGCCTGCGGGTTACCCTTGGGCAAGGTGTAGCACTTGATTAGACCCGCCCCATCAGGGTCATGTGAAGTCATGGGAGCAGGTGGTGGATGGTCATATGAGCAGCTGGTACATATCACGAGTCCCGGTTATGCGACCACTGATTCCAGGCTGACAGTCTCTGAAGAGTATTGATAATGGCTGGGGTCACCCATCTTGTAAAGACACAGCCCAGAAGAGGGCAATGGCAAATCACTTCTGTAGATTTTGCCAAGAACAATTATGGTGATTAGACCATGACTGTCCACGTCATTCAACAGAATACTTAATGATGACAAGTGCCGGCTTGAGCTCTGGGATAGATCAGCTGTGATCATATTGAACAGTAATGTAGCCTTAAGGGGCAAAGTTTAAATTGGTAAATCCATCTATCATTGTGACATATACTGAGCTGGAGAGAAAAACTTTGTTTTATATGTTGTTCATGTCATTTCATTACATCAATACATTGAGCTAGTACATGATACAATGGGCAGTCCAGTAATGTCGTACTTTCAGACTTTTGTATCTTCTGCCCAATGGGAGAGGAGAGAAGAGAGAATTTCCAGGGTGGGTGGGGTCTTTGATAAATCTGGTGCTTTACTGAAGCAGTGGGAAGTGTGGACTGAGTCCATGGAGGGGAGGCAGGTTCCTGTGATGTGCTGAGCTGTGTGCACAACTCTGCAGTTTCCAGTGCTTGTGGGCAGAAGAATTGCCGTACCAAGCCGTGATGTATCTGAACCGGAAACTTTCTATGAAGCATCAATACAAAGTTGTGAGTGTCAAAGGGGACATGTTGAATTCCTTTAGCCTCTTGTAGAATCAGAATCAGATTTAATATCACTGGCACCTGCCATGAAATTTGCTGTTCTGTGGCAGCAGTACATATTATAAAATCTATAATTAGAGTATATATATAAAGAGTTAAATTAAATAAATAGTGCAAAAAGGGATGGAAAAATTGAGGAAGTTAGCGCTGAGAAGAGGGCATTTACTGGATGATGGGGGTCCTTAATGAAGAATGCCACCTTTTTGAGGTATCACCTTTTGAAGGTGTCCTGAAGGCTAGGGAAGCTAGTGCCCATGATAGAGCTGAGTGAGTTTATAACTTTCTGCAGCTTATATTGATACTGTGCAGTAGCCTCCCACCCCCACACCAGACAGTGATACAGCCAGTTAGCCAGTCAGATACAGCAGCTGTGTCACTGCCGAACCTCTCACCACAGCGCTAAGCAGTATTGCATCCGTATTGTACTGTCTCAGCACTTTTATATTTGTGTGCTGTAGAACTTTTTTATTCGCAGTTATTTTGTAAATAAATCTATTCTTTGCATTTCTGGTCTGATGCTAAATGCATTTCATTGGCTTTGTATCTGCACTCGGCACAATGACAATAAAGTTAAATCTAATCTAGAATGCTCTACACAGTACATCTGTAGAAAATTTACAAGCGTCTTTGGTGACATATCAAATCTCAAAGTAGAGGTACTGGCGAGCTTTCTAACCCCTGTTCTCCTGAAGAATTGATAATGGGCAGACATTTGTCAGGCTGTGTACAATCAAAAGAAAATCTGCAGATGCTGGAAATCCAAGCAAAACACTTGACACTTCAGATCACATTTCTTCCCTGGAGGCCTGCATTTTAGGAGTTCCTCCAGCATTTTAAGGTTGTGTACAATGTAGCGAAAGGTTTGGTTATCTAGTCTGTTGGGAAGGACAAAAAAATGAAACGTTGATTAGGTGGAGCAAATCTACAGCATGGAGGGGGTCAGAAGATCTCAGTGTCCTTGTACATGAAGCAAATTTTCAGGAAAGGTACAGTAAGTAATTATAAACACAAATGGAATATCAGCATTAATTGCCAAACGGATGGAGTATAAATCTGTACAACTCTCTAAGGTGCTATTGAAAGCACACCTTGAGTGTGGTGTACACTTTGATCTAGTTAGATTATGAAGACACGCAGTCCTCTTTTATTGTCATTTAGTAATGCATGCATTAAGAAATGATACAATATTTCCTCCGGTGTGATATCACAAAACACAGGACAGACCAAGACTGAAAAAACTGACAAAACCACATAATTATAACATATAGTTACAACAGTGCAACAATACCATAACTTGATGAAGTCCATGAGCACAGTAAAAAGTTCAGAGTTTCTCAAATGTCCCACATCTCACGCAGACGGGAGAAGGAAGAAAAACCCTCCCTGCCATGCCCAACCACAATCCGTCCCTGAGTCATCCGAAAACTTTGAGCCTCCAAATCAGCTCTCCGACACCGAGTACTGAGCGCCATCTCTGTCCGAACGATTCGACCTCAATCTCGGTCGCCAACAGCAGGCAAAGCCGGGGATTTTGAGGCCTTCCCTCCTGAAGATTTCCGACTGCGCAGTAACGACAGCAGCGAACGAGCGTTTCAGAAATTTCTCCAGATGTTCCTCTGTGCTTTCACGTCCATTCTCCATCAAATCAGAATTGTCCACGGCCCCTATTTAACGGATACGATATCATTTCTCACTGGAGGGCTGCGCACGTGCGGTGCGCTGCTCTCTCTCCTCCCGCCTGTTAAAGAGGCATGCACTTGAATTTCAGGCTGTTCAGGGATCCTTGGTTCTTTGGGTTGACTGTTTACTCTGACAATCCCCTGCAGAACCTGATAATTCTCAGTATGATTATATTTCATGTGTGTTCCAGGTGAGATATGATATACTGAAATATGCATCCGGAGGCAACTTTATTAGGCACACCTGTACACTTGCTCATTGATGCAAATATCCAGTCATCCAATCATGTAGCAGCAACTCAACGCATAAAAGCTTGCAGACATGGTCAAGAGGTTCAGTTCTTGTTCAGACCAAACATCAGAATGAGGAAGAAATGTCTTTGACTGTGGAATGATTGTTGGTGCCAGACGGGGTGGTTTGAGTATCTCAGAAACTGCTGATCTCCTGGGATTTTCATGCTTAACAGTCTCTTGAGTTTACAGAGAATGATGTAAAAAACAAAAAAAAAATCCAGTGAGCGGCAGTTATGAGGGAGAAAATGCTTTGTTAATGAGAGAGGTCAGAGGAGAATGGCCAAACTGGTTCAAGCTGACAGAAAGGTGACAGTAACTTAGGTATCCACACGTTACAACAGGAGAGCATCTCTGAATGCACAACACATCGAACCTTGAAGTGGATGGGCTACGGCCGCAGAAGACCACAAACGTACACTCAATGGTTACTTTATTGGGTACAGGAGGTGCCTCATAAAGCAGCCACTAAATGTATCTAGTTCTCCCCCAAATTAGGAGGTTGCGAAAGGTGCTATATAAATTTTTGTTTGCGCGTGTGTGAGGAATGGTTTGCTGGCAAGGCAGCTGAGAGCATTTGGCATCGGTGGAACTGTACCCCAGCAAGGAGCCATCGCCGTCTGGAGAAGAGGAAAGAAAATCTGTAAAAAAAAATGCAGCGCCGTCACCAAGTCAGATCCAGGCGTAAAGCAGTGGGCTTTTGTTTCTTTAATTCAGTTTGTTTTCAGTTCTCGGCAAGCCGTCAACGCAGCAGTGAGCAGACAGTACATGAAAGGTTAATCAAGTCAGTACCTAATGAGTCACATAATAAAGACGAGAGTAGTTTCAGCACGACAACAGCCTCTGCTCCACAGGTGTCTGTCCTCACGACAGCTAGCAACAACGGTTTTCTGTGCAAGTTAATATCTGTGTGCCCAGAAACCGAGGAGTCTTCCTCCGAAATCTCACTGCCATACCAGGAAGCCAACCAATCTCAACACCACCAGCATTAAAAAAAAAACAGACGTGAAATGAGAATTTGTCATTCTAGGGAAACGGAAGGAATGCTCTTTAGTGATCAGACTAAAAGGATTGAGGTCAAGGTTCTGGAGCAGTGATTGGGTGCAAAGGAAGTTTGCTAGGGTGCTGCCAGGATTAGAGAATGTTAGCCATAAAGATCGAAGGTTAGCTTTAGTAGTGCGTCGAAACACACAGTGAAATGTGTCGTTTGCCTCAATGGCCAACACAATCCAAGGGTGTGCTGGGGGCAGCCTGCAAGTGTTGCTACGCCTCTGGTTCCACAACTTACTAACCCTAATTCCTGTCACAAGCAAGAGAAAATCTGCAGATGCCGGAGATCCAAAGCAACACACACACATAATGCTGGAGGAACTCAGCAGGTCAGGTAGCACTTATGGAAAAGAGTACAGTCGACGTTTCGGACCGAGACTCTTCATCAGGACTGTAAACCTAACTCCCCTCCACCGTCGCCGGCAGCCCATTCCACGCACTCACCACTCTCTGTGTAAAAAACTTACCCCTGACATCTTCAGAATGTGGGAGAGAACTGGAGCAGCTAGAGGTAACTCGTGTAGTCACGGGGAGAATGTACAAACTCTATTTGAACTTGCGGTGCTGTAATAGTGTTACGCTAACCCTTACGCTACCGTGTTCTATGGTTCAATTTAATATCAGAGAATGTATACAGTATATAATCTGAAATACTTACTCTTCGTAGACATCCATGAAACAGAAAAAAACCCAAAGAATATATGACAGAAACTTCATGACTCCAAAGCCCCCTTCCTCCTCCCACAGACAGGAAGCAGTAAAAGCCTCAACTCTTCCTTCAGTTGCCTTGTAAGTGTGTGTGTGTGTGTGTGTGTGTGTAGTTTCTGTGTATGTGCGTGTGTGCGGAGGGAACTGTGGGCCCTGAGGAGAGTTGTAGAACAGAGGGACCTAGAGAACAACTACAGTACACAGTTCACTGAAAATGGTGTCACAGGTAGACCAGGTGGTGAAGAAGGCATTTGGCATGCTGGCCTTCATTTGTCAAGGCACTGAGTATAAAAGTTGGGATGTTATGATGAAGTTGCACAACTTTTTCAGGTATTTGGAATACCGGGTTCAGCTTTGGTCGCCGTGTTGTAGAAAAGACGTCAATACATTACAAAGAGTGTAAAGAAGATTAACAAGAATGTTTCCAGGATTCAAGGAGTTGATTTACAGGAAGAGTTGGGACTTTATTCCTTGGAAGCTGAGGGATTACATTGGAGCAGGGGACCCCGGTGTTTCTTAAGTTACGGACCCCTACCGTTAACCGAGGGGTCCGTGGAGCCCAGGTTGGGAAATGCTACCTTAGAGAACATTTGGGCAGGTACATGGATAAGAAAGGTGCAGAGGGATGTGGGCCTAACTCGGGCAAATAGGACTAGCTTAGACAGGCACCTTTGTTGGCACGGACCGGTTGGGCGAAAGGGCCTGTTTCTGAAGTAACATACACAAATGCTGGAGAAACTCAGCCGGTCAAGCAGCCTCTGTTGAGAGGAACAAACAGTCGACATTTTGGACCATGAACCATCCTCCTGCATTTTGTGTATGTGTTACTCTGGATTTCCAGCATCTCTTGTGTTTATGATCTGTTCCTGTTCTGTGTATCTCCTCTCTCACTGTGAAACGGAAACACCTCTTTTTCTCTTATTAGGGAAAGAGAGAGCCTGTGGTATGTCAAATACTGGGTGAATGAGTAGTTTTTGGGGTCCTGCGTCTTTGCTGATGTTTTGCTGCACGCTTAAGTGCTCGGTGGTGGGTAAGCTGATGTTTTTTTTTGCTGGTGGAGGAGGGAGGATTGTTGCTTTGCTGCTGCTTATGTGCGGGAGGGGGAGCTGGGGGGGTGCTGTGGGGTTCTAACATTTAACTGTCATTTATTCTTTGTGGGCACTCCTCTGTTTTCATGGATGGTTGCGAAGAAAAGGAATTTCAGGATGTATATCGTATACATTTCTCTGACATTAAATGTACCTTTGAAACTTTTGAAACCTTTAAACTCTTTGACTCAATAACTGCACGAAGTTTCAACTAAAATTATGGCCGCAAACAGTCCTTCCAGGTTAGGCAACACGTCACCTGTAGGGGTCATCTACTATATCCGGTGCTCCCGATGTGGCCTCTTGTATATCGGTGAGACCTGATGTAGATTAGGATACTGTTTCGCTGAACACCTATGCTCCGTCTGCCAGAAAAAGCGGGATCTCCCAGTGGCCAATTCCACCTCCCATTCCCATTTGGGTATGTCCATCCATGGCGTCCTCTACTATCACAATGAGGCCGCACTTAGGATGAAGGAGCAATACCTTATTTTCCTTCTGGGTAGCCTCCAACCTGATACATGAACATCGATTTCTCAAACTTCTGGTAATGCTCCCCCTTCTCTGTTTCCCATCCTTTTATCCCTCTCTGCCGCTTCTTGCCACTGCTCCTCCCCCTTTTTCTTTCTTCCATGGCCTTCTGGTCTCTCCTATTTGACTCCACCTTCTCCAGCCCTGTATCTCTTTCACCCATCAACTTCCCAGTTCTTCACTTCACTGCCTCCCTCTCTCAGTTTCACCAATCATCTTGTGTTTCTTTCTCTCCTCCCTTCTAACTCTGAGTCACCTTTTTCCTCCAGCCCCGCTGAAGAGTCTTGGCCTGAAACGCCAACTGTCCTTTTTTGCATTGATGCTGCCTGGCCTGCTGAGCTCTTGCAGCATCTTGTGTGTGATGTTTTCACTGATTCTATTGTGTTTCTTGTTTTTACTGTGCATGACTGCAAGGAAACAAATCTCAACATTGGGTATGGTGACATAATGGAATTTGATAATAAATTTATTTTCAAATAGCTACAATGTGGGGCAACATGGTAGTGAGTGGTTAGCACAATGCTTTACAGGACAAGTGACAAGTGACCAATTCTTGCCACTGTCTGTAAGGAGCTCACACATTTTCCCTTGACCGTGTCGGTTTCCTCCGAGTGCTCCAGTTTCCTCCCACCGTCCAAAGGTTAATTGGTCATTGCAAACTGTCCCTTGATTAGGCTAGGGATAAATCGAGGGATTGAGGGGTGGCATAGCTTGAAGGGCTGGAAGGGCTTATTCTACACTGTATTTCAACACATAAATAAATAAATAAATAAATTTACTTTGAACTTTGACTGTCAGCTTTAAACTTATTCTCCAGATAAGCACCCCAACACCACAGTGTTCTGGGTGAAAGTACTGGCCTGTATAATACGCTTAAATTTCTATCCACAAATCTCTCCGATTGACAATGATTTTGTTCTCCTTTACACTGCGTACAGGAAATGACATTAAACAATCCTGAATCTTGAATCAACTGAGTCAAGCTGATATTCATCACAAGTATCCATAACAACCACGAGTCACCATGTTCCCCTCCCCACCCACCCCATGCCAAAAAGCACACAGGGAGACTAGCTCAGTAATTATTGCACTAATTGGCCATCGCAGCCCCTCCACCTCCCTCTACTCACACCCCATCCTCACACCACAGATGTGGGAATATGGCATTCAGTCATTGGTCCCTGTATTGTGTGAGCAAGACTTCTACATTTGCTGGCAATCCTGTATTTGAATAAAAGATAAAATATAGAACGGTACAACACAGTACAGCGTTGTGCCGAGTTTTTAACCTACTCCAAGATCAATCTAACCTTTCTCTCCCACATAGAGCTCCATTTTTCTTTCATCCATTTGCCTATCTAAGAGTCTCTTAAATGTCCCTAATGTATCTGCCTCTACCAGAATCAGAATCAGGTTGAATATCACTGACGTATGTCATGATACATAATAATATAATCTGTAAATTACAGAAAGATATATGTATGTGTGTGTGTAAAGTTAAATTAAATACATAGTTCAAAAATAAAAGCAAAATAGTGAGGTAGTGTTCATGGGTTCAATGTCCATTTACAAATCAGATAGCAGAGGGGAAGAAGCTGTTCCTAAATGGCTGAGTGTGTGCCTTCAGGCTTCTGTACCTCCTCCCTGATGGTAGCAGTGAGAAGAGGGCACGTCCTAGATGGTGAGGATCCTTGATAATGGATGCTGCCTTTCTGAGGCATCTGCTCTTGATGATGTCCAGGAGCCGGGGGGGGTGCTGGTGCCCATGATGGAGCTGACTGAGGTTACCCATTTCTGCAGCTCTTTCTGATCCTGTGCAACGCCTCGATACCGGGCCGTGATGCAACCAGTTAGAATGCTCTCCACGGTTGGACCCAGGATAGATCCTCAGAGATCTTATCACCCAGCAGCGCCCTACCACCACCCCTGGTAGGTACTTCATGCACCTACAACTCTCCATGTAAAAAACCCTACCTCTTACATCCTCCTCCTACTACTACTACGTCGACTCAGTCGTTGTGTCAGGTCAGGGCCTTGCCTTGCTGCTGGTACCACGCAGCCCAGTACCGCCTGTCTCGGGTCGGGTTGTCGGCGACTCAACTGGCTCACCCCCGGTGCACTCCGGTTAACCAGGAAGGAGGGTGTGTAGGCATCCAGCAGGACTGAAAACAAAACCTGTCAGAGGGCGGATGAGCTCTTTGTGAGTCAATGGCCACCTACTGTCTGTGTGAGGAGTGGCGCACCACACAGTCTTTCGTTTCGCGCCTTGTAAGGCAAGGCAAGGCATAAGACCTCCAATCACCTTAAAATTTTGTTCCCTCATATTAGGCATTTCTGCCCTGGGCTGCACACTCTTTCTATCATTGTATCATTTTGTATGCCTCTATCAAGTCACCTCTCGTCCTCTTTCATCCCAGAGAGAACAGCCCTAGCTCACTCTACCTACCCCTTTAAAATATGCTCTCCAGTCCAGACAGCATCCTGATAAATCTCCTTCGCACCCTCTCTAAAGCGTCCACATCCTTCCTATAATGAAGTGACACAATTGAACACAATTTTCTAAGTGTAGTCTAACCTTGCGGCTCTTGAAATTAACCCCCCAACTACTGCCATAGTTGGATGCATCAGCAAGGGAGATGAGGCTGAGTACAGGACTACGGTAGAAAACTTTGTCACATGGTGTGAGCAGAATTATCTGCAGCTTAATGTGAAAAAGACTAAGGAGCTGGTGGTAGACCTAAGGAGAGCTAAGGTACCAGTGACCCCTGTTTCCATCCAGGGGGTCAGGGTGGACATGGTGGAGGATTACAAATACCTTGGGATACGAATTGACAATAAACTGGACTGGTCAAAGAACACTGAGGCTGTCTACAAGAAGGGTCAGAGCAGTCTCTATTTCCTGAGGAGACTGAGGTCCTTTAACATCTGCCAGATGATGCTGAGGATGTTCTTCGAGTCTGTGGTGGCCAGTGCTATCATGTTTGCTGTTGTGTGCTGGGGCAGCAGGCTGAGAGTAGCAGACACCAACAGAATCAACAAACTCATTTGTAAGGCCAGTGATGTTGTGGGGATGGAACTGGACTCTCTCACGGTGGTGTCTGAAAAGAGGATGCTGTCCAAGTTGCATGCCATCTTGGACAATGTCTCCCATCCACTACATAATGTACTGGGTGGGCACAGGAGTACATTCAGCCAGAGACTCATTCCATAGAGATGCAACCCAGATCGTCATAGGAAGTCATTCCTGCCTGCAGCCATCAAACTTTACAACTCCTCCCTTGGAGGGTCAGACACCCTGAGCCAATAGGCTGGTCCTGGACTTATTTCATAATTTACATATTACTATTTAACTATTCATGGTTCTATTACTATTTATTATTTATAGTGCAACTGTAATGAAAACCAATTTCCCCCGGGATCAATAAACTATGACTATGACTATGACTACTGTGGAACTATTCATTAAATGTATCAGAAATAAAAAGCAAAAGCACCTCTTTGCTTCAGAAAATGAGCTGCATTACCCTCTCCACCCTGTTCCATGGTACAGATAGATTATAACTGAATAACACACACAAAATGCTGGAGGAAATCAGCAGGTTAGGCAGCATCCATGCAAATGAATAAACAGCTGGCATTTTGGGCCGAGACTCTTCATCAGGACTGGAATGGAAAGGAGGCAGAAGCCAGCATAAGAAGGTGGGGAGAGGGTAAGGAGTACAAGTTACCAGGTGATGAAGTCAGGTGAGGGGGAAAATAGGTGGGTGGGGGATGGTTTATGAAGTAAGAGGCTGGGAGGGGATAGGTGGAGAAGGTAAAGGTGAAATCTGAGAGGACTGTGGACTATGGGAGGAAGGGAAGGAGGAGGGGAATCAGAGGGAGGTGATGGACTGGCAAAGAGAAGAGAAGGAGTGAGAGGGGAACCAGAATGGGGAATGGATAAAGAGAAAATGGTGGGGGGGGGGAGAAATCATGGAAGTTAGAAAAATCGATGGTCATACCACCAGATTGGAGGCAGAATACGAGGTGTTGCTTGTCCATTTTGAGTTTGGCCTCATCGTGGCAGTAGATGAGGCCACGGTAATGGGAAGTCAAATTGAAATGGGTGGCCACTGGGAAATCCTGCCATTTGTGGCTGACGGGTGAAAAAGTGAAAAATCAAGACTGAGCTTTGTCTTAAATCACTTACTTGCTATTAAAAACCCTATTTAGCAAAATCCATTTAAACACACCCATCTGATGAAAATTCTCAGCCCAACATGGTGACTGTTTACTCTTTTACATAGATGCTGCCTGGCCTGCTGAGTTCCTCCAGCATTTTGTGTGTGTGTGTGGAAGGAAATATGGCATTGTGGTCAAGCTTACAACCTAGACATTGACATGGGAGAGGGTCAAGAGGAGGTTCCTGAGAATGATCCTGAGAATAAAAGGGTTAATGTATGAGGAGAGTATGATGGCTCTGTGCCTGTACTCACTGGAGTTTAGAAACATGAGGGGATATCTCATTGAAACTGAATAAGTATTTTGCATCGGTCTTCACTGTGGAAGACACCAGCAGTATGGTGGAAGTTCCAGGTATCAAGGGTCTCGAAGTGTGTGAAGTTACCATGACTAGAGAGAAGGTTCTTGAGAAAATGAAAGGTCTGAAGATAGGTAAGTCACCTGGACCAGATGGTGTACTGAAAGAGGTGGCTGAAGAGATTGTGGAGACATTAGTAATGATCTTTCAAGAATCATGATATTCTGGAATGGTTCCGGAGAACTGGAAAACTGCAAATGTCATTCCACTCTTCAAGAAGAGAAGAGGCAGAAGAAAGGAAACTATAGGCCAGTTAGTCTGTCCTCAGTGGTTGGACAGATATTTGAGTTGATTATTAAAGATGAGATCTCAGGCACTTAGAGATGCGTATATGATAAAATAGGCCGTAGTCAACATGGTTTTCTCAAGGGAAAATCTTGCCTGACAAATTTGTTGGAATTCTTTGAAGAAATAACAAGCAGAATAGACAAAGGAGAATCAGTTGATGTTGTGTACTTGGATATTCAGAAGGCCTTTGACAATATGTCACACACGAGGCTGCTTAACAAACTATGAACCCATGGTATTACAGAACAGATACTAGCATGGATAAAGCAGTGGCTGATTGGTAGGAGGCAAAGAGTGGGAATAAAGGGAGCCTTTTCCGACTGGCGTCCGGTGGCTAGTGGTGTTCCACAGGAGTCTGTGTTGGGACAGATTCTTTTTATGTTATATGTCAATGATTTGGATGATGGAATTGATGGCTTTGTTGTAAAGCTTGAGCAATATGAAGATAGGTAGCTTTGAGGAAGTAGAGAGGCTACAGTAAGATTTAGGCAGATTAGGAGAATGGACAAAGAAACGGCAGATGGAAGTCAGGAAGCGTATGGTCATGCCCTTTGGCAGAAGAAATGAAAGGGTTGACTATTTTCTAAATGAATAGAAACTACAAAAAACTGACTTAAAAAGGGACTTAGAAAACCTACAGTACAATACAGGCCCTTCAGTCCACAACGCTGTGCCGTCCTTGGGAGTCCTTGTGTGGGATTTCCTAAAAGTTACTTTGCAGGTTCATTTTGTGGTGAGGAAGGCAAATTCAATGTAAGCATTGATTTCAGGAGGACTAGAATATAAAAGCAAAGATGTAATATTGAGACTTTATAAAGCACTGGTAAGGCCTCACTTGAAGTACTGTGAGCAATGTTGGGCCCCTTTTCTTGGAAAGGATGTGTTGAAACTGGAGAGAGCACAAAAGAGGTTCACAAAAAATGATTCCAAGATTGAATGGCTTAGATTGAATAGAGGTTTGACTATTTAGAACTGAAATGAGGCGTAATTTCTTCAGCTACAGGGTGGTGAATCTGTGGAATTCATTGTCACACACATCTGTGGAGGTCAAGTCATTGGGTGTAGTAAAGAGGAAGCTGGTAAGTTCTGAATTGGTAAGGGTGTCAAAGACCATGGCAGAGCAGACTCGATGGGCTGAATGGCTTGATTCTGCTCCTATGTCCTATGGTCCTACAAAATCCTACCTTGGTGCCTCACCGTGGCGTAGGAGGAACACTGGCCGAACATCAGCGAAGCACGGCGGAGATGCATTCTCTGGCAGGTCTAACTTAGCCGTGAAGGTGGTGTTCCATCGGTATACAACTAGACTAGATCTAGTAGAAGGATCGTGGCTAGCTAAGTCAAGGAGGTGAGCATGCCTTTGTTACTTCGCAGGCTATGCCTCTTCAGGCAAAGGCTGCACCCAACGAGGATGCCGGCAGCAGGGCGTCTGATGGTGTCTGTGGCAGATGAATCCAAAAGGGTCAATGGTACAGTCACCCCGGTGGCATGCGGAGGAACCAGAGTGCTGGCCAACGGACGGCATCACTAGACTGGTTAGTTGTCACTGCGGGGCAGCTTCCTTCTCCGCTAAGTCTGTTACACTCTTGTGTACCTCTTAGCATCAGATCAAGTGGCAAGAGAGGGTACCAGATGTGGAGGTGCTCAAACGTGCTGGGACAGTCAGAGAAGAATCGTTCATTACAGCTTCTCAGCTGTGTTGGACTGGTCATGTCACAAGAATGAGCGATGATCGTTTACCCAAAGCTGTTTTCTCTTGCGAGCTACACAAAGTAAAGAGGAAGCACGGTGGTCAGAAGCTGCGCTACAAAGATGTGCTCAAGCACCATATGAAGAACGCTGACATGAATGTCAACACCTGGGAGAAAGATGCTTTGGACAGAAGAAGTTGGCACTGCATTGTCAAGAAGTCAATCCCAGCTATCGAGGAGAAAAGGCAGAAGAAATATGACTGGTGCTAGACCAGTCAAATCACAAATGCAACTGATGTGGGAGACAGTGCCGATCCAGTGCTGGTCTTGTGGCCCATAAACGTGCCTGCAGAGACTAAACTCTCAGCACAGTCAACATCGAAATCGATGGACAACCGAAGAAGAAGAAGAAGATGTCCTATGGTCTTATACCAAGTATTGCAGAGGCATGGAGTGGCAGATGGAATACATGTGGGGAAGTTTGATTTTATGCACTTTGGTAGGGTGAATAAAGGCAGAGGTATTTTATAAGAGGGGAACAATTAAGAAACTGGAGGTGTAGAGAAATGTGGGAGTCCAAGTTCAGGAGCCCTCACGGTTAGTGTGCCAGTTGAGTCAGTATCCTGTTTCAGTTCAGTTGGTTTTCAACCCTCACGGGAGAGGCGTCCAGGCCATCGTACTGTACTGGGGACGGCGCAGTGCCGCTGTGGCTGACTGAAGATTTCAAGCTGGTCGGGAGATGATTTTGGTGGGCTGGGAGGTCTGGACTATACACATGAGTATTCTGCATCATTGTATTTTTACTAATGTGCTTGTATATGTGAGGTCTGGGCCTCAAAGCCACGGTGTAGCCTAACAGACGTTGGGGTGGGACGACGGATGATATGGGTGGTCTGGGGGGTCTGGACTATCTACATGCATACTCTGTGTCATTGTATGTTATTGATATTCTATATGAGTTTGTTAACTTACACGTGCGAGGACAGTGCATCACGCCATGGTGTTGCGGGGGGTTGGGAGGGGGGGGTTGCTGTTGGGACTCTCGTTCCATGAGTGGGTACAAGTGTGTGATTGTTGGTACTGTGTTTTAGGACCTTGACCTCAGAGTAACACTGTCTCGTTTGGCTATATTCATGAGTATTCATGTATGGCTGAATGACAGTTAAACTTGAATTGAATTGAATATTAAAGCAGTATATAAAACAAATGTGTACAGCTGGGGACTGTTCCTTGTGGAATTTACGCACCAGCCTTAAAAAGCGAGTGGGGCCTGTTGGGACTTGTCTGTGGAGCGGGAGATCATGGGCTGAGTTGGAGAAACTTCCATGTGGACTTTATGTGCTGGTTTTAAAAAGCGAGTGGGGCCTGTCGGGACTTGTCTGCGGAACAGGAGATTGCCTTGGTTAATAGTAACTAGGGTTAGTTAGCAGGGTCCAATAAAAGGAAGCGAGGTTTAAGCGGAGTGGCCATTGTGTGCTTGGGCGAAAACTTGGGAGGATGTACAGACTCTGCAGGGAACGGCGTCGGAATTGAACTCCAGAGTGCCCTGAGCTGTAATAGTGTTGCACTAACTGCAATGCTACCTTGGTGCCCACAATATAAGACCATCGGTGTGATCCTGAGGCTTTATAAGGCATCGATCAGACTGCACTTACAGCAGTTTTGGGCCCCTTATCTAAGATATGCTGGCATTGGAGAGGGTCCAGAGGAAGTTCACGAAAGTGATCGCTGGAATGAAAGCATTAACATATGAGGAGCGTTTGATGGCTCTGGACCTGCACTTTCGGGAGTTTAGGAGAATGAGGGAGGATCTCATTTAAACCTATTGAATATTGAAAGGACTAGACAGAGAGGATGTTTCCTGTAATGGGAGAGTCTAGAACCAGAGGGTATAGCCTCAGAATGGAGGAATGTTCATTTAATACGGAGATGAGAAGGAATTTATTTAGCCAGACTGTGGCGAATCTGTGGAATTCATTGCCACAGACGACTGTAGAGGCCAAGCCATTGAGTATATTTAAAGCAGAGGTTGACAGATCCTTGGTTAGTTAGGTGATCAAAGGTTACAGGAAGAAAGCAGGTGAATGGGGTTGAGAGGGATTATAAATCAGCCATGATGGAATGGTGGAGCAGACTCGATGGGCCAAGTGGCCTAATTCTTCTCCTATGTTTTATGGTTTTTTTATATGAGGAGCATTGGATGTCTTTCGCCTTGTACTCACTGGAGTTTAGAAGGAAGAGGTGAGATCTCATTGAAACCAACTGAAGATTGAAAGGCCAGGATAGAGTGGGAGACAATGTTCCTCAATGTGCGATAGCCTGGGGCTAGAGGGCACAACCTCAGAATACAAGAATGTCCCTTTAGAACAGTCACGTGGAGGAATTTGTTCAGCATGAGGGTGATGAAACTATGGAATTTGTTGCTGCTGATGATTGTGGAGGCCAAGTCATTCGGTATATTTAAGGCAGACATTGATATGTTCTTGATTGGAAAGGGGGTTTAGAGTTCTGGGAGAATGGGCTTAAAAATCAGCCACAATTGAATGGAGGAGCAGACACAATGGGCCATATGGTCTCTGCTCCCATATCTTCTGGTCTTATATAAGAAATCAGAGAGAAATATATTTCTTTGCTTCAGATGTGAAGCTACATTAGCCCCTTGCACAGTAGGTCAAGAGTGATCTTCATCTTACCTTATATCTATGTACTTATCTCTTAAAAATCTTTTTAAAATATCTTATGAATTCGGCATGGCCACATTGAGTCTTCAAGAGGACTCCAACCTTGTCGCAGGTCCTGGAGGTTTGCGTGCCTCAAGGACCCTGAGAGCTACGTTGGCTGGAGGCCAGGCTAGGAGTGGTCCAATTGTCCTCCAGAATTGGGTGTTCAGCTTAGGGCTGACAACCTTGACTGATAAAAACAGAATTGCTACGGAAACAGCAATGAAGAATCATTCTTTATCTCTGTGTGACAGGATGGAGGAACTTCATTGCTGCCCTAAATGCCAGCGGTGTAATGGGCAGTAAGAAAGTAAGTATACTGAGTCTCAGCAATTTCTATCGATGCACCAGAGAAAGCATCCCGTCAGGTTGCACCATGAAGTGTCAGGGTACTTAGTGCAGTTTAAATGGCAGTTGTATGTTCTTCATGCCAGGTGTTGGAGTCCTGGGAGACCCAGAGTCTCCCAAGGAACTATATCTGCATGGTGCGTCCAGCTGCAGCTCCTTGATGACCTTTGGCTTGTATGGGAGAGTGAAGAGATCATTGGCTGGAGTTACAGAGAAGTAGTCACCCCCAAGTTACCAGCACTGAACAAGGGTCTGTGGTGCAGAAGGGAAAGAGGGAGAAGAGGGCAGCGGTAGTGATGGGGGACTCAATAGTCAGAGGAACAGACAGGAGATTCTGTGGACGTGAACGGGACACCTGGGTTGTACGTTGCCTCCCAGGTCCCAGGGTCAGGGACGTCTTGGATCGCATCCACAGCATTTTGGAGGGGGAGGGGGAGCAGTCAGATATCTTGGTACATACTGGCACCAATGACATAGGAAGGAAAAGCAAAGAGGTCCTAAGGAGAGAATTTAGAGACCTAGGCAGAAAGCTGAGAAACAGGACCTCCCAGTTGGTAATTTCTGGATTACTAACTGTTCTACGCACCAGTGCAGGTAGAAACGGGATGATTTGGGAGATTAATATGTGGTTGAGAGCTGGTGTAGGGGGCAGGGCTTCAGGTTCTTGGATCATTGAGATCTCTTCCAGGGGAGGTAACGCCTATACAAAAGGGACGGGTTGCACTTGAACCTGAGGAGGACCAATATTTGCACAGGCAGGTTTGTTAGAGCTGTTGGGGAGGGTTTAAATTAATCTGGCAGGGAGATGGGAACTGAAGTGAAGGGATTCAAGATAGGATGGATGATTTCTTTCTTCTTCTTCGGCTGTCCATCGATTTCGACGTTGACTGAGGCCTAGGCAAGGTTGTATGGAAGACCGGCAGTTGCCCATGCTGCAAGTCTCTCCTCTCCACGCCACCAATGTTGTCCAAGGGAAGGGCCTAGGACCCATACAGCTTGGCACTGGTGTCGTCACAGAGCAATGTGTGGTTAAGTGCCTTGCTCAAGGACACAACAGGCTGCCTCAGCTAAGGCTCGAACTAGCGACCTTCAGATCACTAGACCGATGCCTTAACCACTTGGCCACGCGCCAACAAGGATGGATGATAAAAAAGCAAAGATAGCATACAGTCAGCCTGTTGGGAAGGGCAGGCAGATGATAGGACAAAATTGCAGCCAGCAGGGTGAGTATCAGTACAGTAGGGATGCAGAATCAAAAAGGAGAGCAAATATAGTACTCAAAGTATTATATCTCAATGCATGGAGTATGAGAAGTATGGTGGATGATCTTGTTGCACTTTTACAGATTGTCGGGTATGATGTTGTGGCCATCATTGAATTGCAGCTGTAGGATGGTTGTAGTTGGGAGCTGAATGCAGAGGTTACACATTATATCAGAAGGGTACAAAGGTATGCAAAGGAGATGGCATGGCTTTGCTGGTAAAGAATGGCATTAAATCATTAGAAAGACGTGACATAAGATCGGATGATGTTGAATTCTTGTGCGTTGATTTTAGAAACTGCCAGGGTTGAAGGACCCTGATGGCAGTTTAGTACAGGCTTCCAAACAGTAGTTGGGATGTGGACAGCAGATTACAATGGGAAATAGAAAAGGCCTGTATAAAGGGCAATGTTACGATAGTCATGGGAGATTTTAGCATGCAGGTAGATTGAGAAAATCAGGTTGGTAATGGATCCCAAGACAGTGAATTTGTTGAATGCCTATGAGATGGCTTTTAGAACAGTTTGTCATTGAGCCTACTAGGGGATCAGCTATACTGGATTGGGTGTTAAGTAGCTTAAGGTAAAGGAGCCCTTAGGAGTCAGTGATCACAATATGATTGAGTTCAACTTGAAATTTGATAGGGGGAAAGTAAAGTCTGACATAGAAGCATTTCAGTCTAGTAAAGGAAATTACAGTGGTATGAAAAAGGAGTTGGCCAAAGTAAATTGGAAGGAGATGTTGGTAGGGATGACAGCAGAGCAGCAATAGCTTGAGTTTCTGGGAAAAATGAGGAAGGTGCAGGATAGATGTATTCCAAAAACAAGGAAATACTCAAATAGCAAAATAGTACAACCATGGTTGACAAGCGAAGTCAAGACTAATGTAAAAGCAAAAGAGAGGGCATACAACGAAGCAAAAATTATTGGTAAGATAGAGAATTGGGAAATATTTAAAAACCTATAGAAAACAACTAAAAAATCATTAGGAGGAAAAAGATGAAATATGAAAGCAAGCTAGCAAACAATATCAAAGCGGATAGAAATATCTTTTTTAAGTATATAAAAAATAAAAGGGAGATGAGAGTGTATATGTGATTGCTAGGAAATGAGGCTGGAGAAATAATAACAGGGGACAAGGAGATGGCAGATGAACTAAATGAATATTTTGCATCAGTCTTCACTGTGGAAGACACTAGCAGTGTGCCAGGTGTTGAAGGGTATGAGGAAAGAGAAATGACTGCAGTTACCATTACAAGGGAGAAGACGTTCAAAAAGCTGAAAAATCTATAGGTACATAAGTCACCTGGACCAGATGAACTGCACCCTAGGGTTCTGAAAGAGGTAGCGCTAGAGATAGTGGAGGTTATCCACACAATCAATGCCTCTCATCATCTTACACACCTCTATCACTGTTCATCCTCAGACACTCCAAGGAGGAAAGGCCAAGTTCACTCAATCTCCAAGGGGTACGCCCTCCAATTCAGGCAACATCCTTGTAAATCTCCTCTGCACTCTCTCTATAGCATCGACATCCTTCCTGCACTGAGGTGAGCAGAACCGAATACAGTACTCCGAGCGGGGTCTGATCAAGGTCTTATATAGCTGTAACATTACTTCACAGCTTTTGAATTCAATTCCACGGTTGATGAATGTCAACACACCATACACCTTCTTAACAACACTGTCAACCTGTAGCAACTTTGTGTGTCCTATGGACACGGACCCCAAGATCTCTCTGATCCTCCACACTGCCAAGAGTCTTACCATTAATATTATATTCTGCCTTCAAATTTGACTTACCAAAATTTACCACTTCACACTTATCTGGGTTGAAGTCCATCTGCCACTTCTCAGCCCAGTTCTGCATCCTATCGATGTTCTGCTGTAACATCTGACAACCCTCCAGATTATCCACAACACCCCCAATCTGTGTGTCATCAGCCAACTTACTAACCCCCCCCCCCTTCTACTTCTTCATCTCAGTAGTTTATAAAAATCACAAAGAGAAGGGGTTCCAGAACAGATCCCTGCGGAACACCACCGGTCACCGACCTCCATGCAGAATATGACCCATCTACAACTACACTTTGCCTTCTGTGGGCACGCCAATTCAGGATCCACAAAGCAAGGTCACCTTGGATCCCATGCCTCCTTACTTTCTGAGAGAGCCTTGCATGGGGAACCTTATCAATGCCTTACTGAAATCCAAATACACTACATCCACTGCTCTACCTTCATCAATGTGTTTTGTTACATCCTCAAAGAATTCAATCAGGTTCGTAAGGCATGATCTGCCCTTGACAAAGCCATGCCGACTATCTCTAATCAGATAACGTCTCTCCAAATGCTCATAAATCCTGCCTCTCAGGATCGTCTCCAACATTGTGCCCACCACTGAAGTCAGGCTCACTGGTCTATAATTTTCTGGGTTATCTCTAACCCCTTTCTTGAACAAGGGAACAAAATTTGCAACCTTTCAATCCTCTGTTACTTCTCCCGTCCCTATTGATTGAAACATAGAAACATAGAAAACAGGTGCAGGAGTAGGCCATTCGGCCCTTCGAGCCTGCACTGCCATTCAATATGATCATGGCTGATCATCCAACTCAGAACCCTGTACCAGCTTTCCCTCCATACCCCCTGATCCCTTCAGCCACAAGGGCCATATCTAACTTCCTCTTAAATATAGCCAATGAACTGGCCTCAACCGTTTCCTGTGGCAGAGATATCCACAGATTCACCACTCTCTGTGTGAAGAAGTTTTTCCTAATCTCGGTCCTAAAAGGCTTCTCCTTTATCCTCAAACTGTGACCCCTCATTCTGGACTTCCCCAACATCAGGAACAATCTTTCTGCATCTAGCCTGTCCAATCCCTTTAGGATTTTATACATTTCAATAAGATCCCCCCTCAATCTTCTAAATTCCAATGAGTATAAGCCTAGTCGATCCAGTCTTTCATCATATGAAAGTCCTGCCATCCCAGGAATCAATCTGGTGAACCTCTATGGCAAGGATGTCTTTCCTCAGATTAGGGGACCAAAACTGCACACAATACTCCAGGTGTGGTCTCACCAAGGCCTTGTACAACTGCAGTAGTACCTCCCTGCTCCTGTACTGATGACGCAAAGATCATCTCCAGAGGCTCAGCAATCCCCTCCCTCACTTCCCACAGTAGCCTGGGGTACATCTCATCCGGTCCTGGTGACTTATCTAACTTAATGCTTTTCAAAAGCTCCAGCACATTCTCTTTCTCAATGTCTATACACTCAAGTGTTTCAGTCTGCTGTAAGTCATCCCTACAATTGCCAAGGTCCCTTTCACTGGGTGAATACTGAAGTAAAGTATTCATTAAGTGCCTTCACTACCTCCTCTAGGTCCATGTTTCCACTATCGCTCCTGATTGGTCCTATGCTCACACAGCTCATCCTCTTGCTCTTCACATACTTGTCGAATGCCTTAGAGTTTTCCTTAATCCTGCTCGCCAAGGCCTTCTCATGGCCCTTTCTAGCTCTCCTAATTCCATTCTTGAGCTCCTTCTTAGCACCCTTGTAATTTTCTAGAGCTCTAACAGTACCTAGTTTTTTGAAGCTTTTCTAAGCTTTTCTTCTTAACTATATTTCCTACATCCTTTGTACATCGTGGTTTTTTTACCCTACCATCCTTTCCCTGCCTCAATTGAACATACTGATGCAGAATGCCATGCAAATATTCCCTGAACACTTGCCACATTTTTGCCGTGCATTTTCCTGAGAACATCTGCTCTCAATTTATTTTCCAAGTTCCTGCCTAATAGCATCATATTTCTACCTACCTGAATTAAAAGCTTTTCCAAATTGTCTGCTCCTATCCCTCTCCAGTGCTATGGTAAAGGGAATAGAGTTGTGATCACTACCTGCAAAACGTTCTCCCACTGAGAGACCTGAAACCTGACCAGGTTCATTTCCCAATACCAAATCAAGTACAGCCTCTCCCCTTGTAGGTTCATCTACATATTCTGTCAAGAAACCTTCCTGAACTCACCTAACAAACTCCACCCCATCTAAACCCCTTGCTCTAAGGAGATGCCAGTCAATATTTGGAAAGTTAAAATCACCCATCACAACAACCCTATTATTATTGCACTGTTCCAGAATCTGACTCCTTCGATGTCTCTGTTACAATTTTTTGCAGCTTTTTCTGATCCTGTGCAGTGGCCCTTCCGTACCAGAAGCGAGAAAGTCCATGGGTGGGTGGAGTGGGGGATGGTCTTTGATTATGTTGGCTGCTTTTCCGAGGCAGTGAGAAGCATAGACAGAGTCCACAGCGGTGGTTGGTTTCTGTGATGTGCTGAGCTGTGTCAACAACTCTCGGCAGTATATGTACCAAGCCATGATGCATTTGCAAAGGATGCTTTCTATGGTGCATCTATGAAACTTGGTAAGAGTTTTAACTTCATATTGTGTTCTTTTTACTGATGCTTTAACTCTTTTGAACTCTCAAGGCCTCAGCCCTGCTTACATGACATTGTCCTTCTCATCCGTCCTTCCTTTTGTTCCACCACAGGTAACTTCTGGAACACTTAAGATGCACCCTAATATCTCTGTCTCAGTCTAAAATGTCGACTGTTTATTCTCTCCTTAGATGTTGCCTGACCCACTGAGTTCCTGCCACATTTTGTGTGCGTTGATCCAAACATCTGTATAGCTAAACCAGACAATGGACAGAGAGAGAGAGGGAGCTTTGAGGTTTGTAATCTTTCATCAAAGTAGGTAACATCTTTTTAAGCATACGTACTTTTTGTTTATGCGTGTATCTGTGAGTGAATTTTAAAGATTTAAAGATCTTAAGGATAAGCTTTATTTGTCACGTGCTGTGCAGTGATCAGATGGAGGAATATATAATAATGAGGGACAAAGATAGGGTGAATGTACTCAGTCTATTTTCCCAGAGTCTGGGAATCAAGAAGGCTTAAAATTAGCCACTCAAAATACTGGAGGAACTCTGCAGGTCAGGCAGCATCTATGGAAAAGAGTAAGCAGTCAATGTTTCAGGCCGAGACCCTTCATCAGGACTGAGAGGGAAGGGGGCAGATGTCTGTATAACACGGTGGGGGGAGGGTTAGGAGGATAGCTGAGAGATGATAGGTGAAGCTAGATGGGTGGGAAAGGTCAAAGGCTAGAGAAGAAAGGATTTGACAGGAGAGGAGAGTGGACAACAGGAAAAAGGGCTAGGTGAATTATTAGGCAGGTTAGATGAAGTAAAAGGTCAGAGTGAGGAATAGAGGAAGGGTAGGGTAAATTTTGTTCACCTGAAGGAGAAATCGATATTCATACCATCAGGGTGGAGGGTACCCAGATGGAATATAAGGGTGGCTTTATCTTAGCACAAGAGAAGGCCATGGATCAACACATCTGAATGGGAATTAAAATGTTTGGCCATCGGGAAGTTCTACTTGTGGGAGATGGTGCAGGGGTGCTCGATGAAGTGGTCCCCCAATTTACGACCGGTCTCACCAATGTAGAGGAGGCCACATCAGGAGTACCGGACACAAGTTTCACAGCAGATTCACAGGTGAAGTGTTGCCTCATGTAGAAGTACTGCTTCAGGTCCCGAATCGAGGTGAGGGAGGAGGTGTATAGGCAAGCGTATCACTCAACAATCACAAAGGGGGCAATCCCTGTGGAAAGTGGGGTGGGGGGAGATAAAAATGTATTTTGTGGTGGACCATCTTTGGAAGCAGTGGCAGTTGTGGAGGATAATGTGTTGGATATGGAGGCTGATGGGGAGGTAGGTGAGGACAAGGGGAACTCTATCTCTATTCTGGCAGCAGGAAGATGGGGTGAGAGCAGATGTAGGACAAATGGAGGGGATGTGGGTGAGGACAGCATCAGTAGTGGAGGGAGGGAAACCCCGTTCTTTAAAGAAGGAGTTCATCTCTGATGTCCTGGGAAGCCACATCCTGGGAACAGATGCAGTGGAGGCAAGGAAACTGAGAAAGAGAAATAGCATTTGTACAAGAAATAGGGTGAGAAGAGGTATACTCATGATAACCATGGGAATCAGTAGGTTTATTAAAGGTATCGGGTGACAATTTGTCTTGAGAGAAGGAGACAGAGAGATCAAGAAAGGGGAGGGAGGTGTCAGAGATGGTCCAAGTGAATTTGAGGGCAGGGTGGAAATCTGAGGCAAAATTGATCAAATTGACAAGCTCAGCATGAGTGCATGAAGCAGCACCAATACAGTCGTCAATGTAGTGCAGCAAGAGTTGGGGACTAATATCATAGAAACATAGAACACCTACAGCATAATAAAGGCCCTTTGGCCCATGATGCTGTGCTGAACATGTACTTATTTTAGAAATTACCTAGGGTTACCCATAGCCCTCTATTTTCCTAAGTTCCATGTGCCTATCCGGGAGTCTCTTAAAAGACCCTATCGTATCCGCCTCCAACACCATCACCGGCAGCCCATCCCATGCACTCACCACTCTCTGTGTAAAAAACTTACCCCTGACATCTCCTCTGTACCAACTTCCAAGCACCTTAAAACTATGTCCACTTGTGTTAGCCATTTCAGCCCTGGGAAAAAGCCTCTGACTATTAGTAAGGTAAGGTATTGATGTGGATGGAGAATTGGTTAGCAGACAGGAAGCAAAGAGTGGGAATAAACGGGACCTTTTCAGAATAGCAGGCGGTGACTAGTGGGGTACCGCAAGGCTCAGTGCTGGGACCCCAGTTGTTTACAATATATATTAATGACTTGGATGAGGGAATTAAATGCAGCATCTCCAAGTTTGCGGATGACACGAAGCCGGGTGGCAGTGTTAGCTGTGAGGAGGATGCTAAGAGGATGCAGAGTGACTTGGATAGGTTGGGTGAGTGGGCAAATTCATGGCAGATGCAATTTAATGTGGATAAATGTGAAGTTATCCACTTTGGTAGCAAAAATAGGAAAACAGATTATTATCTGAATGGTGGCCGATTAGGAAAAGGGGAGGTGCAACGAGACCTGGGTGTCATTATACACTAGTCATTGAAAGTGGGCATGCAGGTACAGCAGGCGGTGAAAAAGGCGAATGGTATGCTGGCATTTATAGCGAGAGGATTTGAGTACAGGAGTAGGGAGGTACTACTGCAGTTGTACAAGGCCTTGGTGAGACCACACCTGGAGTATTGTGTGCAGTTTTGGTCCCCTAATCTGAGGAAAGACATCCTTGCCATAGAGGGAGTACAAAGAAGGCTCACCAGATTGATTCCTGGGATGGCAGGACTTTCATATGAAGAAAGACTGGATGAACTGGGCTTGTACTCGTTGGAATTTAGAAGATTGAGGGGGGATCTGATTGAAACGTATAAAATCCTAAAGGGATTGGACAGGCTAGATGCAGGAAGATTGTTCCCGATGTTGTGGAAGTCCAGAATGAGGGGTCACAGTTTGAGGATAAAGGGGAAGCCTTTTAGGACCGAGATTAGGAAAAACTTCTTCACTCAGAGAGTGGTGAATCTGTGGAATTCTCTGCCACAGGAAGCAGTTGAGGCCAGTACATTGGCTATATTTAAGAGGGAGTTAGATATGGTCCTTGTGGCTACGGGGATCAGGGGGTATGGAGGGAAGGCTGGGGTGGGGTTCTGAGTTGGGTGATCAGCCATGATCATAATAAATGGCGGTGCAGGCTCAAAGGGCCGAATGGCCTACTCCTGCACCTATTTTCTATGTTTCTATGTCTCTATCCACATGATCAATGCCTCCCATCATCTTATACACCTCTATTAGATCACCTCTCATCCTCCGTCGCCCCAAGGAAAAAGGGCCAAGTTCATTCAACCTATTCTCATAAGGCATGCTCCCCAATCCAGGCAACAAATAATCAGGGAAGGTTTCAAACACAGACTGTTCTACATAACCGACGAAGAGGCAGGCATAGCTTAGGCCCATATGAGTGTACATGGGTTGGGAGAAAGTGGGAGGAGCTGCTTGTTCCGGACACCAGTTCTGCCCGGTGGAGGAGAGTGATGGCGGATGGCGATTGGTTCGGTCTTTTGTCAAGAAAGAAGTCGAAGACTTTGAAGCCTTCCTGATGGGGCTAGAAGTGTATAGGGACTGAACATCCATGATGAAGATGAGGCGGTCAGGGCCAGGGAAGATTAGATTAGCTTTATCTGTCGCATGTACATTGAAACATACAGTGAAACGCATAGTTTGTGTCAATGACCAATGTAGTCTGAGGATATACTGGGAGTAGCCCAGAGGTGACAGCATGCTTCCAGCACCAATGTCGCATCCCCACAATTTACAAACCCCAACCCATATATCTTTGGAATATGGGAGGAAACCGGAGCATCCGGAGGAAACCCACACAGTCTCGGGGAGAATATAACAATTCCACACAGACAGTGGCAGGAATTGAACCCAGAGAACTATAATAGTATTACACCAATCAGTACGTTACCATGCTGTCCTGTAATTGTGTGTGTATGTGTGTCTATGTTTTGTGTGTATCTGTGTTTGTATACAAATGTGTGTGTTTTTGTGTATATCTGTGTATGAGGGCACGTGTGTGTGTGTGTGTGTGTGTGTGTGTGTGTATATGTGTGTGAGAGTGAGTGTGTATGTTTGTGTATGCATCTGTGCATGTTTCTGTGTGTGTGTGTGTATCCATGTGTATGTGTGTGTATCTGTGTGCGTGTGTATGGATGGGGGCTGAGGGGAAGGATTAGATACTGAGACAAAAAGAATAGAGCATCTTTCTGATGGAGGAAAAGGCAGGAGGGATTAAGTATGGGATGACTGTGCAAGACAAGATGAGGTGGTGATGGGACACAGAACAAGGCTCCAGGGAAGGTGTAAATTGCTACAGCAAAGGAGGGAAGGAGAACTAAAAATCTGGCAGTGATGGATGCAATGGGGAAAGGTAGGGATACCCAAGGTGTGTCGGCACTCCCCACTCATGCACTATAGGGGACCCTCACCCCAATTGGCACTCCTCTGGTCTCAGTAATTAGGATCGCTGTTCAGACTTCCAGCTAGCGCATTGTAGCCCGGGTACCCAAACTAGCGTGGGCCCTATTCCCTCCAACATCAGCAGTCCCTTCCTCAATGGCAATAAAAAATCACAAAAAAAATGTCATTAAAGAGATGGATTTAATGAACCTCCAACATCCAGGCACAGACTCTTTGTATATTTCCTCTCTGACTGTGTTTATACTTTTTTTCTGTCATTAGTGCTATCTAGAAGGTGATTAGATCTCTAAAACATTTTACAGAGGTTAAATGCTGATTAAGAATTAATTATTACCGTAAATAGCTTGGAGTGCCATATGGTGCAGGAATGAGACATATGTGGTGTTTGAGTAAATGAGGTGTCGTTTCCCATAATGCAGCTGGGCATGCCTCAGCTTCTTATTATGACACTTCAGCTTAAGACTTTGCTTCACACAAGGTGAAAGTAAGCCAAGGTGTGAGTGTCACGGGTTTTCGTGTGCTGCTTGGCATACCAGGCTAAAAATAAAAGGGAGCAACAGCACTGTGGCATGCAGAGAGACAGTGCATCGGTTGCAGGGAAGGATTTCAGACCTCCTCGGCCCTTCTTTGACTCTGGCTTCCCTCCCCTTCCTTTCCAGTCCCGAGGATGGGGCTTGGCCCAAAATGTCGACTGTTTATTCCCCTCCCTAGATGCTGCCTGACCTGCTGAGTTCCTCCAGCATTTTGTGTGTGTTGCTCTGGATTTCCAGCATCTGCAGGATCTCTTGTGTTTATATCAGACTTTCCCTTCGGGGAAACTAACTTAGAGACTGAGACTGAAGGTGCCAGAATCAATAGAGACAACACACGCATTATCCATATGTTACATTTTTATGCATTATTTATTTACTTAGAGATACAGCACGGAAACAGGCCCTTCGGCCCAATGAGCTGCACCACCAATTCACCCATATGTCTTTGTAAAGTAGGAGAAACTCGGAGCACTGGGAGGAAACCCACACGGTCACGGGTAGAACATACAAACTCCTTACAGACTGCGCGGTGGAAACTGAAACCCACGCGGTCACGGGTAGAACGTACAAACTCCTTACAGACAGTGCGGTGGGACTGAAACCTGCTCGGTGATCACTGGCATCGTGAAGCGCTGTGCTAGCTGCTATGTCACCATGCTGGTGTCTGCTGGGAACAGCTTGCAAGAGTCCAACACCATCTTGGAAGTTTTAAGAGGCTTTGAAGGGTTTACTGTCAGAGATTGTTGCACTGCTGTCTGGGCGCCATAGAGGAAACCAACGCAGTGTCAGGGAGAACGTGCAAACTCCTTGCAGACAGCAGTGGCAATTCAATCTGGGTCGCTGTCGCTGTAAAGTGTTGTGCTAACCACTCTGCTACCATGTGGCCAACGTCTGGTGAATGAAATAAATCACAGTACTTATGAGGAGACAGAGAAAAGAGGTGGTGTGGAAAGGCTGATTAGTGGTGAGGATAGTGTCATCTACTAACTTTTAAGGCCTGTTAGACGAAGCTTTAATGAGGTAGCAAGACCTCCATGCTCCATCGTTCCCCACTCAGGAGAGATGTCTAACACCCAGTATAAGGAAGCAAGGGGCATGTGAGGAGAAACTCTTTTCTTCTTGAGGAACACACAAAAACTGCTGTGGAACTCAATGAGTCAGTCTGTGGAAGGAAATGGACAGTTGATGTTTCGGATCGTCACCCTTCATCAGGACTGGAAAGAAAGAGGGGAAATAGCCAGTATAAAAAGGTGAGGGGGAAGGGACGG
Organism: Mobula birostris; assembly: GCF_030028105.1. Taxonomy (NCBI): domain Eukaryota; kingdom Metazoa; phylum Chordata; class Chondrichthyes; order Myliobatiformes; family Myliobatidae; genus Mobula; species Mobula birostris. The sequence continues at coordinate 204,494,499 of NC_092373.1, read as the reverse complement.
AGAGTGTTGGGTGCGGAGGGGTGGGGGGAATGAGCTGGAATGATGTAAAAAACTGAGAGGTGATAGGTGGAAGTGATAAAGTGCTGAAGAAGAAGGAATCTGAGAGCATGGCAAACCACAATAAAGGGAAGGAGGTGGGGGGGGGGGGACTAAAAGGAGAAATGTGTGTGTGATGAGCAGTTGGAGAGAGCGGGGGGAGGGGAACACTCCCTTACCTGCCTATCTCTCTCCTCACCTGGATGTACCTATCCACCTATCAGGTCACGATGGAAGACCTGATGTGACATGTGGCCTGATGAAGGGACTCAGCCTGAAATGTCGGCTGTTTATTCCTCTCCGCAGAAGCTGCTTGACCTGCTGAGTTCCTTCAGCATTGTGTGTGTGTGTTGCTGTGGATTTCCAGCATCTGCAGAATCTCTTGTGTTTCTGAAGTGTAGAAGCTTTTCTGGTGTAGGACCAACGTGCATCATTGGAACAGTCTCAACAGGTGATGTTGGTGCATCTTATAGAGTTCTGCCCTTTCCCACTCTGAGCAGGGTGAGGCACACACTGTCCTCTCCCACTGGGGCACAGGGGAGCTTCACGTACTGTCCACTTACTCAGGAGGCAGAAGAAATTTGTTATGTACCCTTATATGCTCACCAGTTTTTACCGATGCACCATGGAAAGCATCCTATCTGGATGCATCTTGGCTTGGTACGGCAGCTGCTCTGTCCATGACAGTAAGAAACTTCAGACACTTGTGGGCACAGCTCAGCACATCACGAAAACCAGCCTCCCCTCCATGGACTCTGACAACACTTCTTGCTGTTTCAATAAAGCAGCCAACGTAACCAAAGACCCCACCCACTCCAAACATTCTCTCTTCTTCTATTTCCCATCAGATAGAAGATACAAAAGCTGAAAGCACGTACCAACAGGCTCAAGGACAGCTCCTGTCTCACTGTTGTAAGACCATTGAATGGTTCTCTAGTGAGATAAAATGGACTCTTGACCTCACAATCTACTTTGAAATGATCAGAAAAAAAAACAAATCAAGAAAGGGAAGTTACAGGCTGTTGATTGCAGTGACCGTTTACCAGGAAAAGTGTGATTAATGAAGTACTTTGTAGCTTTGCTTGTTTTCTTTGCTACCGGCAAGTTGTCACTGTGCTTCACCAATGCCATCTTAAACCGGAGGATTAAATCACCCCAGTTATTCTCTCTTCTCCCCTCTCCCATTAGACAAAAGATACACAAGCCTGAAAGCACAAACCACCAGGCACAGGGACAGCTTCTACCCCACTGTTATCAGACTATGAAACGATTGCCCGGTACGATAAGATAGACTCTTGACCTCACGACCTCCCGCGTTATGACCTTGCACATTATTGTCCACCTGCGCCGCACTCTCTCTGTAACTGTAACACTTTATTCTGCATTCTGTTATTGTTTTCCCTTGTAGTACCTCAATGCACTACGAAATTAAGTGATCTGTATGGATGGCAAGCAAAACATGGTGCTCTACTGTACCTCGATACATGTGACAGGAATAAACCAATTTACTAATTTACATGGTGGCGTGGAGATACGTCTCTACCAAAGGAGGTGTAAGGTGCTCCTTCCCTCCGCTAGCCTGCAGGTTACCTTTGGGCCAGGTGTAGCACCTGCTTAGCTCCAGTCAGGGTCACATGAAGCCATGGGGATGTTGAGGTGGATGGTCGTATGAGCAGCTGGTGCATGTACTAAGCCCTGGCTATGTGACCACTGACACCAGGCAGACAATCTCTGAAGAGTACTGATGATGGCTGGGGTCACCAGCCTTGTAAAGACACTGCCCAGAAGGAGGCAATGGCAAACCACTTCTGTAGGAAATTTGCCAAGAACAATCAGGGTCATGGAAAGACCACGGTTGCCAATGTCATACGACACAGCACATATCGAAGGTATGAATTACAAAAGCTTGTTTTTGGTCTTGTCTCAGCCGTCTCCCGACAAGAGAAAACCAGTCTCGTCTGCTCAGACTTCTGATAACTGTAACCTCTCAGTTCTGGTTCCCTCCCAAATTAACCCGGAGCTTCCATTTGACTGAGTGCCTGATGATAAGATGTGATTCACAATACAAATATAAACAACGTATTAGGTACAGCGACTGACAGACTTTCATCTTGAAAATGCGACGGTTTACCAAGTTCGGAAGGATGCTCAATAATTTGTGCAGTGGGCTGCGGCCCAGCTGAGGCTGAGTAACAACCTTTGCCAAAGCACACAGATCGTTCTTTTTATTGTTTGTTCTCAGGCTGTGGCTGTGTTTAATGGGACTTTACAGTTAGATCCTCGTTCTTTTTCCAATATCGGAATGTTTTTCGGTGGTCCTGTGGTAAAATTGCCAACAGTCGCACACTAAAACAGAACAGTAGAGCAGAATAGGTCCTTCAGGCCACACTGTTGTGCTGAGCTAATTACACTAATCATTGAACGTCTCATTAAACTAATAACAGAGGAATTCAGCATGTCATGCAGCACCTACGGAGAGGAATAACCAGTCAACGTTTCAGCCGAGACCCTTGGGGCGCCATGGTAGCATCGCAGTTAGCACAATGCTAGGGCAACTTGGGGTGTCATAAGTTCAGAGTTCACCGCTGGCGCTATCTGTCAGGCGTTTGTATGTTCTCCCCATGACTGCGTGGGTTTCCTCCGGGTGCTCCGATTTCCTCCCACAGTCCAAAGATGTAGCGGCTAATAGGTTAATTGGTCATTGTAAATTGTCCTGTGATTAGGCTGATGTTAAATAGGTGGGTCACTGGGCTCGTTGGGCTGGAAGGGCTGTTCCATGTTGTATCTCTAAGTAAAGTAAATCAGGACTATCGGAGGGCATCCGATCATCCGGAGGGCCACCTTTACCTATATTTAAGGCAGAAGTCTTGATTAGTCAGGATATGAAGGGACATGGGGAGAAGGCAGGAGATTGGGACTGAGAGGGAAAATGGATCAACCATGATAGAATGGTGGAGCAGACTCGATGGGCTAATTGGCCTAATTCTGCTCCTGTATCTTATGGTCTAAAGGGCCATGGTCACATAAGACCACAAGAAACTGCAGAGAGTTGAGGACACAGCTCAGAGTGTCACAAAAACTAGTCTCCCCTCCATGGGCACTGTCTACTCTTCCCATTCCCTCAGAAAAGCAGCCAGAATTATCAAATCAAAGTTGCTGGTGAACGCAGCAGGCCAGGCAGCATCTCTAGGAAGAGGTGCAGTCGACGTTTCAGGCCGAGACCCTTCGTCAGGACTAACTGAAGGAAGAGTGAGTAAGGGATTTGAAAGTTGGAGGGGGAGGGGGAGATCCAAAATGATAGGAGAAGACAGGAGGGGGAGGGATGGAGCCAAGAGCTGGACAGGTGATTGGCAAAAGGGGATACGAGAGGATCACGGGACAGGAGGTCCGAGAAGAAAGACAAGGGGGGGGGACCCAGAGGATGGGCAAGAGGTATAAGACCTAATCAGTTCCCCTCTACCACCACTCTGCTCCGTCTAGCGGAATTAGTCCTTACTCTTAATAATTTCTCCTTTGGCTCCTCCCACTTGCTCCAAACTAAAGGTGTAGCTATGGGCACCCGTATGGGTCCTAGCTATGCCTGCCTTTTTGTTGGGTTTGTGGAACAATCTATGTTCCGTGCCTGTTCTGGTATCTGTCCCCCACTTTTCCTTCGCTACATCGACGACTGCATTGGCGCTGCTTCCTGCACGCATGCAGAACTCGTTGACTTTACTAACTTTGCCTCCAACTTTCACCCTGCCCTCAAGTTTACCTGGTCCATTTCCGACACCTCCCTCCCCTTTCTAGATCTTTCTGTCTCTGTCTCTGGAGACAGCTTATCCACTGATGTCTACTATAAGCCTACTGACTCTCACAGCTATCTGGACTATTCCTCTTCTCACCCTGTCTCTTGCAAAAACGCCATCTCCTTCTCGCAATTCCTCCGTCTCCGCTGCATCTGCTCTCAGGATGAGGCTTTTCATTCTAGGACGAGGGAGATGTCTTCCTTTTTTAAAGAAAGGGGCTTCCCTTCCTCCACTATCAACTCTGCTCTTAAACGCATCTCCCCCATTTCACGTACATCTGCTCTCACTCCATCCTCCCGCCACCCCACTAGGAATAGGGTTCCCCTGGTCCTCACCTACCACCCCACCAGCCTCCGGGTCCAACATATTATTCTCCGTAACTTCCGCCACCTCTAACGGGATCCCACCACTAAGCACATCTTTCCCTCCCCCTTCTCTCTGCATTCCGCAGGGATCACTCCCTACACAACTCCCTTGTCCATTCATCCCCCCCATCCCTCCCCACTGATCTCCCTCCTGGCACTTATCCGTGTAAGCGGAACAAGTGCTACACATGCCCTTACACTTCCTCCCTTACCACCATTCAGGGCCCCAAACAGTCCTTCCAGGTGAGGCAACACTTCACCTGTGAGTCGACTGGGGTGATATACTGCGTCCGGTGCTCCCGATGTGGCCTTTTATATATTGGCGAGACCTGACGCAGACTGGGAGACCGCTTTGCTGAACATCTACGCTCTGTCCACCAGAGAAAGCAGGATCTCCCAGTGGCCACACATTTTAATTCCACATCCCATTCCCATTCTGACATGTCTATCCACGGTCTCCTCTACTGTAAAGATGAAGCCACACTCAGGTTGGAGGAACAACACCTTATATTCCGCCTGGGTAGCCTCCAACCTGATGGCATGAACATCGACTTCTCTAACTTCCGCTAGGCCCCACCTCCCCCTCGTACCCCATCTGTTACTTATTTTTATGCACACATTCTTTCTCTCACTCTCCTTTTTCTCCCTCTGTCCCTCTGAAGATACCTCTTGCCCATCCTCTGGGTACCCCCCCCCCTTGTCTTTCTTCTCGGACCTCCTGTCCCATGATCCTCTCATATCCCCTTTTGCCTATCACCTGTCCAGCTCTTGGCTCCATCCCTCCCCCTCCTGTCTTCTCCTATCATTTTGGATCTCCCCCTCCCCCTCCAACTTTCAAATCCCTTACTCACTCTTCCTTCAGTTAGTCCTGACGAAGGGTCTCAGCCTGAAACGTCGACTGCACCTCTTCCTACAGATGCTGCCTGGCCTGCTGCGTTCACCAGCAACTTTGATGTGTGTTGCTTAAATTTCCAGCATCTGCAGAATTCCTGTTGTTTGCGCAGAATTATCAAAGACCACACTCACTTTAGACATTCTCTTTGCTCCCCCCTCCCACGGGCTGAAGATACAAAAGCCTAAAAGCATGTACCACTGTGTAGCTAGGCATAGCCCAAATACCATCTATAAATTCACTGATGATACAACCATTGTTGGTAGAATCTCAGGTGGTGACGAGAGGGTGTAAAGGAGTGAAATATGCCAACTAGTGGAGTAGTGCCACAGCAACAAACTGGCACTCTATGTCAGTGAGACAAAAGAGCTGATTGTGGACTTCAGGAAGGGTAAAACGAAGGAACACATACCAATCTTCATAGAGGGATCAGAAGTGGAGAGAGTGAGCAGCTTCAAGTTCCTGGGTGGCAAGATCTCTGAGGATCTAACCTGGTCCCAACATATCGATGTTGTTATAAAGAAGGCAAGACTGCGGCTATACTTTTTGAACAGATTTGGCATGTCAACAAATACACTCAAAAACTTCTATAGTTGTACCATGGAGAGCATTCTGACAGGCTGCATCACTGTCTAGTATGGAGGGGCTACTGCACAGGACTGAAAGAAGCTGCAGAAGGTTGTAAATCTAGTCAGCTCCAACTTGGGCACTAGCCTACAAAGTACCCAGGACATCTTCAGGGAGCGGTGTCTCAGAAAGGCAGCGTCCATTATTAAAGATCTCCAGCACCCAGGGCATGCCCTTTTCTCACGTTACCATCAGGCACACGCTCAGTGCTTCAGGAACAGCTTCTTCCCCTCTGCCATCCGATTCCTAAATGGACATTGAATCTTTGGACACTAGCTCACTTTTTTGTAATATACAGTATTTCTGTTTTTGCACATTTTAAAAAAAATCTATTCAATATACGTAATTGATTTACTTGTTTATTTATTATTATTTTTATTTTATTTTATTTTATTCTCTGCTAGATTATGTATTGCATTGAACTGCTGCTGCTAAGTTAACAAATTTCATGTCACGTGCCGGTGATAATAAACCTGATTCTGACCAGGCTCAAAGACAGCTACAACCCTACAGTTATAAGACTTTGAATGGTTCCCCACAATAAGATGAACTCACGATTTTCCTTGTTATGACCTTGCACTTTACTGCCTGCACTGCACTGCCTCTGTTACTGTAAAGCTTCATTTTGCAGTCTGTTATTGATTTTCTTGTATGACCTCTATGCACTGTTGCGATGAAATAATCTGTATGGATGGCTTGCAAAACAGTGAAATAGATTAGGACTTTATTTTCTGGAGCATAGGAAAATGAAGAGAGATTTGATAGAGGTGGACAAATTATTAGGGTAAATACAGGCAGGCTGAGGTTGGGTCATAGAGGTAGAGGTCATAGGTTAAGGGTGAAAGGAAAAGTATTTAAGGGGAACATTAGAGGGAACTCCTTCACTCAGAAGACAGTGAGAGTGTGGGGAATGAGCTGCCCGCAGAAGTAGTGGATGTAATCATAAAGAAGGGATGCCATTTAGGAGTTTGAAGAGATACGGTATGTCATCAAAGATTTCAAATTTCTTTGGAGGTCTGACAGAGAGCATTCTGACTGGTTTCTTCATCATCTGATATGGAGGCTCCAATGCACAGGATCACAAAAGGCTGTCGAGGGTTGTAGACTCAGCCATTTCCAGCACGGGCACAACCCTCCCCACCACCGAGGTCATCTTCAAGAGGAAGTACCTCAAGATGAGAGGTATCCAACTTCGAGGAGCCTCACCATCTGAGTATACCCTCTTTTTATTACTACCATCAGGGAGAGGGCACAAGAGCCTGAAGACTCACACTGAATGATTCAGAAACAGATTATTCCCATCAGATTTCTGATCAGTCCATGAATTTATGAATACTACCTTGTTATTACTCAGCTCTGTGCTGAACTGAGGCTGTGGCCTGCTTCAGCTGCAGTGATGCCTGGCTTTTGTAAACCTTCAGTTCTAAAGCTATTGCTTAATTTTATTGTTTGCGCGATTATTTTTCTCTCTCTGCACATTAGTATTTGACAGTCTTTATGAGTTCTTTTGGGGTATTTTTGTTTTGTGGCTGCCTGTAAAGAGACAAATCTAACGGTTGTATAATGTATACATACTTCGATAATAAATGTACTTTGAACTTTCTTCTGCAATATTAATTTAGTCTTTAAATGATACTAATTTTATGTCCCCTTTCACTGAACTGCTGATGCAAAAGAACAAATTTCATATGTCAGTGATAACAAAACTGGTTCTGATTCTGATCACTCAAAAAGTTCAAAGTAAAACTTATTATCAGAGTACATACATGTCACCACATACAACCCTGAGATTCTTTTTCCTGTGGGCATACTCAGCAAATCTATAGAATAGTAACTGTAAACAGGATCAAAGAACAACAAACTGTGCAAAGACAAATATAAATAAATAACGAGCATGAAATAACAAGATAGAGTCCTTAAAGTGAGATCATCGGCTGTGGGAACACCCGAAGCAGAATGAGTGTGAACTCCGTGAGAGTTTCAACTGCTCTGAGAATCTCGCTCAGTGGGAGTGGTTCAGAAGGGAAGGGGGAGAATAGACGAGCAATAGTGATAGGGGATTTTGCGGTTATGAGAACAGAGTGGGGGTTCTGTGAATGAGAATGAGATTCTCAAATGGTATGTTGCCTTCCAAGTGCCAGGATTTCTACATTTAAGAGAAGTTTGGATGGGAGGGGTTTGGAGGGCTATGGTCCAGGTCCAGGTCAATGGGACTAGGCAGAATAACAATTTGGCATGGATTAGATGGGCCGAAGTGCCTGTTTAATGATGTAGTTCTCTATGACTCTTTAGTTCACTCATCATGTCTGTCAATTAGGCAGGGGCTTGAGTCTATGACCTCTGGCACAGAACTGAGTGTATTACTCACTGAACTCTGACTGGCAAACACACAAAATGCTGGAAGAACTCAGCTGGTCAGGCAGCCTCTATAGCGAAGAATAAACAGTCAATGTTTTGGGCAGAGACCCATCATCAGGTCCTATTTAATCCCCTCCATAGATGTTGCATGACCCGCTGAGTTGCTCCAGCATTTTGTGTGTGTTGCTCTGGATTTCCAGCACCTGCAGAACCTCTGGTGTTCGTGACTATCAAATTCAGCTCCGACCCTTCTATCAGTCATACACTGTAAGTGAACTTTCTCAGATTTAGGGGTGGAGTAAAGATGCATTTGCCCCACTAAGTTCCCCAGATCGTTCACCAAATTCTGAAGTGTTCTTGATAGAGGAGTAAGGATGAAGTGCGTTAGGTTTCATGCTAATGGCTTGTAAACACCTTACATGTGAGTGTGTGTCTGTCTCTCTGTGTAGGTGTGTGTGTGTGTGTGTGTGTGTCTGAGTCTTTGGGTGTTGTGTGTCTGTGAGTGTGTGTGTTTGTCTGTGGGTGTGTGTGTGTGTGTGTGTGTGTGTGTGTGTGTGTATGTTGAGAGAGGGAGATAGACAAAGGCAGTAACAGCAGTGTCTCACACCTCACTGTGAGCGCTCAGCGGGGGGATTCTCATACCACAACCACTACATCCTCAGCCAGAAAGGAAAGCAGCAGCAAGCCCTCATCAGTGAAGCGTCGGCCCTATAACAGATGGACCCCAACCAGAGAGCAAAGCAACAGCACTCACGTGCATTTAGTCCACTCAGGTTCCCTAAGTGTGTTCAACTGGGTGACTCATCCCCTTAGCCTATACTGACTCTCCAATGACTAATGCTACCATTCTGAAATTCATGTCCCTGTTAATTCATTCCTCCAAGTGGGGGTTCCATGGTGTAATGGTTAGCACTCTGGACTCTGAATCCAGCAATCCGAGTTCAAATCTCGGTGGAACCTTGTAATACACCTGCACTGTTCTTTTGATAGTCTATCATAAAAATGCTTACAAATAAAGCAACTATGGTTCATTTGGAAAGTTAAATTTATAGCAATGGTTATGAATTGATGATTAAAATTAATTCCTTTGTAAAATGGTACTGTACAATTTCATAAATAGGTCAACACTATACAGACAGATCCAGCAATGAAGCTTTACATTGTGCGCTGAAGGGCCTGTGTCCGCTCTGTACAACTCTCCCAAACCCTTCCAACGTGGCTGCAATTCCCTGAGTTTTCTGTCTGCTCACTTATTGTGAACCCTCATAGAAAAGCAAAATTAAAACAAATGACAGAAATGTGAGATAAAGAATGAGAACCCTGAAGGAAGCCATTAACCTGGAGACGTTAACTCTGAATTTGATGTCTGATCTGCTCAACTTGTCGACCATTTCCTGCAATGTGCTGGAAGCGTGGCGACACAAGTGTGAGCTGCCCAGCACGATCCTTACTGATTTGATTTGACTCAAAAAACACATTGCACTGTGTATTTCAAGATGATAGAACAGTACAGCTCCATCGGTCAATCCAGGTGCAATTCCTGCTGCGGCTGTAAGGAGGTTGTACGATTTCCTGTGACCCTGTGGGTTTCCTCTGGGCGCTCTGGTTTCCTCCCATGGTTAGGGTGAGTAAGTTGTGGGCATGCTATGTTGAGACTGGAAGCGCTGTGAAACATGCAGGCTGCCCAGCACGATTCTCACCGATTCGATTTGATGCAAACGATGCATTCCGCTGTATGTTTCGATGTACATGTAACAAATAAAGCTAACCTTAAAGAAGAATTGTTTTTGATTTTCATAACTTTGCTACTGGTGACCAAACCAAACTTCTGCCTGGGCTCTAAGTTACTGCTGGAGATGGCTCCCTTTCTAAGACGAATCTTTAATCCTGCCTTTTTAAACTTAGCTTTTGGTCACATGTATAGAGGTATAAGATT